>NC_136881.1:34508570-35108570 GCF_949152265.1 Phoxinus phoxinus
AAATCACTAACGATTATTATTCAGAAGGTCATTTACCACACTCTGTTTTTTTCATTGATATTCTTACCTTTTTAATTACACTCTGGTGGGACTTCCCCTTATATCCTGGAGCCAACTCTAATTTAGTGTCTGTCATAATAATAAATTGAGAATATCATCACCGCCATCAGCATGTGCTCACTAGACTGGATTTGCGAGCGGTTTCTAGTTTCAGAAGCAGCCTCAGAGGCACTTGTTATGTTTTCTGTAATCAAATTAAAATCCCATCAGCACACCAGATGTGTCAGAAATGGGAGTCAGACCGTTCCCTGTCCTGCGTTAGTGGCCCCACGGGTCTTTCATTCTAAGGAAAATAGTCTAAATAGAGGAATTGAGTCATATACTTGACAGATAATATCCGCCAACATAAAGACGGAAGGTTTAAAGGTCTCATTTTCCTTTTGTCACGGCCCCACTTATTTATTTTAATGACACATGTCATATTTAGCTTGCCTATATGTTGAATTGAGTGTTCTGTTGATGAAAAATCTGCTTTCATCGCTGTTGTTTATTTCCTTTTCTGTGCTGTTAATGCAAGTCTGTCGAGAAAAGAAAACTCTATACAGAGTACTGTATGTTGTTCAGACAAATTCACACCAGAAACAAATGAATGCATGTACAGTTGCCATGGTTTGAAACCCTTGAGCTGCATGCCGTTACATGAATAGAAACTAATACTTCTTTTAATCTAATATCAACTTTGCTGACATTATTGTATATATCTATTTATCTACATTCAAGGGAAATGCAAGTGCTTGCAAAGCTGAAAAAGAGTAGCATTATGTTTAGGCTTTGTTTTGAGTTTCTGCATTAATTTAATGCAACCCAGTCTCACGGCAGTTCGTGATATGGTCACGTAATTTAATCTATTGATTCGTGGCACGGGCACGTTTATTTCGTTATTTTCGTAATTCCAGCACGTTTTTTAAAACTAATGTATTTCAATGGGAAGCATCTTTCGTGATCAAAGCACGATTCTATCTGCCTATGGCTGCAGTAGAGAAGCTGTTTAATCAACATTTATTCACGAGATCTTATCATGGTTTATGTATTTATTTTAATTATATTATTTCGTTCTTATTGCCAGGGAAGCTGGATTGCTTTGCTGTTTATTGATATTTAAAAAAAATATTTTATTAGTAGGAAATCGCGCTGAAGAAGTCTCATTCCGAACACCTCGCGATATTTGGCATCAGTTCACGTGTGCCAGATGTTGGTAAGTAGTCGTAAATACGCTGTCCTAATAATGTGTGATATAATCTATTTTCTGTGTGTCGAAATTAATCACATTAGCTCAAGTTCAGTCACTGCATTATATCTGTCATCTCAACGGAGGCTTTGCGTTTCATTGCTTTCTATGAAAATGGTTTCTATGGTGATTAAACACTGTCTGTCACGTGATGTGCTATACAGTAGGCCTAGAGTAGACCTTCAATCAGTTAATCATATTCATATCAGGTTTTTAAGTTGTACAATTAGTTCCAAAGTTGTATATGTAGTAGAAGCACAGTAAAAACAACACCATGCTTTTACCACAGTAACATTAGTTTTACTGTGATAAGTGTAGTAAAAAGACAGTAATCACACAACTTACCATGCTTTTACCACACTATTGGTAGTTTTAATGTGGTACTTATTGTAAATGCACAGTAACCACAACACTAACCATGCTTTTACCTCAGTAACCTCAGTTTTACTGTGATGGGTAGTAAAGGACAGCAATCACAAAAACTTACCATGCTTTTACCTCAGTATTGGTAGTTTTAAAGTGATAATTGTTGTAAATTATGCATATTAACCACAACACCTACCATGCTTTTAATGCTTAATAATGTAACATCCAATATTTGTAAGGAAAATCAGTACTTTTTCCTTTAAATAATCCTATATATTATACATAATGATATTTTATTTTCTCTGTTTTCAGCTGAAAAGACCAAAAGGGCCTTTCGAACTCAGTCAGCCCATTATTGTTTGAGGACAAGTAAACGGAGGAGACGGATGGTACGTATGTGTTGGTTTTAACCCTAAATCAAACATTTTATCAAGCATTTGTTGTTTCTTAAACCTGTTCTTACAAAACCCATAGCCCAATCAGTATGAACAGTCTCAAAGTCTTAATAATTCACAAGATTTAACAAGTTGTCAAATTCGTACAATACTAGTACATATTTGTATACTCGTACATAATCCTGCAGCTTTTGCTCCTAGTGCTCATTGGCTACTGCCTCAATTCCTGTACATATTTATCGCGATATTTGTAAATCAGTTGCGCCCCTTCTTGGATAGTAGTCTGATGTCCCACACACTGTCAGAAAGTTTATATTAATTGCATTGTGTATTCATTAAAATTATTACAAATTAGTCCCTGTCTGTTGTGTTCATGTTCCAATGTCCAATGATACATGATGTCTCTCCACACCTCATAACCTACCTCTGTTTGCAAGAGTGGAAAAGCTAATCTGACTTGTCACATGACATCAGATACGCGATTATTTTGTCGTAATCAGATCAGTTACACTGCTGATAACTGTCCCGTTTGCATATAAATCATGTTATTTTTAAACGAGTTCATATGATTATTGCTTGCTATTAAAGACATACTTTTATTCATAGAAATGCCCACATATCAGTGAACGTATAACATAAAAATGCTTTTAACATTTAATTATGCAACACTCTTTACAGAAATATATCCCACAGTTATGGATAAACTCCCAACATCATCATCAAGTCCTGTGCTGGGCACATTGGGCAACAAGTGTCCTCCAACGTATTCGATCCGTGGCCAAGTTCTCCGCATCTTCCCATCGGACACTGACATTGTTCAGGTCTTCGTGAAACATCTGTCTCCATGTCTTCCTTGGTCTTCCCGGTCTCCTGCATCCTCCTGGTGGTGTCCACTTCATCACTGTCTTTGGGTGGTGTTGTTTGGGCATGCGTCGGATGTGTCCAGCGAGGTGCACCCTTTGCTCTGTCACAGTTTCTGAAAGTCTTCATGTGAAGTCCCACTCCTCCTCAGGATCTCTTTGATATATGCAGAACCAATATTGAAAATAGTGATTTATCTTTTTTCCATATTGTTAAAGCATTTTGTTTTCTCTTTTCAGCTTCATAAACTGTGCTTGATGTCTGCCTAATGCCTTCATCAAAGAAGTGTCAGTGCGCATCAGGTGTTTTGCTAAAGGACATATTCATTGCCATCCATTAGTTCTAGTCATGCAGTGACTTCATGATGCAATAGACACATGTATATTTCTGCAAGTGTATAGCAGGTGTTTGTCCGAACAATTGAAGATAGTGAGAGTGTTCAGGAAAACCTTTAGAAAACAATCCATATTTATGGAAATCTTATTGGTGCTGAAAGAATATTACAGAAATGAGACACTTGACATAATGGACATTATTCTGAGTTTGTTACCTTTACATTTAGATGGACTTAATGTCTTACATTTAGCTTCATTAAACCTTTTATTACAGTGGTCACTATAGTAAATGTCCACCATAACTACATCTATGGTATCATCATTACATCACTACCTGGTTAATGTAAATGTAATATACCCGTGAATGTATTTTATTGAAGCATTTTCTTACTGACGTTTATAATCATTAACTATTTTAAGTTGCCTTTCTTTTAGTGACAATAAAAGTGACCAATAATCACAAGGATATAGAATTAAAGGTGAGAATGTAAAACGTTGTGCTTACGTTTTTGCCTATTTGTTCTTTAGGGCGAAGAAACAAATATATTTTCACATAACAAAGTTGAATCTCATCTCTTGGTTTGTAAAAATATAACTTCATCATAGCAATTTGTTTTAACGTTACTGTATATGTCCCTATAATAGATTGCCCCTGTATCTTATACCTGTTTTTTTTTTATATAATTAACTTATTTTTATACTGTTGTGCAGTAGGTTTGACACTACATTTGTCTTTAAACAGTTTGACATTAAATATTGGAATATGCTTTCAAAATTGTGTGCATTCATTGTGATTTTGTTACATTTATTTGAATATAATTGATATACCTTTGATATACTATACATACACTGTAAATGTTAGAAGCACTTTAGTATATGTAATTATCTTTAATTAAAATACTGCAAAACTACCCCTGCTGTAGGCCACTGCTTAGAAAAAAGTTTATCTTTCAAATGTATTTATGAATTAGTCTAATCAAATAAAAACATTTGTGTCATTGATCATGTGATCTCGTTTTTGGATGGTAACCACACAAAGGAGTCTTTTGTTTTTTAATGTGAGTTTTATAATTTAATTAGAATTAATACATTACAGCCCAAATATTGTTTGGGTTTAAATATGAAATATTTAAGGTATCTATCCCTGTAGCCGGAACCAGAAGAGATCTGTCATCATTTACCATAAATGGGCAAGTAAGTGTGACGCATCTGTACAGCTGGATTGTTATTGGCTGTGACTTTATCGCAGAACTCGCTGTGATTGGACTATCGTTTAACCCATATAAAACGGCGCTTCATGTTACAAAGTATGTTTTGGTGTTATTATTGCGTTAGTTATACATAAAGTTAATGATAAAGTGTCTCTGTTTTGTGAGAAATTGCTCCTTTACTGAGATCCCCACCCTAACCCTAAGCATGGCTGCACATTTCAATGAACTACAGGACAATGCTTCCTGTTCCATTGATAGCATGACAGAGATTTGTGGGTAATGTAGTTTAAAACGTTTAGTAATGAAACAATAAATGTTAAATACATAATATCTTTAATGGACAACTGGATATCTAAATGTGTTCATTGTGCAAACCTTTATGACATATATGAGGGACAGGCTGAAATTTGATCATTTACTGTGAGCACTTTAAAAATAACCTTTATGCCAGCTTTCCATATATGTCAGAAAACTGGGCCCAACATTATTTAGTAAACATAGCATAAGCAGTTGTCCTGCCGATTTTCTCTTTGATACACTAACCGGACTGTGAGTTACAGCCATTTGAAATGTGCAGTTTTTTGCTCTTCTGGGGGGCCCTTGGGGGTGGAAGTGCAGTACAATCTACACAGATCTACACACACTATTACACAGGGATAATGCACCATTCAGTAAAACAAACAAAACAAAACAGTGCCTACATTTCCCTTTCACCCCTTCTGATTGCTGCTTATATGCCTGACATCAGTAACGTCTATGCTTTCATTTTAAATGCAGTAGTAGATGTACTAGAATGATCAACATGGATCATCTTCAATTATGCTTGAAGTGTTTATAGCAAGATAGCCACTGCAGCCTCTTGTTATTCACATAGCTTCCCTTTATTTCACTGCAAACATTGCAGTTGCAGCTTATACATGCAAGTATGTGCAACTTTTGTTGCATTGTTTTGTTGCAACTTTTGTCCCAAATATCATTAACCAGATCTAAATGTGTATGTCCTAAGAAAAAGAATCATGGTAATTAATTATATGTAGTTGTTTTTAAATTATGAACTAAACTAAAGAAATAAGAAATTAAAATTTCTCAAATATTGTTTTTATTTACTGTACCAAACACCACTTTCAATAAACAATATTCACCATACTTTATTACACAACACTTTATTGGAGGACACAGCATAAAGTTGATAAAGTAGCATAAAGACAATGAGATTCAAGATAAATAAAAATGTGTCTTCAAAAATACATTAACATCATATTAATCCATTCACAGCTGCTGAGCCACAAAATGAGTGCCAGAGAATCATATTCAGTCACCTATGATACAGAAAACAGATTTGATATTGTGTTGGAAAATAATGATTCATTATCACTAAACTGGTTTCTTGCTCTTCCCTGTACACGTCTCGATCATGTTCATGTTCTTCTTCCTCGTCTAAACAGTTTGTTCAGGTGTACCCTACAGTACAACAGAAGAACAGAAGATGTGATCACTGATGTGGTGTAGCTTTTTCTCAACCAGAGGAAGAAGTCTCAACATCCCATTGTCAGGCGTTCTCCAGTCCTGGTCTGAAAGTAAAGCAAAAAACACAAACAATACAAATTAAGTTGTTTAATGGACAGTCAGGTCAGCTTATGGCTACGTTTACACGTGGATGGCTATTTTCATAAACGGACATTTCACCCCTCTTTGTTTTCAAAAATAACATCGTGCACACGAACCCGTGTCAAACCTGTAGGTGGCAGTGTAACGAGAAGCTCAAGCCCACGTTAAGCCAATCAGAATCCCGAAAATAGTCTCATATTGTGACGTCGCTGCCTAAAACTCAGTTTTTCTCAGTTTACATGCAAACGTGCAAACAAAGTTTTCCAAAATCTCCACTTTGGCCGGAGTTTTTAGAAATAATCGTTTTCTGTGATAAAAACTGGGTTTTCGTGTAAATGAGAGGCCAAACCGCAGGGAAATATCGGTGTCTTCACTTCGTATAAACGGGGCCTATGTTCTGCGATATATTAAGCAGTGATGGGCTACTCTGGCCCTTAGCGTCCACTGTCCTGCAGATTTAGCTCCAACCTCAAACCCTCCTGCCTATTGTCTATAAGTAAAGCTGAAGACTTTCATATGTGCTCAATTAGGGTTGGAGGTAAACTCTCAACCTCAAAAAGGAGAACGCAAAAGGGCCAGAGTTGCCCGTTCCTGATTTAAATTTACAAAGCAGCAGTCAGTACATTATATAATATACACATTGATTTATTTTATATATATATATGTGTGTAAAATAAATCAATGTGTATATTATATAATGTACTGACTGCTGCTTTTTTAAATTTAAATCAGGAACGGGCAACTCTGGCCCTTTTGCGTTCTCCTTTTTAAGGTTGAGAGTGTATATATATATATATATTTATATATATAATATTTCAGCACATTATATAAGCTAAGTACTGAACAAAAAATGTTTTACCCATATCAACAGCAACCTATTTTAAAATATCTTTAAGAAAGGCATGGTCTCTTTTGCCTTTGCAAGTGATGCTTGATTTTTTTCAAGACAACATACTCTTCTGTCACTTGTTTCAAGAGCTTCCTGTAACCTGTACAATGTAAAATTGTCAACATCAAATTATGTACTACATATTACAGCATTGTTTCAATACAAGACATACCAATGGATTTGCGCACCTTTCTGTCTTCTTTGGGCACCAGATGTTCCTTCCTCACCCGAAACAAAGGACTTATTCGATTAGCTTGTGTTGATTTAAGGACTGGTCTTCCTTCTCTGCTGTAAAACAAGAAAGTATCTACTTACTCGTGCAATTACTATTGTTCTTGAAACATAAATTAAGACAGTTATAATTTACCTTACGATTCAGGAGAGAGCATTTGATGAGTAAATACTGATTGAAATGTTCTAGAAACTTTACCTGGGAAGGGCTGATCTCGGCAAGATCCGCTGCGACTCACTAGTAGCTCTTGTGAGGGTTGGCTCTTAAAAGAGCTGTTGAGTTTGATGTTGTAGAGATCTAAAAAAAAGGACAAAGTAATCCTGCAATACAGAAAGGAAGGTAATTTTATTACATTACATGCAAGCAGTCAGTTATACAACTGTAGGATATATTTCTGTAAAGAGTGTTGCATAATTAAATGTTAAAAGCATTTTTATGTTATACATTCACTGATATGTGGGCATTTCTATGAATAAAAGTATGTCTTTAATAGCACGCAATAATCATATGAACTCGTTTAAAAATAACATGATTTATATGCAAACGGGACAGTTATCAGTAGTGTAACTGATCTGATTACGACAAAATAATCGCGTATCTGATGTCATGTGACAAGTCAGATTAGCTTTTCCACTCTTGCAAACAGAGGTAGGTTATGAGGTGTGGAGAGACATCATGTATCATTGGACATTGGAACATGAACACAACAGACAGGGACTAATTTGTAATAATTTTAATGAATACACAATGCAATTAATATAAACTTTCTGACAGTGTGTGGGACATCAGACTACTATCCAAGAAGGGGCGCAACTGATTTACAAATATCGCGATAAATATGTACAGGAATTGAGGCAGTAGCCAATGAGCACTAGGAGCAAAAGCTGCAGGATTATGTACGAGTATACAAATATGTACTAGTATTGTACGAATTTGACAACTTGTTAAATCTTGTGAATTATTAAGACTTTGAGACTGTTCATACTGATTGGGCTATGGGTTTTGTAAGAACAGGTTTAAGAAACAACAAATGCTTGATAAAATGTTTGATTTAGGGTTAAAACCAACACATACGTACCATTGCGAATATTTGTCTTTGCAGCGGTCCGTCTCCTCCGTTTACTTGTCCTCAAACAATAATGGGCTGACTGAGTTCGAAAGGCCCTTTTGGTCTTTTCAGCTGAAAACAGAGAAAATAAAATATCATTATGTATAATATATAGGATTATTTAAAGGAAAAAGTACTGAATTTCCTTACAAATATTGGATGTTACATTATTAAGCATTAAAAGCATGGTAGGTGTTGTGGTTAATATGCATAATTTACAACAATTATCACTTTAAAACTACCAATACTGAGGTAAAAGCATGGTAAGTTTTGTGATTGCTGTCCTTTACTACCCATCACAGTAAAACTGAGGTTACTGAGGTAAAAGCATGGTTAGTGTTGTGGTTACTGTGCATTTACAATAAGTACCACATTAAAACTACCAATAGTGTGGTAAAAGCATGGTAAGTTGTGTGATTACTGTCTTTTTACTACACTTATCACAGTAAAACTAATGTTACTGTGGTAAAAGCATGGTGTTGTTTTTACTGTGCTTCTACTACATATACAACTTTGGAACTAATTGTACAACTTAAAAACCTGATATGAATATGATTAACTGATTGAAGGTCTACTCTAGGCCTACTGTATAGCACATCACGTGACAGACAGTGTTTAATCACCATAGAAACCATTTTCATAGAAAGCAATGAAACGCAAAGCCTCCGTTGAGATGACAGATATAATGCAGTGACTGAACTTGAGCTAATGTGATTAATTTCGACACACAGAAAATAGATTATATCAAACATTATTAGGACAGCGTATTTACGACTACTTACCAACATCTGGCACACGTGAACTGATGCCAAATATCGCGAGGTGTTCGGAATGAGACTTCCTTAGCGCGATTTCCTACTAATAAAATATTTTTTTTAAATATCAATAAACAGCAAAGCAATCCAGCTTCCCTGGCAATAAGAACGAAATAATATAATTAAAATAAATACATAAACCATGATAAGATCTCGTGAATAAATGTTGATTAAACAGCTTCTCTACTGCAGCCATAGGCAGATAGAATCGTGCTTTGATCACGAAAGATGCTTCCCATTGAAATACATTAGTTTTAAAAAACGTGCTGGAATTACGAAAATAACGAAATAAACGTGCCCGTGCCACGAATCAATAGATTAAATTACGTGACCATATCACGAACTGCCGTGAGACTGGGTTGTTTAATGCCACTTTTCTGTTGTCATGGCACTCAGAGCACGTCTTGTTTTCTGTTGGCTGCAAATACTAATATATCACTGTGCTGTGAAATGCTCTGGAATTAGAACAAACCACTAAATCATGTTGGATTACTATTAATACATTTTCAAAACTGCAAACGGTGCATGCTCATCCTTGATTTTGGACGTCACATGCTTGTGGGTGGTTGCTATGGAGTTGCTATGGGTTTTGTAAGGTATGCTTAGTCGTTTTTACTATGTTGTTATGTAAGGGATTAATGATAATGAAGGGGTTGTATTCGCTATAACAACCGCTTCGCTGTACATTGTCCCGCTTATTACATGGCTACCTACCAAATAAATCAATAATTTGACACAAAATATTGATTTAAAGCCACACCGTGGACTTTGTGACCTAAAGAGTTGACACATAGAAGTTATTTTAAATGATTCCTCAGGCCAATATACAGCGTTTGACACTATTAATGCTCCGAGCGGGGCTGCCCTCTTGAAATACCGCCTATGTAAGTTTGGAGAAGACGGACCGTCGTTGGCCAGGTCATGTGACCTGGAGAACGTATCGCTTTACGGTCGTCCATTTATTAAGTGGATAGTCTTCTAGACTTTTGCGACAGTGCTGCGGCGCTTGTGGCCTCTAGGGGCGCTAGACGTGAAAGTTCCGCAAAAGTTCCGCAAAAGTTCCGCGGTGTGGCTTTCAAAAGGGATTTATTGATTTAAAACCGATTGTATTGCTTCCTCTAAAGAAAATAGTCCGTTCGGTTAGAATCCTGCTTCCATGGCAACGCTGTTTTTAATGGCAGCGGTCTTTTATCAAGAAATAACAGACCGCACATTAGAATTCAGCCAAGCCATGTAATAAGCCATGCTATTATAAGGGTGGTTTATTGGAGGTTATTAGATGGTTACTTACTGGCCCAAATCAAAAGAGCCCAAATCAGTCTTGTCTGTTTGTTTTGTTGTTGTTGTTGTTGTTTTGTTTTGCTTTGTTTTTGTGTTCTTTATTGTGTCGTTTCTGTTCTGTTTTGTTTGTTTTTTAGTTCATTTTGATTCTGTTATTTTGTGTTTTGTTTTGTGTCTGTTCTGTTCTGTTTGTTTTGATTTGTTTTTGTAATGTGTGTTTTGTTATGTTTTTTGTGTGTGTTTTGATCTGTTTTCTTTTCTTTTCTTTTTAATGTTTTGTTGTGTTTTTTCTTCTGTTTGTTTTGTTTTGTGTTTTGCTTTGACACTTTGTCACTTTGTACATAACTCCTCGACAAATTGTATGATTTGGGTTATCATTCATGTCCAACAAGTTGCACGATTATTTTGAAGTTTGTTCTGATGCCGAGTCCTAGAACGAACTTCCACTTAATGTAAACCCTATACTCTTTTAATAGTGCCTGTATAAACTCATTAACAAAACCAATTTTACTTCAATTACTCCTAAACTATCAATAAGTAAAATAATGAACATCTAATGCATAAAGGTAATGGAACATTTTAAAACAAATTGCACAACCAGAACAAACTTAAGTGATAGTTATAGTGGGATGGATTGCACATCTTCCCAATGAAAAGGAAACTTTCCAAAAGAGTTGGGAGCAATATTTCTCTCCACAGTAATAAGTACAAGCTGATTGGATCTAAAGCTTATAATTGGAGGGGGAGAAAGAAGCAGATAACCGGAGGGGAATACACTGAAATAAGAATGAAGGGATGAAAATAAAAACTTTCGGTTGCAATTGGAGGGCGGTTCTTTTACAGAGCTTTGCCTTTTCGAACAGCAACCAGACTCCTTTGAAACACACTGGCAATTTTAATGAGGATGTGAGAGTCTGTGTGAACATACTATCAAACACACCTCCTAAAAAAATGAAAGAAATGCTGGGAGAGCGGAAGAAGAGAGAAAATGAAAATCACAATATCAGAGTCTACTCTTCTATACAGTGCCTCCCAAAGAAAAATAAATATACTAAAATGAAATGCATTTGAAATACATTTATTTTATACTAAGTAAACTACAAATACATTTACATATTTATGTACTTAATATAAATACCCTGCTATTGTACTTTCGGTATTCTAAATTGATCTAAATCTAAATGTACTATTTATAAAGATTACTGTACTTTATTGTAGCAGAGATCCTCATCTACAGTAATGAACGCTCATTTTTCATTAGCGGGGCTTGGCGTGTTGCATCTGTTCTTGTTGTTAAATCGTTCATGTGAACACTGCATGTGTGTGTTGGGGTTTAATAGGATCACAGGATGTGGGGGGAAAGGCTGGAGAGGATTGGGAAGGAACCATAACTGCTCACTTAAGTTGTTCACTTAACACAGAGAATTATGAAAAGTAAGCATGTAGAACATTTAGATAACTTTTTCTGCAGTAGTAATTTCATAAACTACAATTAAAAAGTTTGTGGTGGATAAGATTCATTTGAATATTTTTTTTTAAATAATCATCGTATGCTCACCAAGACTACATTTAATTTTGATCAAATTAATCAAGTAAAAACTAAATCACATCTCAACACAATTATTGGTGGTTATGCTCTAATTAATGTTAATTTTTCATTTACACGATTTATTCCATCTGGGCAATTTTGAGGTTAAATAAAAAATGATTTTCATTAGGTAATATAAAAAACAATATGTTTTTATTTGATCTTGGCGTTTCAAAATATGTGTTTTGTGTGATTTGTGAACGCAGTTATTCATTTGTTATTCAGTTATTCATCATATTTGTACAGTACAATTTTGGGGACATGAAAAGATTAAATTTGCACATTCAGACATTCAATTGGCAGTGCAGAAAAGTTGTTGGTTCTCTTACGTAGAGTTCTCTCGTACTGCGTCGAAAGAACGCTACGGGAAAGTATTTCTTTGTCGAGATTGAAGCCTAAAAATTAATCCTTAATTTTGTAAACATGTAAAACGCTTTTCTGTAGCATACAACCTTAGGCGGAGCAATATCGCTCACCCATTGGCTGCTCCGCCAGAAAAGCACAGCCTATGCGAGGCCAGAGACGCTGACCAATGAGGACGCTTCGCGCCCATTCTGCGTCATCTCCCGCCGAAACAGGCGTGGCCTAGGCCTATAAATACGAGCATAGCTGTCTAACACACCGATTTTCTAAAATTCACGAAGCTGCACGCATCGCTGAATTGGATTCGAGCCGCCACAGCCGTTTGGAACAGCACTTCAGCAGGACGAGCCCTTATCTGAAGTCGCCGCCGCCTTCGCCGCCTTCAGCCGCCGTTCCCTGCTGCGCTTCTCCGGCGTGGAATATCCTTTTGCTTTGTGTGTGTTTTTGTGTGTGTGTTCGCCTACTGCGACACGCATTTTTTCTCACAGAAAGAGCACGAGTGTCTTTTTAAAGATGTCTCGCGTTTCCTGCGGCTCCTGCCGAGCTGCGCTCATCGACGGGGACCACCACCTGCTGTGTGTTTCCTGCTTGGGCGAGGAACATGCAGCTATCGCTCTCGGTGATGGCGGCTGCCATCACTGCGACATGATGCCCATCGCGACTCTGCGGACTCGCCTTGCATCATTTGCCGAAGCTGCTCACCCACCCCCTGTAGCGCCGCGCCGTAAGAAGCGCCGCGCTCAGCGGGTCCCGGAACCTCCCTCCACGAGGAGCTCGCCGCCGCCACCGCCGCTAGCTCCTCTCAACGCTTCGCTCGAGTCGCTCACCGACGGACAACAGCCGCAGCCCGCCGCTATGTCCGTTATGGAGGATGACCAGCAAGCTGTATCTGAGGGGGATGACGACTGCTGCTCGCTTCTCGCTTCGGAGAGCGAGGGATGGGCGAGCTCCGTGGACCTCCCCTCCCCCGCTGTTCCGGAACGCAGAGGAGGGAAGATCAGCGTTGAGGCAGAGCTGATGCGTCTGCTCACACAGGCCGTGTCGAGCCTCGGCCTCGAGTGGTCGACGCCCGAACAACCTGCTTTTAACCGGCTGGATGGCTGCTTCCTTTCTGGAGACCGTGCTGCGCCACCCTCCAGACACGCCCCATTTCTTCCTGAGCTTCACGAAGAGGTAGCGAAATCGTGGAAGGCGCCATTTTCAGCCAGAGTGCGTACTTCTGCCTCGCCAGCATTCTCCGTAGTGGACGGTGCTCGAGACAGAGGCTACCACGCTCTCCCTCCGGTCGAGGAAGCTGTAGCGACTCACCTCTGCCCACCCTCTGCTGGACGGCGGGCTAAGGGAGTCCTACCATCCAGAGCTTGCCGCACATCGTCAGCGTTGAACGGCCGCGTGTACTCCGCCGCTGGACAAGCTGCATCGGCGCTGCACACCATGGCGGTGCTTCAAATCCACCAGGCCAACCTCCTCCGCAAGCTAGACGAGGAAGGCCCGGGCGCGATCAGTGTTCCGGACTTACGTAGCGCCACAGACCTAGCTCTTCGTGCTACAAAGTCCGCCGCACACGCCATCGGCAGGATTATGGCCTCAGCTACTGTTTCCGAGAGACATCTGTGGCTAACTCTCTCCGAAATGGCGGAGTCGGAGCGCTCGGCGTTCCTCGACGCTCCCGTTTCGACGACTGGCCTCTTCGGATCTTCCGTGAAGGACTTCGCGGACCGATTCGCCGAGGTACAGAAGACTTCGCAGGCCATGAAACATTTCCTGCCAAAGCGCTCCAGTTCCGCAACAGGCCGCCCTAAACAGCCGCCTGCCCGAACTCAGCAGCGCCCCGCGCCCGCCGCACAGGCCCAGCAGCAACAGGCCCGAGAGAGACCACGGTCTCGCTCCGCCGGACGCCGCCCGCCACCGCGTGGTCCTCGGCCCAAGGTAACACTCAAGCCCGAGGCCTCGGCGCCATCCTAGCTATGCTAGGAAAAAGACGGTGTTCGGGTCCCGCCGCGGCCGGACTTCCACCCAAGATTCCCGCTTGTACAGCCCTAAGTTCCGTGTTTGTACCAGTGTATTCAGCAGCCAACAAACTGGCCGTAAAGCCCGTTTGCCTGCACACAAACGCCGTTTTCACGGCGACCCAGATAAATCGAAAAAAGAGTTTATTTTCTGGTGTTCCGGCCAAGGCCGATGGTGTAATGTGTGTAACTGCAATGCCCACCCAGTGCCCATTCATTCACACAAGCACAGCCCCGTTCAACACAGGGTTTGCACACATAAAATCGGCTCATGCCGATTGTGCTTTACATGTAGTGAGCGTGCCCGCTGTCCAGTGCCCACAACCACTACACACTGCACGTTCCGCGGTTTCTGTAAAAACGAAACCAACGAGCGGTCAGTCAGTTCACAAACACAGTGTCCCCGGTGTTATAAATGTGCCCGCCACCAAGCGCCCACGTTTATTCACAAGCATAACGAGCCCTACGGGGCCCTCCCCGCGCGCTCTCTCGCAACTCAGAGAACAGAGCGCGCGCGGGACGCATACTGTGTTAAGCATGCCCCCCGCCTCAGACGCCACGGCGTCCATGTTACAGCACACGGTTGCTCTCGTGTCGCCGCCATTTCGCGACCAGGGCCCACATTACATTCAACCCCTAGTCACTCGTGCAGATGCATGGGAAAGACTTCCCGGGGTCTCAGAATGGGTGCTAGAGACTATAAAAAGAGGCTATTCGCTGCAGTTTCATCGACGCCTACCCCGTTTCACGGAGAAAGTCGAAACCACGGTAAAAACAGAAGTAGCACATCTACTTCGAGCCGAAATAGCGAAACTATTGAGCAAAGGGGCCATAGAGCCTTTATCTCAAGCTCAGAGCGAAGGGGGTCTGTACAGCAGATATTTCCTGGTACCGAAAAAGGACGGGGGTCTCAGACCCATTTTAGATCTGAGGCGTCTGAACAAAGCGCTAACAAAGCGAAAGTTCAGAATGCTCACGACCAGAAAAATCCTCGCGCAGATTCGCCGAGGAGACTGGTTTATGGCGATAGATCTGAAAGACGCGTATTTTCACATACAAATTGCGTCACGTCACAGGCGATTTTTGAGATTCGCCTTCGAGGGCCGGGCATATCAGTACACAGTCCTGCCATTCGGCCTATCCCTAGCACCTCGTACATTTACAGTGTGCATGGACGCGGCGCTGGCACCCCTGAGACTCCGAGGCGTTCGAATTCTGAACTATTTGGACGATTGGCTGATTCTGGCTCAATCGCCTTCAGAACTCGCTCACCACAGGACACTAATACTCGATCACCTCGAGTGCTTAGGTCTGAGAGTCAATTGGGAGAAAAGTTCACTGTTTCCCAGTCAAAGGATCTCCTTTTTAGGACTGGATCTGAACTCGCTATCTATGACAGCACAGCTGTCATCACAGCGCAGGCAAAATACCCTGCAAATGGCGAAATCCTTCCGCAGCGGCCATATAGTGCCGCTCAAGAGATTTCAGAAAATGCTGGGCCTCATGGCCTCAGCCTCATCGGTACTGCAGTTGGGCCTGCTGCGCATGCGCCCACTGCAGTTCTGGTTGAAAGTGCGCGTTCCGCGCCGAGCATGGTTGCACGGTCGCTATCGCCTCAAGGTCACTCAGGAATGCATTTCAGCCCTGACACCATGGAGAGCGTCAGACTGGTACCGGTCAGGTGTAAGCCTGGGGACTTCCTCGAGCCTGAAGGTGGTGTCCACGGACGCGTCCACCTCAGGCTGGGGAGCACTGCTCGACGGCAGACCGTTCTTTGGCCAGTGGGCAGAACGGGCCAAACTACCGCACATAAACTGCCTGGAAATGATGGCGGTGGACCTTGCGCTGAGGCGTTTTTGTCCCCGGATAAAAGGACACCACGTCCTGGTCCGTTCGGACAACACGTCGGTAGTAGCCTACATAAACCGCCAGGGTGGCGTGAGATCCCGAAACCTATTCAGGTTAGCGGAACGCATACTGGTATGGGCCCAGCACAACCTGCGCTCGCTGAGAGCATCGCATGTGCCAGGCCACTTGAATGTAGGCCCAGACAGACTCTCACGGAACAACGTTCCTACAGGAGAGTGGTCCCTACACACGCAGACAGTGCGTCTGCTGTGGGAAACGTTCGGCAGAGCGGAAATAGACCTGTTTGCAAGCCAGGAAAACGCTCACTGCCCAGAATTTTTTTCGAAGAGCACGAACGCGCTGGCCAGTGTCTGGCCCCGCCGTCCGCTCTATGCCTTTCCTCCTGTCTCACACCTGCCTCAAGTGCTGGAGCGGATCAAGGAAAGCGGATGCTCGGTGCTACTAGTCGCTCCATACTGGACGAATCAACCCTGGTTCCCAGTTTTGATGCGGCTGAAGAGTACTGCCCCGTGGCCGGTTCCAGTGAGGAGAGACCTCCTTTTGCAGGCCAAGGGCTCGATTTTGCATCCTCGCCCGGAGCTCTGGTCCCTACACGTATGGGCCATAAACGGGTACCCGCTAACCTCCCAAAGGGAGTGTTAGACACGATCGAACAGGCTAGGGCTCCGTCTACTAGACGGCTCTACGCTTCCAAATGGTCGGTGTTCTCTGGCTGGTGTTCAGACCAAGGTCTGTCACCGCTCCAGTGCGGGGAAACGGAGATTCTCTCCTTCCTCCAAGAACTGTTGGATAAGGGAAGAACCCCATCCACGCTCAAAGTCTATGTGGCTGCCATATCAGCGTTCGTTAATCCAACGCTTGGCCATTCACTGGGCAGAAACGACCTGGTGGTCCGTTTCCTTAGAGGAGCCAGGAGGTTAAACCCTCCAAGGCCTCCTTCAGTCCCCGTTTGGGACCTTTCTACAGTGTTGAACGCTATGAAAGGGGCCCCTTTCGAGCCTATTCACTCAGTTGACATGAAACACCTGTCTTTCAAGACCGTGTTTCTTCTGGCTCTCGCTTCAGTGAAGCGTGTGGGGGATTTGCAAGCGCTCTCAGTTAGAGCTTCTTGTATGGAGTTCGGGCCAAACGACTCTGTAGTCGTGTTGAAACCGAAGCATGGGTACGTACCTAAGTCCCTCAACACACCGTTCAGGGCTCAGGCCATCTCCCTGTCGGCCCTGCCGGCCTCGGAGGAGGGAAATAGCTCCCTTTGCCCGGTCAGGGCATTAAGAGCTTATGTGTCCCGCTCTGCTGTTTTTCGACAGACGGAGCAGCTCTTTGTTTCGTTCAGTGGGCGCTCTAAAGGGCGAGCCGCGACGAAACAGAGTCTATCTCGATGGGTAGTGGATGCCATTGCGCTAGCCTACGCATCTAGAGGTTTGGAATGCCCCCTGGGCATCAGAGCACATTCTACGAGAGGCATGGCCTCTTCGTGGGCTTGGTATAGTGGAATCTCGCTACAAGATATCTGTATGGCGGCAGGCTGGGCCTCCCCGTCTACATTTATACGGTTCTATAACCTAGAGGTTCCTGCGCTGCAGGCTAAACTGCTCTCGGTCTAGAAGACTATGTTTTGGTGTTCCTGCCCCGCGTTGCGGCCCAGGTCACTTCAATGTTTAAGCATCACTCACTGACATGGTGTCCCATGAGCATGCTATTACCCCTCATATATATATTTATATTAATCATATATATGTTATTATGCCCTTAGAGGCACTACTATAAAGGGATGATGCTATTTTTAGCCGCTCTCCCTATACTTCTTGGGGTAGGCACTTGTATGCCAGGGCGCGCGCGCCCTTAGGTGTCTGTGTCGGTCCAAGAGCACGCACGGCGTTTTACATGGGGTTCCCGTAGCGTTCTTTCGACGCAGTACGAGAGAACTCTACGTAAGAGAACGTACTCGGTTACTAACGTAACCTCGGTTCTCTCTAGGAGAGGGAACGAGTACTGCGTCTCATGCCGTGCGTGCCCACGCTGCGTCGCTTTCGTGACAAAAATCGGTGTGTTAGACAGCTATGCTCGTATTTATAGGCCTAGGCCACGCCTGTTTCGGCGGGAGATGACGCAGAATGGGCGCGAAGCGTCCTCATTGGTCAGCGTCTCTGGCCTCGCATAGGCTGTGCTTTTCTGGCGGAGCAGCCAATGGGTGAGCGATATTGCTCCGCCTAAGGTTGTATGCTACAGAAAAGCGTTTTACATGTTTACAAAATTAAGGATTCATTTTTAGGCTTCAATCTCGACAAAGAAATACTTTCCCGTAGCGTTCTTTCGACGCAGTACTCGTTCCCTCTCCTAGAGAGAACCGAGGTTACGTTAGTAACCGAGTACTTTTATTTGTAATATATAGTGAAAAAACCCTAAAGCAAAATACATTTATTTCATATACAAATCTATTAACATATTTACTGACATATCGCTTGAGACTTACTGATATAAATATTATAATTAAACTTTATTTTGGAGTACTTTTTTATTGTACAATGCACATTTCTTAATATTAAGCCTAAAATGTGTTTTAATATCACTATTAGGATAGTGATCACTGTATAATATCAGTCTTTAAATGCAAGATATTTAACGTGTAGGCCTACCTAAAGTATACTTGCAATATTTCCACTTTAGCACAATCAAATATACTTAATATATATTTAGTTGGACCACAGCACTATTTCTGGATAACTTAAGTACATTAAGAACAATATTAGTTGTTCAAATTTAGCAGACTTTTAAGTATATGAATTTAGTATACTAAAAGTACAATTCCAGGGTATTTATATTACGTTCATAGATATGTAAATGTATTTGTAGTATACTTAGCATAAAATAAATGTATTTCAAATACATTTTAGAATATTTATTTTTCACTAGGGTAATGATACCATTATTATAATTCACGTAATTGAATAATTCCACAAATTATTTCAAACGTGTTCATTATTCATCACAACCTGAAGGCCAAATAAGTGGAATGATTTGATCTGAATTTAAAGTTTACTGCAGTCATGAATTAAAAATAAAGGCCTATATATGATTCATAGAATTATGTAGTGTAAGTCAGATGTATGCATTTGACGGGATGCTGTTTGATAAGTCTTTACTCAATTATTTAACTAAATTCTCAAAATGCATATATCGATTTTACAGCGTGGTAGGACAAGATTCGTGCTTATTTCTTTTAATAATGCATTGGATGAGCATCATGTAAAACTAAACTAATCTCTAAATATTTTGCAGTGAATGCTCACAGTAAAAGGGGCATCTTCCCTCATCTTCTACATACTGTATAACTTTTATATGTACAGTCATCCGGTCAACTCAAACTCACAGGTTGGCCCTGTATGAAAGTGTCCTCTTGTTACTTTCCATCCTTATGCCCCATTTTCCAGACATAAAGTCAGAAACATGCATTTACACTTTCGCAGACCTGAATTCTCATGACACGGAGATGTCACCTTATATCAGTCTTCATGTCCTGAGAGGATGCGTCCATGTCTGTGCATCAGTGATGGACAAATCCCTGTCCTCTCCACATTCAGATCCACTCATACTGTATGTAAGCTGTGCTTAACAGTTACCCAGAAAACAGATGCCTTGAAACCAGAAATGGATTACACAGGGAGCTCATTGTCTCCCTCTCTTCCCGGCTCCGTGTTTTTGGATGTTGACATGCCAGGGATGATCCTGAATTGACCACAGTCTGATCCCCATTTAGTTCCCCAGCTAGCATCTGCGTGTGTGCGCAACCGATGTTTGTCCTTCTGGCTGCGACCTGAGAATGTCTCAGTTCTCATGCAAGAGTAATAGTGCCTTGTGGAAATGTCAAACTTTTATACTTCTTTTATTTTAAAGATTCATTTCTGAACATAAAAGCTTTCTTGAAGATCGCTGTGAGAAAAGGATGGTCTAGAGAGGATTTTCTGCATGCTTGACAAGATGTGCGGTTGAAAAAAGTTGTCACCATCCTGAGGAGTTTAGTTGTAGTTCTGTTTTATAGACAGACAGACGATAGATAGACGGATGGATGGATGGACAGTTAGATAGATAGATAGATAGATAGATAGATAGATAGATAGATAGATAGATAGATAGATAGATAGATAGATAGATAGATAGATAGATAGACAGACAGACAGATAGATAGACGGACAGATAGACAGACGGAATGACAGATAGACAGACGGAAAGACAGACAGACGGAAAGACAGACAGACAGACAGACAGACAGACAGATAGATAGATAGATAGATAGATAGATAGATAGATAGATAGATAGATAGATAGATAGATAGATAGACAGATAGACAGACAGACAGACAGACAGACAGACAGACAGACAGAAAAACGGACGGATAGACGGACAGATAGACGGATGGATAGATAGATAGATAGATAGATAGATAGATAGATAGGTAGATAGATAGATAGATAGATAGATAGATAGATAGATAGATAGATAGATAGATAGATAGATAGATAGATAGATAGATAGATAGATAGATAGATAGATAGAACTTTTATGCCTTTATGAAGTTTATAAGTTTGTAATTCATTGCTTGCAAACAGTATTGTTTTGCACATTGCACCTTTTTATCTCTATTACTGAACAAACAAATTAGGTGAACCGATGCCATCAATTTCCCTTTAAAACAATATTGAACTATTAAATAAGAAGCAATTGATTGTTATATGTTGGCCTACCTAAAAATCAAATCAATGCCGAATAATAACACTGATACTGATTGATACTTAAGTGTATTGATTCAAAATCATGGCAAAAGAATAGCTGGGCTATACTGTATTGATTTTGTTTCTCCTCTAGTCTCAGCCTCAGGCAGTCTGCCTACAGTCCCATCACAGGCCATAGGATGCATATTAAATAGACATGGAAACTGTAATCCGTTTAGATGGTAGAATGCAACTTCTGTAGTACATTGGTTTTCTGGTCAGTCCATCAGGAAAGTCATGTGACCAGGTACCTGGTTGAGGGCCAAAGTTTGTCAGGATAGTAGCAATACATCTGTGATTAAAGATTGGTTTGAATACTTAGTTGTAAGTAATTCTTGATATTCACAAGCAAAA
The DNA here is from genome assembly GCF_949152265.1 of Phoxinus phoxinus. Taxonomy (NCBI): domain Eukaryota; kingdom Metazoa; phylum Chordata; class Actinopteri; order Cypriniformes; family Leuciscidae; genus Phoxinus; species Phoxinus phoxinus. The sequence goes on from NC_136881.1 coordinate 34,529,913, forward strand.
AAAGTATATTCTGCTTGGTTTAGTCTTTAAAGTAATGAGCAGAAATACACAATTATTTTAACTAAATGTTTTCTACAACATTTGGTAACACTAATGGTTCATCATTAAGAGTAACTATGCAGGAATTAATGCAGGTCAATTGAGTAATATTCTACATACACGTCAAATACTAACTAATATAGAAACAATATTATCTAATCAGTAAGTAATACAATAAATAAAATGCATCACTATTAAAGGTGACATATTGTGCCCCTTTTCACAAAAAGTAATATAAATCTATGGTGTCCCCAGAATGTGCCTGTGAAATTTCAGCTCAAACCCTCAGATTATTTATCATACCTTGCCAAAGTCGCCCCATTTTGTGTGCGAGCAAAAGCGCTCCGTGCGTGGAAACATTCAGATTAAGAGGCGGTGATATTATAATAACATCCCGTCAGAAGGGGAGCGAAATCTGATCGGCTTGTATTTTTACATGCTTGCGGAGAAAGGCGCACCAAAACAAAGTGACTGGGTTGGTAGATGCACCGTGGACCCGATTATAGCGTTTAAACGCGGAAAAAGTCAAATTTTCATGATTTGTCATCTTTAATGATCAACCATTATTCTGAAGTGTTACCCAACATTCTATTATTGTCATTGTGCATGTTATTTATCCATTTCGGATCACCACCCTAAATTGCATGTAAAAATACAAGGCGTGCTTGGTTGCTTTACATGTTGGTCAAGTCTGTCTCTTCTTGTTTAAGTCGGTTCTTAGTAGGAATAAGTTGCGATGTGGACCCGACCATATCTCCTTATCCCATAAGTCAAAGCTCCGGCTGCGAGAAACCAACAACCTCTGGCGTTTTGACCTGTGAGTCAAGAAACTGCTCCAGACCTTTAAACTGAACAGAGAGCGGTGTTGAATTTGGTTCAAAAAAAGGCAGCGCGAGGCATTTATAATGTAACTTACGTGACCTTTTGCCCTTAGCGTGCATTTTATTATGCACAAATTATACTTGATTGATCTTTTACAGACACAAAGTTAAGGGTCACAACTATGGTAAAACAATTATTGCTACAAGTACTATTTCAGTTTTTCTTTTTCAAAATTCAGTGTTGCCATTTCTTTGTAATTGCCTGGGAAGTTTGCTAGCCATTGCTGAGTGTAAAAAGTGTTCATTTTATTTTTTTCCCGGCCTACTTTTGTTTTCTTGCTTCTAGTCTCCGCCATTTTTTGCATTTGTATGTATTATTTTGTTCCCTTTGTTTTAGTGTTTTGTTTTTTGGAGCTCTCTGACCTTTGTGTTGTCGGCGTGAAGAGCTTCGCTTCAACATTCATACTCGCCATCCTTTCTCGGCCTCTCCGAAACACCTCGCAAATGCACATCTGCGGGAGAACTGTCGCTATTGCGATCCGTGCATCAGTTTTCCTCTTCTCCCCATCTCACCTCTCTCTATCTCTCCCCTGAAAGATGTCTCATTTCTTCAGGTCACCTTCAGAAACTAGAGAAGGGAACGTCCTCTCCGACTGCGGGCCGTCTATAAATGTAAATGCTATTAGTTCTATTATTCATCCACTCTCTATCCCGTTCCGTTCCTCCCTATCTCCCTCCTTTTCCGCATTTGGCTTCTCCGTGCGTCTGTCGGGAAAGCCCTCCACGGCTTTCATCTCGTTCTTTCTCTCTCTCTCAGTCTATTTTTCTCGAACACAATTCTCCTCAACACCTGCAGATATCCACCATGCTCCCTTAATGTGGCAATTCTCCAAAGTCATTTTCAATTATGCTTCAATGAGCTCTGTTATTAGAGCAGAGACGCTGCCGCTGACAGTCTGCCTCGGGCCTGAATTGTGTGAGCGTGTGTGTGATTGTCTCTGCTGTGTGTCTGAGAGGAAATTGAAAGGTGTATACTTGTGCCAGATTGAAAGCGTCTTTGTGTGTGAGGATATACGTTTGTCTTTGTTGCGGTTTCGCGAGGAAATTGCTTAAGGCGGCGTCCCACTGGCCAACTCGCTTTTGGATGAGGGTGTCACACCTATGCCGACTGTTTCTGGGTGACAGACTAAACGACCGCCTGTGACTTTTCTCTCCGATCCGCTGTCGTGGATCGTCAAAATAAGTGCAGCGCAACCGATTGTAATGGACTGAATTAGACTCAGATCGTGGAGTAACTTCACCTTGTGTGTGTTTCTTCCTGTGAGGCTTGCACATAGAAGGTAGTTGTGCAGTTTCAGTGAGGAAGTTACATATGTTTAAAGCTGCAGTCCGGCACTTTTTTGGGTTTAAAAATATCAAAAAAGACATTTTTGAAAAAAAACGTAACCAGCCAGTGTTCAAAACGATCTGCTTGCCTTACCTCGATTCAAAACGGTAAGCTTGTAATAATGATTTTAATTCCAGTGGTACTGGTGGATTTCCGCGGGAATTTCGAGCATGTCTTTGCGTCATTACGTCACTTCTGTACACAGAGAGAAGGAGTCCCCGGCTAGCGTGTGTGGATGATGGAGGTGGAGGTTTAGCTTAGCACTTGGTATGGCGGATCCCGAAAGTTTAAAGCGACAATCACCAGTGACAACTGGAGATTCTTGTAAAACCCAAAGACTTCGGACTTCAGAGTGGCTACAGAAAAAATATATTTTTCACGTTTTGACGTGATATAAGCAATCGTTAGATTTAATCCGCATGATATAGCCTAACGTTACTGCAATGCTTCCCCCCACCCCCAGAATTTGGTCAGAACAAAAGTGAATGTTACTTACTTGTTCAGATGACATTTTCCGATGAAAATTCTAATGTTGACACTTTCAAAAAGTATACTCTGACATTGCTGATGACAGTACAGTATCCACAGCGACGCGGCAGCCTCAATACATTGTGTTCATCCGCGCTGTTTCATGCCGATTTACTACCCACGCACAGTTAATAATTCCGCGAATAACTGCAATTGCAGATTTCTAACAGAGATGGCAACAAAGAGGAAAAACGACGGACTGCAGCTTTAATATTGACATTTCTATGAACAATTAGCTATATTAACACAATGCTAAAATAATGCAATAAACAATAACAAACCATTTGTTGAAAGCCCAGATAAAAGTAAAAAGCTACTATTATGTTTAGATCCATGTCCGAAGCAGTTTGACTTCACGGGCGTATTTCTTTTCTAAAAAAAGGAAGAGTGTATTCTCATAATTTTGATTTTATTCTCGAAATATTTCGACTTTATTCTCAAAATATTTCGACTTTATTCTCGAAATATTCAAAAAAAAAAATGTTATACTGTTTAGAAATAAATAAATGATATGTTGCAGTTCAGGGCTTCCGAAATTATTTATTAATGTTTTGAATTAGTTTATATTTTTACATGTTTTATTTTTAAATTGAACTTTAGTTTAAGTTTAAGTAATTTTGTTATGTGCTTATGTTTATTCGCTTTATTTTTTTATATTCCTAGTTTTAAATTAAATTATTTTGAATAATTTTAGTAATTCAATTTGAACTAATTTTATTTCAGTTAAGGCATCTAATATTAAAATTTTATTTTGATGAACGGTAACTCTTTTTATAGTCTTAGTTTTAGTTAACAGTAAGTGCAATGATTTGGTAAGGTAATTTACAGTTAACTAATTGAGTCTTTTTACATTCTTTTCCCCAATAAAATTACCAACATTCTTAAACATTATTGTAGGCAATAATTGTATCCCTTACAACTCATCTTTGATCACCGAAATGGCGTATTTAAATATATTTAAACAATTCTTCATGCCTTAAAATAGCTTGAATATAACTCTACACCCTTGCCTCATTTAGTATACACGGTTCTATGGATATGCAAATTAGCCCTGCCTCCACTCACTCACACCAGCTTAAACGATCACACGTTGACGTGATTGGTTACAATATATTTTGTGAAGTCAGAAACTTCAAACCGCATTTTTGCGACTGTCTTTGGTTCACTGCAGTTTTAAGGAGAAAATACTCAGCATTGGTGCTGACTTATGAATTTGCACATGGTTTGTCTTAAAGCATATTAAAAACACCACATAGACATATAAACAACATTAAAAGCTTGATTTTCACCAGGGGGGTGCTTTAAAGTGTTGATAGGTAAAAGTACATGTGAATGTACATTCCAGCATTAAACACAATGACAGCATGCACACAAGCTCTCTTCTTACTGAGATAAGCTTGCTGATGAAATCCAGATTATGAAAATTTTATTTGCTGCCATTTCCTTGGACACCCTGATAGCAAACGCACCCGTCACGTCTCCGCCGTCCCCGTCTCGGCTTAGCAGAATGGATTTTCATAGTCATCATAAAACTTTCAGTCATGCGTCTGGGTGTGAAGTCAAGTCTGGTTGAGCTCTCTGATGGAACTGTAGTGATACAACAATGGGATTTAAAAATGAACAAAAGTGTGTTACTCCACTGCAAGTATTCCGTCCTGACAGTGTGACGCTAAAAGTCATTACCAAAGTTTTCCAAGCAACGTGCACAACTCACCAGTGAGACAATAACTGGAGGTCACGAGTGTTCACGAGGCTTTAGTCTTTAAAACACAACATGTTCTATATCCGTTAGTCAGACGGTATCAAGCGTCACGCATTTTCTGCAAAACTTCCTGTTTTGTTTCCCACTGTTATCTAAGACTGTCACTGTTATCCTCCTTTAATATTGATCTGCCCTGGTGGGATCCTCAGAAAACAGCACACCTGATTTTTGAACAAACTAAGAGTAACAAACCTTGCTAAAGGTTTAACAAAGTCTCTAGTGAGTCGCTAGGTGGTTGCTAGGTTGTTCTGGATTGTTTCGATGTAGTTTGTTACAGGTATAATTCAATATTCAATTTATGAAATCGTGGTGCCTATGGCTCAGGTCCTTCTTTTTAATATAAGTCTAAAGGCTTTTTCTTACTTATCATCCGGCAAGATGATTTGAAAAACACACCTTGCCTGAAAAAAAAAAAAAAAAAAGTAGGCCTATATATATATACTTCTACTTTTATTCAGCAAGGATGCATTCAATTAAACTTGATAGTAAAAACTTAATGCTGAAAAAAATAAATGCTGTTTCCACAAACATATTAAGCAGCACATCTGTTTTCAACATTGATCATAATAAGAAATGTTTCTTGAGCATCAACTCAGCATATTTCTGAAGGATCATGTGACACTGAAGACTGAGTGATGCTGAAAATTCAGCTTTGCATCACAGTATAAATTATATTTTATTTTAAATATTAAAACAAATATGTTTTTAAATGTAATAATATTTATTAAAAATATTAAAGAATATCGCTGAGAACTTATTTTAGACAGACATTTGCAGCTAGGCCTAAAAGTCAGTTGTGTTTAGTTACTGAAGTAATCACCATTTTTTAACAAATTGGTTGAATGAATGATTATCATAAACCACTCAGAAACACAGTCATTGTTTTGTGATTGTAAATTGTGTTTTTGAACGAAGTGATTCAATGACTCACTCAGACAGTTAGTTAGTTATTTGAGGGTGATCTATATTGTATCTTGTAACTGTAATTCTCACCCTTGTCCACTTGGTGGCGAGCGCGCTTGCGGACTGTCAAGATAATGGTCAACGAATGGCTTTAGCCTACGTGACAAAGCTGTTTACAAGAGTTTTAATTGACGTCATTCAGAGGTTGAAACACGGATTGTACAATTACATGAGACTGAGACATGATACGGATTTCGGTAAGTCTCTTTCAACATATTTTCTGATGTTCATTCATGTTTATTTCGTTCTGTAATGTAGTAAAAAGGAAGGAGTTATCCTCGCGCCTCGCCTGGCTTTGAACTGAGGTGCTATAGTGATCTCTCGCTCGCGCCACAATAAAGAGCGCCAAAACGGTATGTTGTTTGCATTTTGTAATAAAATGGACAGAATTTGAACGCTGAGCCTGTTTTATATAAAAAGTAACAAAGCACAAACCTTATTGCGATTTATTGGACAAACATTCATGATGAAACCTGAAAAGGAAACTTTATTAACTCTTTCCCCGCCATTGACGGACATTTCCGCCTGTCCCTGTTTTTATTGTTATATGATAGAGGGCGCTATTACGCATCTTCTGAAAGAGTATTGAATCTCCTGAGACAAAAAAAAAACAAAAAAAAAACACAGGTGAAGAAGCAGAAACATGCGATAGCATAATTTAAACATATTAAATCATAAACCGCATGTAAATCAAAACAGCCTATGGTTACTGAATGAAATGTCGACCCAAGATGAGCTATGCTGGTCGTGAAATAATTAATTAATTTCACAGTTAAACATGCAATAAATGTAAAACACACAACAGGCTCACTGTGGTTGTTAGGCTAAACAGGGCAACAGGCTTCTTCCCTCCCTGTCTTCCTGTCTTGTCTCTCTCCCCCAAACCACCACACAGTTTGTCTGTCAGTGCAAACGCTTGATTTATGTCAACGTCGGCAGCCTGGAGTCAGATTAACCTCCACCTCACACACAAACTTCCTCGGCATAATATATCACAACAGAATCTTAAAGCCGGCAGTGATGCGTCGTTCCTCCTGCGTTTCGCCCCGTGTTCACCTCCCTTTCCGCCTTTGTTCCCACACAGCCAAACAGTACTGAATGTGTATTGCCATCCTCCAGGCTCACTTTAGCCCCAGGGCTGCCAAAGCGAGAGGGATTCAGGTCTCTCTACAGTCTCATCTTACTAGCACAAGTTCAAGTACGGAAAAAAAAAATGTTTCCATTCACAATCCTTTTCAAGTCTCCCTGTGGAATATAAGGCCAAGCGATTGATCCAGTGGGTATCTTTCCCTCCCTTTCATTTTTCACCGCTCTCTACACCTTTGTGTTTTCGTCCCGGTGTTATCAGAGCGAACACGGACACTATCTGCTGGACAGTGGCCAGCTGGCATCAGAAAAGTAGAGCTATGTGTGTCTGTGCATTGAGGAACAAGTTCTATATTTTTAGGTGGAATCAGAGGTCTGAAGCAGATCTTTGGGAGTTTGTCTTGATGAGAAGTGCTGCTCTGTGTGGGATTTTTCTAGAGAGGCTGATGTGCAAATGAATATTGATCAAATTCGTACGTCCTACATCGTGTCTACACTGGAAACGTTGACACTTCCAGATCTTTCACTATTTCACTAATTGGACTGTAGACTTGGCAACAGTGAGATAATGAGAGTTCCATATGCTGCAATTCAAAAGTGCACACGATTTGTTTTTACAGTCTAAAACAGAAGATTATATCTTGAAATATTACAATTTAAAACAACTTTTGTTTATTGTACAGGTGAAATTAGAAAAATTTGAATATCATGCAAAAGTTCATTCAGAAATTCAACTTAAAGCTAGGGTAGGTAATCCTGTTCAGAAATTTTTTTTTTATACTGGGTGAAATGGTCCTTCCATTCTGATAGTAGTCAATACATTATGTGTTCAGAAAAAGGAATGAAAAAAATCTGACCTCTGTAGCAGCTGTAGGACAATAAAAACTCTGACCAATCACTGCCATTCGGTGCGAATGTAAAGAACCAATCAGATGTCTCGTGCCCGAGCACCACTGCGTGCACAGCAGTGATGCGCGGGTCAATGTATAAACAACCCGCACCCGACCGACGTTTTCAACTAACCCGTCCGCAACTCGGACCGCAAAAAAAAGAAAGAAAATATTGTACCCGACCCGCTTCCTGACCCGCGTTTTTTAAAGTAGCTAGTAAATGCTCATCGCGTAATGGGCCATAGACGGAGGAACTAGGGGTGCGGGCGCAGCATTTTTCAGAATGCTGTATAGCCTAGTGTTTTGTAATAAAGGCTTGATTTATTCATTTATTTCGTTTCATTTTCTTAACAATTAAGATGCTGCATGTGTTTATCCAGTCTAATCGAAGTGGGGGTAGCTTTGGACGGAGCACTGACAGGAGGGGGCGGAGCTTAGAAGAGGTGCCACTTTCAAATCTGGCTAGCTCTCCAACATTACCTACCCTAGCTTTAAAAGGTGAATCTAATATCATTACATGCAACGTGAGATATTTCAAGCCTATTTGTTTTGATGATTATGGCTTACAGCTATGAAAACCTTTTCACAATATTCTAATTTTGAATTTGGGATTTTTAAGCTGTAAGCCATAATCATCAAAATTATAACAAATAAAGGCTTTAAATTATAAAAAGAAATATCTCACTTTGCATGTAACGAGACTATATAATATATTAGTTTAAGTTGTATAAAGTTGTATAATTACCTTTTAAGTTGAATTACTGAAATAAATTAATTTTTGCACGATATTCAAAATTCAAAATGGAATTTGCAACATTATACATTTATTTGCTGTCACCTTTGATCAATTAAATGCATTCTTTCTGAATTAAAGTATACATTTTTCATCATTATTATAATCAACAAAGCGGTTTACACCACAAGTGCCCGTCGTGGGTGTCAGTTAATGTATTAATAGCTTAGATGTATAACAGCTTTGTTAATTATAGTCAGTCTATATTTTGGCACGTTGCTTCCCTTTTTAGTGTAACAAATTAGAATGGTACATTTACCTTCAAATCTAGTTTGTGTTGAAATGTATGCTAACATATAATCTTAAAACAAATAGAGCAAATCACACAGCACCAGATCATTATAAACATTAGTAATGCTTCTGTATTACTGCAAATATATACATGGCTCTGTCGTACAATCGCCAACTTCTTCTTTTGAAATCCTTCCATTATTTGGAGTATTTTTAGCTAAAGTTAATAGTCTTTATTTTGTTAACCACGATCAGGCTTGATGACGCACCGAAGTGATACTGAAAGCCAACTAGTTTGAAAGCTCACCAGCAATTAGGCTAGTTATTTATACAGTAAGAGGAGAATCATTTCTTCTATCTTTTGCCTTTTTCAGGCGCCGGAAATAAATGACGTTACATCATTTCCATATTCATTCTGGTCAATTTACACATCAGAGGTACGTCGGGCTCCTCGGATTTCGTGATTTCACACTTCTAGGGCCAAGGTTTCTGCACATGAAAGAAAAAAATATATCAAACAAAATCATTTTTATACATCATATGCATCAGAGTTACTGCACATATTAGTAAGGGATTGATTGAAACAACAGTTCACGTTACAGCCTCGGTTATTGGGTTTATTTTGAGTGTGTTTTTGAGGAGGTTGAGCCTCTTTTGGTAATGTGGCGGCTTGTTTTTGAAGTTCTCTGCTGTGTTCATTGTTCTTTTGCCATCCCTTGAGCCTGGTGCACATGCCTCCATATTGTTCTACTTTACTGCCTCACCATCTGGCTTCTCCTCACAGACAATCCCTAACGTGATACCTGGCCACCAAGCCTCTCGTTTTCACATTCTCTCCATGTCTTCGTCTACCATGCTTCCTACATTCACTGAAAGTTGTGTGTTGTGTTTCATTTTCGCCCGTGCGGTTCCAGATTGAGAGGACTAAGCCAATTTCCACAGAAACAAAGATGGCACATGGTCAAACGTCGGGAATCGCATCTTGGCATTGGGTGTCTCCACATTGTAGGACACAAACAGTTTTCTTGTGTGTGTTTTTCCTGTTGAAATGCCATATTTCCCAGATGCGCTTTCCAATCTTCAACGTGAAAATGGAAGACAAGGTACAGCGACGCCATATGAGACGCAAAATGTGCCGTAAAGCTATTGCCCATGTTTCACCAAAGTGTGCCCGTCCCCGTAGCTTTCAGTGTGAAACGTTCACACACACGTGCCACCGCAGAACAAAGTCTCTTTTTATTTCCCGACCTTAAATTCACAGTGGGATTTTGATGCAGTGCTTGTTCATTTCTCTCCTGGAAGGCTGGGAAAGGTCCGTGCTGTGTTTTTAGGCCGTGTTAATGTCGCCACTGCTTCAGGCATTTGCTTTTATTGGTCTTTTATGTCTCTGACTTGTGTTTTTCTCCTAACATACTGTTTTTTTTATGTTCGTTATTCTTAATGGTTTTCTAAAGTCCCCGTCGCAATTCTCCAAACTCGCTAGCAGGTGTATGCACATAATTATACCCGCCATCTCGACAGAGCTCTTCTGGTGGGAATTGAATAATTGAATAACATGACAAACCACATCTTTCTTAGCTGTGTGCAAGGAAAACATTATAAACATAAAAGAACGTCATACAAATGCAGGAAACCCTCACACCACTTTCAGCAGGTTACACCCTCAACACCTTCACACCTTCATAATTCAACTCCTGTGTCTTCTGACATCATAAAAATAATACAACCACTAACATGAACATTATTAACATTATTCTTTCAGAATGTCATGATACTATAAACATGAACCACCTCAATCTTCTTAAATAAGAGGCTTATGACAAGACAAAATATTATGAGCTCATTTCCTGATGTGCTACCTTAACTATAGCGGTACTTCATTTTAATTTTATATATAGAATTTTTATTTTTTCTGGTATATATTTTCTAGTTATATTTATGTTTTGCTGGTTGTAATGTCTATTATTGCATAACACAGTGTATTAAATAGATATCATATTAAAGATGTAATTTTTATTTATTTTTATAATTTATTACTGTGCTTGTTATTTTCACGAGTCACAAGCTATTGTGCTTCTTTTTTCTGGTGGAGTGCCATGAAAATACAGTTTTTACATCATAAAAACGGCAGGAAAATTTAATTCATTCATTCATTCATTCATTCATTCATTCATGCATTCATTCATTCATTCATTCATTCATTCATTCATTCATTCATTCATTCATTCATTCATCTTTTCAAGTAGATTGGTTCAAATATGAGTGCCATGAAAATCCACTTTTACATCCTAGAAAATACAAAAATGTAGTTGTTTGATTGATTGGATTGTATGTATAATTGAAAAATATAAAATTTATATAAAATTATTAACCTGGCATCAGTGCAAAAACAATGATACTAGCCCTATAATATGGATATGGCTCTGAATTCTGATTGGATGAGCTGTTTCAAGTCATAAAATCATAAACTGTAGTTTTGCCGTATAGCAGAACATCTACCGGTGGATACATGTCAACCATTGCACAGTATAGACACCATCATACCAACTAGCTCTAGATGGAGTTTACTCTATATGCTTCCTCTATTTATTTCTCACTACACCTTCCCTTTACATTTATATCTAGAAGAAGTGACGGTCTCTTTACTGTGAATAATCCGTGTGCTTTTATTTTGCTGCCACTCCAAAATAAAACAGTAAAGGTAAGATTGCATTGTAATTTCACTGAAATCCATTACTGCCCTATTGGTGGTGGGACGCGCTCCTAGGAAGAGGCAAAAAGGAATTGAGCGATGGAAAATGGGAATCCTCCATGGTGCCTCAAATTAGATTGCCTCTGTTTGGAAGCGGTGTGTGGGATGTGTTTTTGAGACTGTCACTTTAGTATGGGGTCAGTGATGGTGTTCAAAACACTATCGTCTCTGCACTATTGCTGTGAACAGCAAGCTAACGTGATGGAGAAGTATTAGAGATTCGGGGAGGATTGTGTTGGCTAACAGCTCGTTTCTCCTACTAAATTATTCAGACTTGAGAAGCTGGGCCTATTCACTTGCTTTTGCGTTGGCTATATTGTACATGCAAGTCATTGGGAGAGCATGAATTATTTACTTTGTGTTGGTCCCCACAGAAATGTGAATGTTTTTTTTTTGTGAGCTGTCATGTGTGATATTTTTCAACTTTAACTTGTTCACAAGTAGTTTAAACAAAAGCATACGTAATGGTACATGACATGTTCGAGACACATTTCACTGAGTCACATTTTCTGGGAAAGAATGAAGAAGCAATCTTCAAAAAGAATGCAGAAGCATCATAAATCAAATATTTTTGTTAAATATTACAATTACTTAAAATATATGGAGCTTACAACGCCTAGTTTTACTATGCATATCCTCATCTGCATATCATTTGCATACGATTATTCATCCACGTGATAGCATGTTTAAAGGTACAAGACATTAGGAAAATATGAAATACGGATGTGCCGTCACATTACATTAATAAAAATCATTTAGTAGCCTATCCTTGCCTTGTTTTTGAATAAATAAATCAAATAGTGTAAAATACATTTCAGAGAAAGTTTTTCTCAATCCATTCCTTTCCACTGGCCAAATAGCAGAATATTTTAATTGATTTATATTTTTAATGGAAACCTCGCTGTGCATTATATTTGCATAATCTGCTATTATCATGGTAAGCAATTATCTCTGTAGTAAAAACATTGAAACACAGCATGCCAGAGGAAAAGTGTTCAAAAGCATTGCATCCACGACAAATATTTCTATTCATTGAATATAAAAAAATGCTTGAACTTCTCAGTAAATTTCATGTAGTTTATGTGTTTAACTCCATTAATGAGAATGGCATATTTAATCCAAATGTTTATATCAGAAGTAAAACATAGTTTAAATGATTATTTTATTGAAACTGTTATTGTGAACATGCACTGTATTTATGATTTGGACTCATAATGAAGATTTACGGTTTTCTTCGTCTGCCGTTAGATATGCGTCAGTTTCACTAAACGGCCCAACGCTCTCGCTGGCGCGGACATTTAAGGTATGGATATTTGCTTCAAGTGATAGGCTTGGTTATATTTGTATTATCTTTCTGTATACTGTACCTCTAATTTTCTTTAGTTTTTCTGTCTAAAAGTGACCAAAATACATTTAACTCCAGCTCACCATCGGTGTCGCCAAACTGCCCCATCTCCAAAACGTTCGTACATTGTCAAGTTTGTTTTTATAAATCATAACTTATGTGTCGGAAGTGGCGTACGCTTCTTCCAGGGCCTGTTTTGTGCGTACGCAACGGTTATAAACGAGGCCCCTGATCAGTCCGATTCATGAATGAATCATTCAGACTGATTACATGAAAAGATCCAACTCTTGAATCAATATTGAATCATGAATTAGATTGCTACTTCACTTCAGTGAATTTGTAATGTTTGGTCATGAATTTTAAGCTGTTCCTCACACACAAACTCTTAGTGTGTGTTTACACTTGAGATGTTTGGTTCAATTAAAACGAACCCTGGTGTGATTGCTCTGTTAGTGTGGTTCAGTTGAATAAGTGTAAACGCTGCCATCTGAACTCTGATGCGCACCAAACAAGCGGACTGAAAACACTGAAAAGATGGGTCCAAACGAACTCTGGTGCGGTTCGAATAATATATGAACGCAACACGGACCAAAGACATGTAAACAAACCAATAACGGGACATGATGTCACAAGATGCGACCCTAAAAAGGACAAAAAGTACAAAAACTCCATTTTTTTTCTCGTCATAGTCGAGTCGTGATGTTACCCATTACAGTTCAGTACAGCATCAGAGCCGCGTCTCAGCTGGTCAAAATACCATCACATGTAGCTACGCACATACAACTACCGCATTTATCCCAGAACACAGCATTGTTTTGGATGTTCAGTAAATTCCGTTCTGAAATATACGTAATAAAAGCCGACCAATCAGGTTGTAAACATATCCCTATGCCTTTAGGTTCGGTATCTTTATGTTTGATGTTAAAATGCCAATGTGAACGCTAAATGGACCAGGACTAAATGTTTTTTTTTTTGGTTCGGACTGACCAAACAAACCAAGCGAACCGTACTACAAGTGTGAACACACCCTCGAAAGAAAAGGTCCTAAAAGTTTTTTTTGTTGTTGTAGTTTTGTAGAGGTTCCCCAAAGAACCTTTCAGTAAACAGTTCTTAAAAGAACCACTTCTTTTTTTTAAGAATCTAAAGAATTTTCCCACTATAAAGAACATTTTGTACAATGGAACGTTTCCACGAATGCTAAAGGTTCTTCGTGGAACCATCATGATCAAATCCAATAAATAACCTTTTTTTTTTAAGTGTGCATCTTTAGTGTGGAATATACAACATTTGAATGAGAGTTGTCATATATTTTGAAAGAATCAGGCCAGGATGTTCTTCAAAAATTCTCCTTTTGTGTTCCATTTCCTCCGAAGAAAGAAAATTCATAAGGTGTTTAGAGTGACATGAGGGTGAGTAAATTATGACAGAATTGATCTTTTCCGATGAACTATTCCTTTAAGCCTCAAATAGCAAATATACATTTGCTTGTATTATTAAAGAGCGTTATATTCCCACACAGAGGTTGGATAAGAGAGAGAAATCGGTGGGCAAGACATGGGACACAAGCATATTTTACTCCGCTGAAATAGGCAACACTCAGGAGAACAAGAGAGGTGGAGGCAAAAATAGAGATGGCAGGAATGACAAGACAGAGTTGCTGAGATAAAATGTGGGGTTGGAGGGGAAGGGAGAGCGAGTTCAGGAAAAGGAAATCAAAGTGAAACATGAAACTCTATTAAGCTTTTGGAAAATAAAAAACACAGGAATCGGGTACATGCAGTGGATTTTGTAGAGTTGACAAGAACTGTGGGTCTTTTTTTTAAAAAAACACACAAAAAAAACACAGGAATTGTATTTTGTTATATAATTTTGTTATTGTATTTTGTGTTTCTGTATTTACAGGCATATTTTTTCATTTTAACATTTAGAGACATTTTTCAATCTTAGTATATCAAGTTGTATATACGTTATATATTATGTACTTTATAATATAGGCTATATAAAACTAATATATATATATATATATATTAGTTATATAGCCTATGTATATATTTTTTTCTATTAATTTATCTACAAAAAACATTTACTGTACACCTTTAAATGCAATGTGATTTTATAAAAGGATTTTAAATGTTAAAATCAACAGCTTTATATATATTGTGGTTGTCGGTGTTTTTTTTGTGTGTGTTTTTTTAACTGCTCCTCATGTGACCTGTAAAGTGCTTCTCACTAGTTCAGAATATATTTTCTCAGCAATAGCACCTGTTGTTTTGGTTGCAATGATAAACGCATAGAGTACAAACACCTTTCAGCCCCTCTGACGTGCCATTGCACATCAATATATTGTGCGAAAAAAAAAACTTTAATTTGAAACATCGGTTAGAAATGCTGGTATCATTCAGTAGTCTCTTATCTCTGTTAGGGACATGTTCCTACCGTCCGTGCTCACGTCTGTATTGCAAGACTGTAAATATCATTAGCCTTTCCAAACAAATCAGCGTATGCTCTGGATCAGTTGTCACTGTTATGCCCAGGGGTTGCAGGATGATGTTAGTTTTGCTATTTGTAGAACAAGGCAGAATTGCTCAGCATATGCTCAGCAGATTGTGTTTGTCTTAGCGAGCTATTCCGCTCATCGCTGAGGATCAGGGTAATATAAATAGCCAGGAAAAAGAACAAAAAATCTGCGAAAGACCCTCATGAATATAATTTGCAGAAATCTGTTCAATCATTTGAGTTCGGCTGAGGTTCACAAATTCCAATCTCGATTCATTTTGCTGGGGAATGTACTCATTTCGGCCAGGTTATGAATGGAGCATGGACACACACACGGACACATACACACACACGCAAGCACACGCAAGCACACGCACACACACACACACACACACACACACACACACACACACACACACACACACACACACACACACACACACACACACACACACACACACACACACACACACACACACACACACACACACACACACCTATTATCATGAGGACTCTCCATAAACATAATGGTTTTTATACTGTACAAACTGTATATTCTCCCCCCATCACAGACAAGAAACTAAATGCCTTCTGAATGCCATTTTGAAAATGTTGCTTCTATTTGCAGATCAACTGATTATGGCAGCACTTATGAGAGACTGAATGATAAAGTGGGAGTCAAGACCGTTTTGAGCTACCTCTATGTCTGCCCCACCAACAGGAGAAAGGTAAGAGGGCTTTTCTTCTCTTTGACAGACTCCTGATTCAAATAAAGCTAGTTATTTTGAAATATTTCTTTATTTTCTGTTTTCCAAAAGTCTGTAAAATGATTATATACCAACCTGAACAACCTGCAGCAATTCTTGGAATAATGAGCCAAAATCCCACCCGAACAGCGTTCATTATTATATTATATTATATTATATTATATTATATTATATTATATTATATTATATTATATTATATTATTATAATAGTTATTCATACAATTATTTTATTTTATATTCAGATATTTAATTTTTGGCATCTTATATTATTATATTATATTAATATTGTGCACCAATATTATGCTAAAATGGTTTCAGTTCAGTTAGATTTTTTAAAGGACACCTATTATTCTACTGTTTACAAGATGTCCCCAGAGTGTGTATGTAAAGTTTTAGCTCAAAATACACCACAGATAATTTTTTATAGCATTTTAAAATTGGCACTTTTTGGGCCTGAGCAAAAACACATAATTTGTGTGTGTGTCTGTCCCTTTAAATACAAATAAGCTGCTGCTCCCGGCCCCCTTTCAAGAAGAGGGCGGAGCTTCAAGAGCTCATTCTCCGGCATACCAGCAACAAAACAGGACAATCTGTTGACAATGATGGCCAAAATCTCTCTCTCCCTTTCATTATCATCAATATACACTTCGAATTACACAGAAACACTCGTTATAATTAATAGTAAACAAATATACTTTATGCCTTTTCGGGGGTGCTTAATAAACTGGTAAACTTTATATCCGTAAACCCACTATGAACTGTAATAAAGTGTGTCTCCCTTTCATTACTGCCGTGACCAGTATCTATCCGGAGACTATAAGCTGGATCACGAACAGCTGGTACTGATCCCTCCTTGAGTAACAACTTTTTAGCAAAGCCTGCTTTGTACTGATCCTCGTTCACAAAGAAGTCTGGAGTGAAATAATTTTCTCAGACATAAACGAATTTAGGTATATTTTGGGGCGCATTCCCTTCAAAATAAAACTAATCCTCTGCGTCCTCAGTGGCTCAGATTATGGGAGAAAAAGTCTCTTATGTTCCCTCTTACATTCAACAACAGAACACCGGGATTGATTACGAGACATTGTTGTCGCTACAGCTGCTCGAGCGTGGAGAAATAGTGTACAACTCGCTGAGAGCGGAAACTATGGTAATGCAAGACTGTCAGTCAGCGGCCGTGGGCGGAGCCAGAGCAGTATGATGTCACACTGCTCAGAGAATCAAAACGGCATGTTTAATGAGACTGCTTTGGGTTAATGGAGATTTAAAAACAAGGAGTGGGTGGATTTTTATCACTGTAGGGTGATTGTGTTCACACAATGCCAACACACATATGTCCAAACATCATGTAAAAGTTTTTTTTTTTTTTTGCACAATAGGTGCCCTTTAAGATTAAGATTTTTTTTATATATATTTTCGAAGGACGTTTCTTATGCCTGAAAAAGGCTGAATTTATTTGAAAAAAATGCATTACATTCACCGGCCACTTTATTAAGTACACCTGTTCAGCTGCTAATTAATCCAAAAATCTAATCAGCCAATCACATGGCAGCAACTCAATGCATTTAGGCATGTGATAGTCAAGACGATCTGCTGAAGTTCAAACTGAGCATGAGACTGGGGGAGAAAGGTGATTTATGTGACTATGAACTTGGCTGTGTGCCGGATGGGCTGGTCTGAGTATTTCAGAAACTGCTGCTCTACTGGGCTTTGCACGCACAACCTGGGTGAAAATGCCTTGTTGATGCCAGGGGTCAGAGGAGAATGACCAGACTGGTTTGAGCTGATTTAATTTGAGTGTATTTAGGTTTATAACGGGTCAGGTTCTAACCTTATTGATGAACATGAATTGTAGTTTGCGAGTAAAGCTGCAACTTCCTCCATCAACGTCAGATGCCCTCTTAATAATCTTCTGATGCGTGCAGTACAATTAAGTGAAAATCTCTGCGCTGCGTAAGCGATAAATCTATTAGACAGTCTATTAGGGAAAGCACTTTTCTTCCTGTTTTCTTCAAAAACACGGCTCAGAACGTTAAGTGCAATGTGAGTGCAGGCCAGCAGGGAGTCAAATAAACACTCGTAACAACCCGAGTTCTGCAGGAGAGCGTCTCTGAACACGGCGAACCTCGAAGCAGACGGGCAACAGCAGCAAAAAACACACCAGTGCCACTCTCGTCAGATCACCACATTTGGACAATAGAAGATTGGAAAAATGTTGCCTGGAGTCTTGATTTCTGCTGCGACATTCAGATGGTCGGGTCAGAATTTGGCGTAAACATGAAAGCACGGATCCATCCTGCCTTGTACCATTTGTAATGGTGTGAGGATATTTTCTTGGTACACTTTGGGCCCCTTAGTACCAATTGAGCATTGTTTAAACGCCACAGTCTACCTGAGTATTGATGCTGCTCATGTCCATTCCTTTATGATCACAGTGTATCATCTCCTCATGGCTATCCAGCAGGATAACACGCCGCCACAGAGCTCAAATCATCTCAAACATGACAATGAGTTCACTATACTATAAATGGATCTTAATCCAATAGAGCAGCTTTGGGATGTGGTGGAACGGGAGATCCGCATCATGGACGTGCAGCCGACAAATCTGCAGCAACTGTCAATAGGAACCAATAGCTCAAAGAAATGTTTCCAGCACCTTGTTGAATCTGCCATGAAGAATTAAAGCAGTTCTGAATGCAAAAAGCGGGTCCAACCTGGTACTAGCAAGTTGTACCTAATAAAGCAGCTGGCTAGTGTAGTTTTACCATTTAAAAATGACCGTTTTCTATTGTTATATATATATTATTATTAGGGGTGTAACGATACCTTCATTTCACGATTCGATATATATCACGATACTGAACTCACGATACAATATTATTGCGATACTCCCAAGACATATGATAAAAGGTTAACAAAAAATGTACTGTTGATTAAAATGCTAACTTTGATATTACATTGTGGGTTTAAATGAACAGGTTTGGACTTGGTGCTTGTAATTCAAAGACAATGGTGACACCAGAATAAAAATATTCATGATTCTGAAGCTGACCATTGCATTATTATACATTATAATCAACATTATATAGTAGTTTAATGTAGTACTGACACTAAAACTCTGAAAACATGATTTTTTTTTCTTATACAGTAATTTCTATTTTGGGTGAACTATCCACGATACATATTGTCACTATCCACGATACGTATTGTTGCATTTTTGTATTGCGATATATTGTGGCACGATATATTGTTACACCCCTAATTATTATTACAAAAAAAATATATATCTGTAAATGAAAAGCTGAATTTTCAGCCGCCATTACCACAGTCTTCAGAGTCACATAATCAGTCAGTACTCATTCTAATGTGGGGCTCAATAAACCTTTCTTCTTATTATTATTACTTCACATTATTTATTTATTTTCTAATGAAAGAAAATGTAAAGACAGCCCACAAACATCCCAAAATAAGACACAGCATCATACTATTCCTTCAAGCTTACCTTAAACTTTCATCGCTATCTGCCCTCAGACTGTTTATTGGTCCCATTAGTGCAATTTCCCATTAGAACAGATGGATGGTCTCCTTGGAAAAGCTCTAGATTTTTAGTTTATTTCTACTTTTGTGAACTGTATCTGCTCAGTGGACACGCACAGTGCACAATATGCATCATCTGAAGGTATCGTTGTTGTTCATTGGCTCCATGCACAAACTGGATTAATGCGTCTGCTTGTTTCCCTGACTATGTGGGCAAACACAGTCCCAATAGAGAAAAGGATTGACTCTGGCAGATCCCATGGCTATTTTCAAATAGGGCTAAGTTTAGGCCTATAACCTTTAACAGAACACTTTTCCATTTGAGAGATGGGCATGACATTTCCGCAGCTCTGCCTGAGCTCTTAAATGGGAACTTGCCAAGAATCCAAAGTGCTTTGTGTGCGGCTCTTTTAGCACCCGATGGAGACGAGATTACATGCTGATGCGGAGATCGCCGACAAATGAGCCCGTTTATATTTCCACCACTCTATTTGTTATAAAACACAGTTGATCGGCCATGACATGATTAATTTGAGACTCTGTGTCCTTTTCCTGCTGTTTACACTGCCTTACCGGCGCTGACACCAATCTCGTTCAGCGGCGAGAGGCTTGGTGTGGGCCATTAACTGTGCGCTGCATGCAGATTAGTTTGCAGGATGGTAGCCGTCTGCGTGTCGGCAGATAACAGAGAGCCCTCAACACTATTGATTGTACTTTGCAACTCTCCTCACTCCTTTGTTCAGCTCAGAAACATTTGTTCACAGTTGTCATGTTCTAGTGACTTGAAAACTTAATTATCTGCTAATGCTCCATCAGTATCTGTTTGACCTCAGATGTGCGGTTCCCCGCTGTACAGCCCTGTTGTGACTCGCAGACCCCGTCTACACCTGGTATTAACACGGACTTTCCTAAATAGAGGTGTAAATTGGATCCGTTTTGTGATGTGATGTCATTCTGATGCACCCAGACAACATAATATACGATCAGTGAGGCCGATGTAGATGCAAGTCAATCTTTTAGCTTGAACATACACTAAAAACTGTGAATGATTAATGGAAAAGTCAGAAGACTGCAGCTCTACAGTACATTATCTGACTGTGATCCATATGTGCATATAATCTATAGAATATTCTGCCTCGCACACTAAAAAAAAGTAGCACATTTTTGCAAATTTTGAACTTTCATTACAGCATATCCAATATCCATATATCACATCAGTAAAGGGTGAAGATCTCCACCCATTCATTTCATCTCCAGGGTAAAATGGGAATTGCTAGCGCAAGCATGTTATGCTTAGCTCTATGAGAACACTGTCAAGTAAAATTGTCCAGTACATCTGACTATATACATTCTTGAAATAAAGGCATATTGTTCCATGAAGAACATGTAACATCCATGGAACCTTTCCAGTGCACAAAATGTTCTTTATAGCAGTGGTTTCTCAACATTTGTGTCTCCGAGGTCCCTGATTGTCCATAACACTATTCATATTTTCCAGTTGTTTATAATCTAGAAGGATGGGGATTTTTTTTACTAAATTATACAATACATATTTTTTAAGAGTTTATTCATTTACTTGAGATTTTCAGGTCTAGAAATCACTTTTAATATTCCCTTATACATCCATGTTTTCCAAGACTGTGGGAATTGTGTTGGGAAAAAAGTTGAGGGGGTTAAAAAATTAGAAATTTCTTGATTTTTAATTGTTTTGTCATGCTTGTTTTGTCTTATTTGTAATCCTTTTAAGTCATCTCGAGGCCCCTTTGTAAATTCTGTGAGGCCCCCTAGTGGCCCACTTATTCTATATATTAGAAAAAAATTGCCGAGCACACACGGAAAATCACACGATATCCTCCGTAATTTTAACCAATCAAAAATCGGTTGAGATTCAGGAACCTCTCTGATTGGTGGAGCTCACAGTGGGTTCCCGGCGGGTCGTAATACACATAATTCTGTCGTTATATTCAGCGTTACAACATAACATGTTATGGACAGAAACATAAATCAGTGCCTATGATGTGACTGGAAGTTGTTCTTCCTGAGCACTAAGTTAACTACACATAATGCGCAAGTCTTTTCCCTTCGACAACAAACGCTGCTACTCAATGCAATATTACGAAAGATGATTAGACCCTAAAATCTCTGAATTGCATCTGACAAGCCCAAAGACACCAGAAGACACAAGGGGCCCTTTTCCATCTTCTTATAATGATAATGAACAGTAAAAATCGGGGGCCCAGGCCAACAAAATCCTGGCTGCGTTTCGGCTGACTGTTTATTGCCGCTTAATGAAAAACAATTTATCTAAATCACCGCCCCGGAGGATTCGTAGTTAAAGCTTGTGGAGAGAGAGGTGGGATTTTTGTCAGTGACAAATGCACCACTGTTTTTCCAATTCAAATCCAGTTGAGGGAAGAAAACAGCCGTTTACATTAAGGGTGGATGGAGGCGAGAGAAAGAGTGAGACGATAGAGGTAGGGAGGTCTCGAGCTTATGTTTCACAGTTTGCTTGCTAAATATTAACACGTCTAGATGTCATCTATAAGCGTGCGCGCTTAAATTAATGTGCGACGAAATGCTTTAGAGCCTGTTAGTTTCCACTTAAACTTGTATAACTTTGAATATGCAGTATATGTGCCATTTTTTCCCAGCAGTAAAAATCCGTAATGAAAATGTCTGCAACTGTTTTTAGCACTGAGGCTATCCTCGTATGACAGTGAACACGGCGCCTGGCATTCAGGTGCGAGCCCATTTAATGTGCAGGCAGGTGTACTTACCCTTTAATTATCATGGAGATCAGATGCAGCTGCCCAGTCAAGCACGGGCATAAAAAAGAAACCTTTTCCGTAATGCAGCATATTCAGTACCAGAAGAGTTTTAATTAAATGGTTTGCCCATCCACAGAGTTGCCTTACAGCCAGAAACAATTTAGGAAGAGCTTGGAAAATAAGTCAAGGTCAGTTCTAAAGTGGAACCAGTTTGCTCAGTGTGTCACTATTATTCCATTTAGACTGGAAGTAATGGTCAACCTTGACCTAGTCTGAGCTTTAGTGCGGGGTTTAAAGTTTTATTGGAGGAATAGTTCACCTAAAAATGACAATTAAATAGAGCAAGTCATACCGTGGGGATTTCCACACATCATTCTCCTTTGTACACACAACCCTGTGTTTTAGCAGTCCCTTGACGGTTCACTCTGACAGACATATAATTGGGAGGTACAGAATGACAACTGATATTTATTTGCATTTTAAGTCAGTAGTCTGCTATACTGTTATAAAGATCTTATTGATTTACATGGCATCTTACTTTTTGGCCATGAGTTTTCAAACTATTATTTCACATGTTGAGCTTTGCTTTTCTGTTTTTTTTTTTTTCTTCTTTCTTAGATAATGGTGCTGACCGACCCGGAGTTTGAAAGCAGTGTTCTCATCAGCTCAGATGAGGGTGCCAGTTATCAGAAGTACCGCTTGAGCTTCTTCGTCTTAAGTCTGCTTTTCCATCACACACAAGAGGACTGGGCATTAGCCTACAGCCATGACCAGAAGGTAAGCATTGCTGATTCTGTGCAAAATAATGAGCCCCCATGGTAAAAACCACAGTTGTGACCATTGTTATTTTCTTAATGCACATACCTGGTCGCATTGAAAATGACTCATCAGCTCGTGTTACTCCAAAAATAAAGGTTCCAAAAGGGTGTTTTCGCAGCACTGCCGTAGAATAACTCATTGAATAGCAATTGTCTCATTGAGTAGCAATTGTTCAGTGTACAATAAGAAACTGAGTAGTGAAGGGTGTTTTCTGATTGTTTAGGCTGCATAAAGTAGGCAATCGTGGCGATTTCTGTTCCTAAACGGTGGTTCTTCGTCTAACAGCGAGAGAGGTTCAAAGACGACCATTGTCACGTCTTGCGACCAAGAATTGCCTGCGAGACTTTTGACTTTTAAAGGTGTCCTTTTATTTGGCAGTGATTCATGTTCGTAGTCGGTCCTTAAAGAAAACCCATTGAAAATGTGTGAACAGAATGGACATCCAGAAAAGGGAAATTAGCTAAAGCTTGTAAATGCATGTACATCAAATATTTCTGTCCACATTTTGTATTAGTCTTGTGATGTATAGGCTAGAGTAGACAGATCATTTGTATGGATTTATTGTTTTATAGCATCTGAATGTAGTGTACTGTTCAAAAGTTTGGTGTCAGTAATATTTTTATTTAAAGAAATATATTTATTCAGCAAGGACACACTAAATAAATCAAAAGTGACCGTAAAGACATTTATAATGTTACATCAGATTTATATTCCAAATAAATGCTGTTCTTATAAACATTCTATAATCGAAGAATCCTAAAAAAAGTATCATGGTTTGCGAAAAAATATTAAGGAGCACAACTTTTTGAAAAAAAGTTTTTAACATTGATAATAATAAGAATTGTTTCTTGAGGAGCAAATTAGCATATTAGCATTGTTGAAAATGCACTTTTTTTAATAAATATTTTCAAATAGAAAACAATTATTTTAATATTTCACAATATTATGGTTTTACTGTATTTTTTGATAAAAAATACTTTCTTGGTGAGAGACTTTCAAAAACATTAAAAAAATCTTACTGACCCAAAACTTTTCAACAGTAGTTTACATGTTCCAAGTGTGATTTGTAAGCATGTGTGCAAAAAGACTGATAATGTCAATGTAGAATCCTTTTCACTTCTGTCTCTAAACTTTTAGTGATAAAACATGGAATATCTCAGCCATACTTCAATGTGCGTGGAGACAGTCATGCTTACTCGCTCCAAAAATGACACGCATTAATGCCGTGGCGACATGGCACTAAAGTGTCTCATTTTCTGAATGGACAAAGGTGGCTGACACTGTGTCTAGTCTCATCAGATACAGAGCAGAACTGTGGATTAGGTCAACACCTGAAACATTGTCTTATAGAGAGGTGTCAGGCTGGTCAGGTCCACTTCTTGATGATTCATTAAAAACAGATGGTGGTTTAGGCCCAGCTTTCTGCCTTTCCTTTAAAGAACTCCTGCTCAGGCCCTTTTACAATAAAGGAGCCTCTGGGAATCTGGCAGAAGAAATAGCAATTGATCCCTGCTCACTCTCTAAGCCTGGTTAACTGAGGTTTCATTGACCAGCAAAAGTCCACAAAAGCCATTCGATGTCTTTAATGATACTAATAGCTGACTCTAAATGGCCATTTTATGCAACCGTGAGGAAAACGATTGCTACAGAAACAACCACGGCCATGAACGTAAAGATACACCAAACAAGCCTCACTGTATTTAATGCAATTGGCTTTTTTCTATTAATGCAATATAACATATGCTCAATCAATAGTATTTGTTGCATAATGTTGATTACTTAAAAAGAAGCAAACATTGAGGTTACAGTAAGGCATTTACAAAAGAGGTGATTGGGGCCAATGTTTGAGGATTTTAAAAACAAAAACGTGAAGCTTATAATTTGACAAAAGTCCTAACATTAATTATATTGTTAAAACAATTATTTGATGTTGCTGTTAAATCATCATATTTACAGTCGTTTTTGGGTTTATACCATTGTTTTTTCATGGAAATGTTCCTAAAACAGGAAATTCCCACAGAAAAATTTGTAAGTGATTTTAAAATCATGGTAACACGGATTTGCATCTCGTGGCAATATTATTGAAACGGCAAGTATTTTTAATGAGTCATAAGTCGGGTCAGAGGTCACCGTCCTGGTTGAACTTGACTCTCTCGTGAACGTGTATACGGCCATTGCCGGAAGCCAGTGATTATAGTTAATAAAGTTTTAATTATGGATATTTTCTCATCGCTTCGTTTCAGAAGGCATTTATTAATCCATTGGAGTCATATGGATTACTTTTATGATGGATGGATGTGCTTTTTGGGCTTAAAAAACTCGGGCACTTTTCGCCATTACAAAGATGATATTATGTAATGCAACTGATGTTGTTCTGCTGAAAGAAGAAAGTCGTATACACCTAGAATGCCTTGAGGGTGAGGAAATTATGGGATTTATTTAGTTTTTTGGGTGAACTATTCCTTTAAGAAATGAACCCTTGTGCGACCTTATGGACATGTTTGTTTGATCAGCTTGCCCGTGTTAATGCCAGCTGCATACATTTTGGCACATGTGTTTATTTTTATTGGAATTTTTCTATTTCACACCCATTTCCTTTAATACATCTATTTTACATAGGTACACAAAATAGTTCCTCTCAGGACCTTGAGGACAAAAATGTCCCCATAAATGATGCAGTCATTGTTAATAGGCTTTCATTTTAGTGGCAAGGCATCAAAATGTTTTTTTCCAATTTAGTTTTTACCAGATGGTGCCATTTTCTCAGGTTTGGCCTATAAAGAAAATAATTGCTTCATTCCTGTTTTCTGCTTCTGCATATTATAAAGTCAATTGGATAAATTATGCAACGATAATTGTGTGTATACATTTTATTTTTGTGTGCTTGTAATATTTGAGAGAGAAAAACTCAACTGCAAATCACAAATCCAACCACTGTGTGCACATTTTTTGAGATGTTAAATACTATTAAATATTAAATACTTTTTTTTATATTTATGGCTTCGATTTTCTCGCAGTTTTAGAGTTCAACATGTTTCATAAAATATATATTTTATATAAAATAATGTTCATAAACTTAAACCTTTTTTTTTGGTTTCACTTTTATTTCAACAATAATCTGCTACGGGTCTTCTTTAAAATGAGACCAAACTCAAGCCTCTGCTCCCAAGCTTCAAATTTGGGTAACGCTTTATTTCGATAGTCCACTTTAGACATTCTACTGACTATAAGTAACGTTGCAGCTACATGTCAACTAACTGTCATTAAAGTGTTCGTAGACTTTATGCTTAATATATGCTAACACTTTATTTTGATGGTCCCCCAATAGATATTCTACTGACTATAAGTAACTTGGCAACTACAAGTCAACTTATTCTACTAACCCCAACCCTAACCCAAACCCTAACCTACCAGTCTACTGACAGTCTACTACAGTCTACTAATACTCTAATGAGAGTTAGTCGGCATGTAGTTGCAAAGTTACTTATAGTTAGAAGAATGTCTAAAGTGGACTATCGAAAAATAAAGTGGAACCCAAATTTGTATGACAGTTTTTTAACACAGACATTTTATGGACCTACAGTATGTGCAATTCTTTTTTTTGATTACACACAAGGGATAAAGCTATTAAAAAGCCTTCCGAGAGGTTTCTGGCCTTGATATGCTGCAAGGAAAAGGTTTAATGAATTTCAAACATGTCCAAATCAATTCCATAAAGAAATGTATCTAGGACTTTGGCCTGAACTGATGAGAATGTTTTGTCCGCAGTCAATTGGCTGAAACCATGGATTCAAG
Organism: Phoxinus phoxinus; assembly: GCF_949152265.1. Classification (NCBI taxonomy): domain Eukaryota; kingdom Metazoa; phylum Chordata; class Actinopteri; order Cypriniformes; family Leuciscidae; genus Phoxinus; species Phoxinus phoxinus. The sequence continues at coordinate 34,556,692 of NC_136881.1, forward strand.
GTTTTACAGGTTAGCAAACATTTTCTCCATTCAAAAATATGCTTGAAATGGCAAATACATGGCAAATAATCCAGTGTATTGAAGTAGATATTTTACCAATGATGGATTTGCTTCTGGAGGGCTCTTAAAAGTGTGACTTTTCCTGATGTCTTTAACACTGTGCTCAAGGACTGTGTGCATACTTTTGGTGCCATCAGCCCGTCAGACAGCTTTCACCAGGTATTACAGACCCCCGTTCCTGAGACATATGTTTGGTGTGCAAATCTTCAAGCTTTGGGTGTTTCTGGAAGAGCCCAGCACCGAGTTGAGATTAAAATTATGCATGGTAGATAGTTGCGAGATGACAAAACTTTCATTCTCCTTCAGGCACAGCATTGGCTTCTCCTCTGTAATCTTCCATTTTAAAATGAGGAAAGATATATCATCAATGTCGCTGCTAAAGCATTCAACTGTTGTTTCTTGTTGTTGCAGGAGTTGTCTAAATAAATGACAAATAAATTATGCCCACATTCTATCATTCCAGCATTTTGCTCTTGATAACAGACATGTCATTCTCGAAGTTCTGTGTATTGTCAGCTTTATCATTCCTGTTGAATGAGATGACAGAGAATTCATTTCAGCTTCAGGGACTTTGCACCATTGCAATATTCATAGAATTGTATGTTTTTGTCATGCTATTTATATATATTGTGATTATTGGTTGTTTTATGAACCCACAATACTGAAGCAATGTACTGACATACTATGAGGCACAATGTGCAATTCTACTCTGTATTCTATATTATCACAGGTTTGAATGACTCCAAAGATAAAATAAGATTTGTCACATTGTCTACCTCTACTTTGGCCTAAATGGTCTGTCAATCATTTTTCTGATTTACTTTTTTCTTCTTCATTTTGTTACCTTACAAAGCTACATTTTTAAAATAGATAAATGAGTTTGGCTGTACTGCTCTATGCATTTGTAACATCTTAAAAACGAACATAAAAAAGTGTTATAATATGTTTTGCCGTATCACTCACGAAGGATCATGTGACACTGAAGACTGGCGTGATGATGTTAAAAATGTGCATCACAGGAATACATTTTAAAATATGTTTAAATAGAAAACAATTGTAATAATATTTCCTAATATTGCAGTTTTTACTGTATTTAATTGAAGATACTTTAAAAAAGAAGAAGAAAAAAGCTTTTGAACGGTATAGCACGTATCATCAACCCATACAGGCAGATACATGTCAAATCTCGATAATAAAAAAAAATAAAAACAAACATTTAGCAGGTAATTATCCCCTCCGCCATGGGCCACTTTTATGATACTTTTCTCATTTTTGGAGTTTGACAGTAAAAATCTGCATCTGATTTTATTGAAATATGAAAAAAACAAAAACAACAACAACAACAACAACAACAGTAAGGCCGTGTGTCCACCAAAGCGTTTTTTTTTCAAGCGGCTGGCTTTATTTTTCAATTGTTTTCAATGGGAACACCGCGTTTTTAGAATGAGGCGCTGAGCGAGTATTTAACGCTCAAGCACTGAGCGCTCTGCGTTTTTTACAGGTCGTCGAGAGTTGAAGAATGTTCAACTTTGGGTAAAACACAGCGCTCATCACTGTCACTTTTTAGCCACCCGTCCAATCACAGTGGAGGAGGGGCGGGACTAATACCACACGGACCAACGGATATTCTGTATCATAGCAACGATGCGTCTCAACTGAAAAAAAAAAAAACTGCACTGTCTTCAGCAGAGCGCCTAGCGTTTTCAGCTGGCTAAACACGCTTTGGTGGACACACGGCCTAAGACCAAGTAAAACCATTTCCAAAAGCTTTGGATTGGATCAAGGTATAGAATTCTCCAACACAAGTTCACCAGAGTGACGTTGTGATGTTCCAAAATAAGAGCCACTACTAGAGTGATGTTTTCTTATGAGAGTGTGTTGCTTTGTTCCATCAAAAAAAAAAGCATTAATCTGTTCAGCTGAGTGCATATCATTGTCACATACTTCTGACAATCTGACACATCAGATAAACACTCTGGTTTATCACTGTGACTCACTTGAAGCATCTTTTGTGTCTTGTCTTGAGAAGTCAAAAACACACACCTGTCTGAAAGACTGAGCATATTTCATTGTCAAATTTTTGAATCTAAGTTTTTTTTTTTTACTTGACATTTTACAGAATTCCCTTTATAACGTTCCTTCGAAAGAGATAATAAAGAATAAACAATGCACTAAAAAAGTTTAGGCTAAAAAAGACTAAAAAAAACACCCAATCCAAGCATGATAAAGAGATAAACAGAAGAAATAAGGCCGTATTTATATGACGGAAAAAAGCAAAAGCAAGGGTTTTGTGCGTTTGAGATTTTTTGGAATGGATTATTACTTACTGTACACTGCACTACTTATACTATAAAAAATAGTATGTCAAATAAGTTTTTTTTCTTTTCATTTTGAAATGAAATACATTTTCGTTGGTGTTTTCCTCATGTTTTTATTTGTGTTGGGGTTTTTGGGTTAGGGTTAAATATCTGTAAACTTAACAGATAATTTCCTAGCTAACTTTTTAGAAATAAGATTATTTTTCGAACAACATCACTATTGAGAGCTGTTGTTCCCGATAAAGCAGCATCATGCCAAAGTAGTGATATTTGAAAGTAAAAAAAATATATGATTTCAAATGTGATATTGCTTGCATTCAGGGTCCGAAATTAACTTTTTGGCTCACCTGCCACGGGGACTGGTAGATGAAAAAATCCACCAGCCAAGCATATTTTTACCGGCCAAAATAATAAACAGCCTTTTTGTGTCACATATACATTCATTTCAGTACATTTAATTGAGATAATAAGGTATTATGTTGAATACAAACATAAAAAATTGTCCAGAGCAAAATTTTAAATGTAGGCTATAATAATTTTTTTTATTTTTATTTTACACACACACACACACACACACACACACACACACACACACACACACACACACACACACACTCTTAATCTCTCTCTCTCTCTCTCTCTCTCTCTCTCTCTCTCTCTCTCTCTCTCTCTCTCTCTCTCTCTCTCTCTCTCTCTCTCTCTCTCTCTCGTTTTTATGTTGAAAGGAATGGCTACTGTTCATTTAGCTGTTCATAATCTGTCCATTACTGTTCACACACATTTCTGTCATTTTCTATCTGAAGCTATTGCCTGCAACATTGAAAACTCTGTCTCTTGTGTTTAGCGCGAAAGCTCACGGACAGTCGTGCCGTGTACCAGCTGCTTTGAAGCGAATATCAGTTTAACTGACTCGTAACGTGTGCAATATCTCACGACCTCCCGAGTGTCCGAACATTTTATTTTATTATTTATTCGCTAAACGGAAAATCTACCAGCATTTGGCGCTTGGCGGGTATTAATTTCGGATGCTGAAGACAGCCTTAGGAGACGGTGAAGCCTTTCGCCTGGCTCCACTGAGAGAGAGAGAGAGAGAGCGCGCGCGCGACCGGGGCTCGCTCTCTCTCTCTGCTCGTTCTTCAGTTAAACATGCGCCCTGTCACACGCGCAGCAGTTCGTCTACATTCGGCTACTCACCGATCAGATAAGACTATGGCGAGACAAACATTTTATTAAAAACATTTTATTACATTACTATTTTGGTATGAACATTCACCCGCCAGTGTGGCGGATAGCCTTTTGAGATTTACTCGCCAAATGGAAAATCTACCCGCATTTGGCGCTTGGCGGGTGTTAATTTCGGACCCTGCTTGCATTCAAAAGTTTAATAAACAAAATGCTAATTTTGAGAAACTTATATTTTAGACACAATATTGCCAGTTACTTTTTCTGCTTTTTACTCTGCCAACGATAAAAAAGCTTAGTTCTAAACAGAGACTTAGCTGTAATTCATTTCTGAATGAGTGTTTTTGAACAAATCAATTGACGTGAATAATTCATTGGCTCAATGATAAAGAGTCACTTGTGTCATTCCATAGGTGATTCATTTCTGAGTGAATCAGCGTTTTTAAGCGAATCGATTGAGCTAATAATTCATTGCCTGAATGCTAGAAATAATAATTTGAATGAAGATTTAACGACTCACTCATATAGATATTGCCTCCTACTGGCATAATAGTGTAACCTGCAGAAAGAGTTGCTAAAAAAACCCCACCAGACTCACTGAAATGTGTAAGCAAATACAACACATAACTAATATACAGACGTCACCATCGTCAAAACGATCCCCGTTCACACGGATCCGCAAAAATGACTGAAAATGCTGTATTCTGCTGCCAGGCCACTAGTTGGCGATGTCACTTTGTAAGGAAACACTTTTAGCCTATAGACTGAAAACGTAATACACATGAGCATGATGTCACTGTTTTTACAAATTCACGTTTACAGGTAAATAAAGGCGATAAAGGTATCATTTTCAAAAACTTGCACTTTGAAACCCGATTTCAAATGTTTGCGTTTTCAGGCCTCCAAAACACTGTTATCGTGAAATCGTGAACCACCAAAACACATAAAGTTTTAAGTTTTTAGTTAAAAATGCTGTCGTGTAAACTGCGCATAACTGACTTCAAAATGTTATAAACAGTCTTGAAGAAGAAAATTTGATGACTGGCCACAGAACCAACCGATTGTAAATTATAAATAAAACGCATACCTTGAATGAGTTTAGGTAATATTTCAACTATAAATAATCATTCTTCGATTATTGGCCAGTACATTGTAAAAATATAGTATGTCATTCCAAATATATAACCTTTTGTGAGCATGTTCTGGCAATATATTTGTGTGTGTGTAACCTTTTTGCTCCCTCACTACTTCCCATCAGTCTTTGTGGGAATATAAAACACATTGTCCATATTCAAACCCCAGTCACACTGTCAGCACTGTCGTTCTCCAGCTCTCTGACCTCTCCCCTGGGGTGGCAGCCTCACGGGACGGCTCGTAAATGCCTGTGGATAACTCCTCGGGTGCTCCCTGACCTCCCGCATCATTCACAAAGCTGAAATGCCTCCCCAGAGAGACAGACAGGGAGAGAGAGAGAGAGAGAGGGAGGGTTGATGGGGGATAACAGATTGAGAGAATAAGGGAGAAATTTAAGTTCATAAGGTATCATGACACGCTCTCCAGAAAGATACAAGGAGAATTAGAAGAGACAGAGCCGGGTGTTAAGCCGTGTGATCGTGTCCTCAAGTTTTTTTTTTTAAAGGTTTATGGCCAAACGTAAATTAAAAAATTATGGTTTGACCAAAAACATGTTATTTTAAACAGATTATTTTTATTTAAAAATATATATTCAAAATTATTTGAATTTATAATTCATTAAAATAATATTTAATTCATTACAAAATATGAATCAGTTATAAACCATTGTGCACATGGGCATTTTTAGTTCAACACAATCCATTAACATATTTTGACTTAAAAACTGCAATTCAACCAGCAAGTTTATCCCATTTAACCCATCCATTTAGACTGCACGCATCAATTGCAATTTGAGTCCATTTGAAGGCAACTGACTGCCGGGCACATGCTCAGTGAGGTTCTTGCTTAAAAACAAGGCAGAGATCAGTATTTTTTTGAGTGACAGATAGAAAGAAATGTGAATTACTGTGATTCTACATACAGTGCTATGCATAAGTTTAGACACCCATGCTAAAGTTGCCTAAAAAGAGGAATAAAAAATCATCTTTTGGAAATTTATCTTAATGCCTTAATTTAAAAAATGAGGAAAACTCCAACCTTTAAGGACACCAATTTTCTTCGTGAATGAATAATGTATCGTAAAAAAATAAATGTTCTTCCTTAAAATACAGGGTGCATAAGTTTGGACACCCCTATGTTAAATTCCCATAGAGGCCGGCAGATTTTTATTTTTAAAGGCCAGTTACTATATGGATCCAGGATACTCTGCATCCTGATAAAGTTCCCTTGGCCTTTGGAATTAAAATATCCCCACATCATCACACACCCTTCACCATACCTGGAGATTGGCATGGAGTACTTTCCATAAGATCATCTCTCAATGCAAATTAAACCAGCGGTTAGGCTAACTGAAATAAAACCATGCTAATCTCCAGGTATGGTGAAGGGTGTGTGATGATGTGGGGCTATTTTAATTCAAGAGGCCAAGGGAACTTTATCAGGATGCAGAGTATCCTGAATCCATGAAGTAACTGGCCTTTAAAAATAAAAATCTGCCGGCCTCTATGGGAATTTAACATAGGGGTGTCCAAACTTATGCACCCTATATTTTAAGGAAGAACATTTATTTTTGTACGATACTTTATTCATTCACAAAGAAAATTGGTGTCCTTAAAGGTTGGAGTTTTCCTCATTTTTTAAATTAAGGCATTAAGATAATTTTCCAAAAGATGATTTTTTATTCCTCTTTTTAGGCAACTTTAGCATGGGTGTCTAAACTTATGCATAGCACTGTATAAACAAATCAGATTAATAATATTGTCTTAAAATTTTGCCCAAACTAGCTTGGGAATAAAGGTTTTTATAGTATTTTATAGAGTTCCAGGATGCATTGCATGTATTTATTATTGTTTTTATTTTCTGCTGGATTTAATTTAATTTAATTTAATTTAATTTAATTTTTTATTTAATTAATTTAATTAATTGTATTTATTTAGTGTCTTGTTGTTATATTCAGATCCATTTATGTAATTATGTGTTTGTTTATTATCACCACTATTGAGTATTATTTAAGTGTTGAGGGCCTATATGAATTTATGGAAGTCTTAAAGGGATAGTTCACAAAAAAAAAATTAAGCTGTTCCAAACATATGCCGATTTTATGCCTGTCAAATACACTCGGGCACGGCATGATAAACATTGCACAACATCAGCATCACAGTGCGAGTGGCACGTGAGCAGCGCATATTTTTTTCGCCGTGCATGTTAATCAATGAGTGCATTCCCACCGCGAGCAGGAGCAGCGGGTGAGCGTCGCGTGAGCATCAGTGAAGCGCGGGTTTCGGCGCCGAGTCTATTTTTGCTTCACTGCTCATGCTCAATTAAAGTGAAAGCACACTTTTGATGGACAAAATAAATATAATTTCACACAAAAAGTGCCCAAAATGCACTTTTAGACTAAAGACTAAAAAATATTTATAGAAAATGTACCCATTTAAACTTGTTTTTATTATTCAGTTTGGGTACATGTATATGGTGTTTTATAAAAAAAAATCTATATAGAAAATAAATATTTGTGTATGCTGTAAACTGGTTAGAAAAAATGAAATCGGAATCGGCAGGTCAAACTCAAAAAAAAAATCGGAAATCGACCTAGAAAACTGTAATCGGTGCATCTCTACTTCGTACAAAAACCTTTGTTGGTAATCACAGCTTCAAGACGCCTCCTGTATGGAGAATCTAGTCGCATGCATTGTGTCCTGATTCTTCCACTCCAAATCTTGAAGTGGGCCTCTTCTATGAACTCTGATCTTTAGTTCTTTCCATAGATTTTCAATTGGATTCCAGTCAGGTGATTTGCTGGGTCATTATAGCGGGTTTGTTTTCTACCTCTGAAACCAATTAAGAGTTTCCTAGGGTGTGTGTTTGGGATCATTGTCTTGCTGAAATGTCCACCCTCGTTTCATCTTCATCATCCTGGTAGATGGCAGCAGATTCTTATCAAGAATGTCTTGGGTGTCATTTTTCCATTCACCCTTCCCTCAATTATATGAAGTTTGCCAGTACCGTATGCTGAAAAACAGCCCCACACCATGATGTTACCACCTCCAAACTTCACTGTTGGTATGGTGTTTTTGGGGCGATGTGCAGTGCCATTTCTCCTCCAAACATGGTGTGTATAATGGCATCTAAAGAGTTCAACTTTGGTCTCATCTAACCAGACAATAATCTCCCAGTATTTCACAGGCTTCTCCAAATGTTGTGCAGCAAAATTTAAATCACCTTCAACATGCTTTTTCTTCAGCAATGGAGTCTTGTGTGGTGATACAGGCAATGACCGTTGAGTGCATTGCTTACTGTTTTCTTTGAAACAATTGTACTTGCTAATACCAGGTCTTTCTGAAGCTGTCCACAAGTCGTCCTTGGCTCTTTGACAACTATTCTGATCATTATTTTCACTCCTCTGTCAGAAAATTTGCAAGGAACACCTGGTCGTGGCCGGTTTAAGGTGAAATTTTGTTCTTTCAACTTCCGGATTTTGGCCCCAATAGTGCTCACTGGAACATTCAGATGTTTCTTGTGTGACATCTTGGTAATGAGACACCTTTTTTTAGGCCATCAGTTGGGACTGAACCAGCTGATATTAATTTGCACTGACAAGGGGCAGGATTGCTTTCTAATTACTGGTTGGCTTGGTCCCAATTCGCCTACTTATACTACGACCTAAACGTATGTACTCTTTTTGTGAAGAAAAAGTATATACTTTTGAGTGTGTAGCAAAAAAAAAGTAGGCAAGCTTTGAGACATACTACTTCGTCATCTTTAATGGACAGATCTGTCGCGTGCATTCTGTCACTGTAAACTTTTTTTTTTTAAAGGAACACTCTGACTTTTTGAGACTTTAGCCTATTCAACTTATCCCCCAGAGTTAGATAAGTCCATACATACCTTTTTCATCTCCGTGCGTGCTATAAGTCTGTTTGACGCACCCACCGCTAGCCTAGCTTAGCACAAAGACTGGATGTGAATGGTTGCAGCTAGCATACTAATCCAAATAAGTGACAAAATAACGCAAACATTTTCCTATTTACATGTTGTGATTTATATAGTCACAGAGTGTGCAAAAAACAAAGTCACATGAAACACAGACATATTTTAACCGTATAAATACTGGGAACTATATTCCCTGAATATAGGGCGGAGTGATAACCGCAGCGCACCTGAGACACGCTCTGAACGAACTCTCTGATCCTCACCACGGCGCGTCTCAGGTGCTGCGGTTATCACTCCGCCCAAATAGCAGTGCTTCGCCTTCAGAGAATATAGTTCCCAGTATTTATACGGTTAAAATATGTCTGTGTCTCATTTGACTTTGTTTTTTGTACACTCTGTGACTATACAAATCACAACATGTAAATAGGAAAATGTTTGCGTTATTTTGTCACTTATTTGGATTAGTATGCTAGCTGCAACCATTTACATCCAGTCTTTGTGCTAAGCTAGGCTAGCGGTGGGTGCGTCAAACAGACTCATAGCACACACGGAGATGAAAAAGGTATGTATGGATTTATCTAACTCTGGGGGATAAGTTGAATAGGATAAAGTCCCAAAAAGTCGGAGTGTTCCTTTAACAGTTTTCACTCGTGTTTGTAGTTCTAACCAAATCCTCGCCCAACGCGCGATGGGTTATGGGCAATATTAGCCGTTAAGAGTGTTTTCCGATCTGCACTTCGGATTCTGACCGGAAATAGTAGACCATCCGGGTATCTTTGGAACACTTATTTCAACATACTACGATTTGGGACGTACTAATTCTACTTTCGAATACTATTTAGGATGGATAGTATGCGAATTGGAACTTAGCCATTGTCTTGCCTTTCCATGCCTTTTTGCACCTCCCTTTCTTCCTGTGTTCAATACTTGTTCCCTAACAATATTACACATAACTTAATTATGGACATCTATAGTTTGATTTCATTGCATGTGTGGATTGCATGGGTTGTTACCAACATATGGTGAAAATTGTAAGTCAATAGCACCTTTAGAAATATATTTACTGAGAAGAATGGTGACGTGTTCAATACTTATTTTACCCGCTGTATATATAAATAACATAATTATGATTCACCTTTTCTTAAAATGCTTATCCAAACATTGTGTTCCATATTTCCTTTCTGTGCAGGTCAGGTTTTATCTAGGGCAGCAAGTGTTCACCGTTTGTCTTCATTCTCCTGTTATACTATTTTGGTCCTTTCAGCTTTCGTTCTAAGGCGGTCTCTACTGCATTACAAGTCCTAGATCTGCATCGAAGGGCAGCTTACAACACCGCTTTCTATGCTGTCAGACTGACCGTGCTGGGTGAAGTCTATAGTAGCTCAGACAGATCTTTAAAGAGCCGAGCCATGCACAATAGTGGAAAACAACAGAACGCTGTTAAATGAAATGGGGCTCTGGTTTGTACGGTTCTCTGGGGCTTTACCCAGCCCCCTAATTGACTGGCCTACAGCGATTGGTGTGAAAATATCTGACAAGGACTCAATACGAGCAGAAGTAAGATGCCATGACATGAGAGAGTCTCAACTATTCATTGGTAAACAAAATAACCTTCCCTACAATGTGCTTCAAAGCGACAGAGGAATTGCATGTCTCTCAATGGATTGACTATTATACGTACAACAGCTTCTCTTTGGAGATCTCCCAATGGGTTGAACATTTAAAAATGAATGCACTCGTCTTAGAGTCGATTAGCATAACTTCCTTGGCCTTCAGACTTGGTATTAGGGCTGCAACGATTAGTCGACATTGTCGACAACGTCGACAATAAAAAATTGTCGACAAATATCTTTGTTGTCGAGTAGTCGTTTGATCTCACGTGACCAATGTATGGGCCTGCAATATCGCATTTTGACCGCTACGACGCTGTAGCGCTAAAGTGTAATGCAGCCGTTAAATGCTTTTGCGGTAGAAGAAAAAACAGCGCGAATTACATAGACAGTAAATAAACGGCGAATTATGGCGGAGTGTAAACGAGTTCGGACCAGTAAGGTGTGGGAAAGTTTCACAAAACTGCCAACTAAAAATGCTGTCATGTGCAATACATGCAAGGCTGAGCTTGCGTTTCACGGGAGCACAACATATGTTGGAGCACTTAAGAGAAAGCATCCCGGATCAAAAGGAGCCGGTGAGAGGTGAGTGTTCAATCTCCAGGTGAAGCTAACTAACTAGTTGTAAATCTCTTTATTAGAGAATGCAATACTACCATTAATAAAAGTGATAATATTAAAAATTATAATATAAATACAGTAATGTGATTATTTATTTTGCATAGAATAAAGCTTGATCGAGCTAGGAGTCAGGGCTGTTTTTATTATTGTAACACTATTAGGTAAATACGTTAGCTATTACATTGATATAAACACAATGAACTAACATGAACAAAAATGTTAACAAAAATTAATAATGTTACAAATGTGCTGCTCATATTAGTTAGTTCATGTTAGTAACATTAATGTTTACAAATTAAACTGTTACCTTAGTGTGAATTGCTTCTAGATTTAAAACTAAACACCCAGTAAAGATGATGACTAAACAACAGTTTAATCACTAAGAGAGTTAAAATAAAATGTTTTTTCTTTGCAAAAAATATATTTTCTTTGCATTCCTGCAACATCCACTCCAGCAGAACGGATCTTCTCAGCTGCAGGAAACATTTGCTCACAAAAAAAGAGCAAGCTTGTCACGTGAACATGTTGATATGCTGACCTTCCTTCATTTTAATTCAGCACTTATTTGAAAATCCAAAAAAGCCAGTGCAGAAAGGACACTTGTTACTTACTGCTTTTCATTAAACTAACTGAACACTTGGTTTTAGAAATAAAGCTCTTAATACTGCTGCCAAGAGATATTTATATGTCTGCAATGCAGCTGATTTATTTTTGTTGACCTGTTTAGTTGGAGGTTCATTAAAGTTCATTAAAACACCATTTCAAAAGCTGAAGTGATTTTTTTTTTTGTATAACTCAATGTTTTAACTTATTGAAAAGGCTGAATAATCATTCCAAACTTACTGATTAGTCGTCAATATAATCGACGATTAGTCGATTAATCGGTCCAATAATCGTTAGATTAATCGATTATCAAAATAATCGTTTGTTGCAGCCCTACAACTGATATGTTAATTTAAGATGTTACATCAGGCAGACCTTCACCAGACGTGCATTTTTTTTCCTATGTTGCTTTCTTTTGATTTTGTTTCACGTTTGTTTCACAAGTCACGTGAAGCTTTTGTGCTTTTTTTTTAACGGAGTGCCATGAATATCCATTGTTTATATTGTATAGAAGTTTTTCTGTATTTACTTACAAATAGACACTTGTTAGTCAGAGGCTAGTTATAGTCGAGGGAATATTTCTTCAATATTTTTGCATAATTTTTCCAGACTGTGATAAAAAGCTTTATTTTATTCTTTTGTAATTGTTATTAACATATGAGGAGAGTTTTATACTATTGAGGCAGTTAGAGATCCATCCATGTTCGATTCGGGTCACTAAAGTATGTAATTATGATTGTAAAAACATTCATGCATTTAAGGGCTAATTTGAGTAATGTTAATGTAACAGAGATGAGGTGAGGATCTAGTTGCAGCAGCTTAGCTTTTATTTAAAAAAACATAGAAGAAACAAATCATTTATGAACAGACTCTTTGCTAGAACAGAACAACCAAGCTAATATGCAACCGCGACAGACAAGCGAACAGGACATAACACAGGGCTTAAAAATACAAAAAGCTGAGGAGCTAATTAACAAGACACACCTGAACAGAACTAACAATCAATTAGAAACCATAGTAACAAACAGGGAGAGAACGGAGGAGAACTGAACTCATTCACAGACTGACAGTTGCTGTTTACACGACACCGTTTTCAACTAAAAACGTAAAACTTTGTATGCGTTTTGGCCGTTCGTTTACACAACAACGGCGCTCTGGGTGCCTGAAAGCACAAAGTTTTGAAACCGTGTTTGTAAGTACACGTTTTTGAAAACGATCTCCGTGGAAACAACAAAAACGCGAATCTCTGAAGAGGATGCCATCATGCACATGCGTATTACGTGTTCAGTCTATAGTGTTTCATCGCCATCTAATGTTCTGGAAGCAGAATACAGTATTTTTTATTTGTTTTCTCGGATCCGTGTGAATGGGGATCTTTTTGACAATCGTGTCGCCTGGACGCGGAAAACTCAAACTCTGTTCTAAGCATATCGTTTTCTGGAAACGTACCCTAAAACACTACAACCGAAATACAAATATGATCAAAACACACTAGACTTAGACTTATAACTGCAATAAATATATATATTGATTAAATTAAATTAATTTGAGTAGTATTATTATGTGTGCATGTGTCACGTACACACGCACAAATATAATAATACTTCTCAAATTTATTTATTTTAATCAATATATATATTTATTGCAGTTATTTTGTAAGCTGTATTAATTGTGTGTTGTATTATTTAACAACATTTTTAACCACTCAGATTAGATTGGTTAATCACTGGGTCACAAACCATCAGCTGAAAAATGCTGGTTTTAAAGAGTTTTCACCTTTTCAGTTTATTTATATTCATTTTAATAAGAATGCATCATTTGATTGACAATATCATCATCATCAGTAGTATTAGCTTGCCAAATTTCGAGGTACACCTGTCGAGTCCTGATGTTGAGTAAGCCAGTAAACAACGCAGCATGCTCGTCCGTCAAGGTACTCCACATCCAGCCATCTATATATAAAACTATTACATTTTCCCATTTTAAACTGCGACATACCCATAACATCTCTGGCAGAACCAGTCCATGATTATCAGAGAAAGATGACTTTTGCTTTTAGTGTGAACATTAGCTAGCGAGTTGTTAGGCAGGCAGAGACACACTGTCAATCAAATGCCACGGCCTTTTCACTGCGGGAGAATAAAACAGCGTCTGAGAGGCGCCGCAGATCAATCGCTCTGACAAGTTCGCCCCTTAATGGCTGTACAGATTACAAATGATTGACACTAGCATAACCACATATCACACATTAATTACAGGCCCTGAGATGGCATCACATCCACTGAGAGCCGTCTGAGAGCATGTTTCAATGCACTTGTGCATGTGTCTGACATAAGGAAATGTGATACCGGCTGCACGCGTACTGTATGCACTAAATGTCTACACCTATTCACCTTATTCTTGATGTGACGGCAGACACGGACATTGTACAATTTTGTAACAGTCTCATCCGCTTGTAGTTATTTTAGCTTTACAAAAACTGTCAGTTATGCTGCTTGATATTAAAAACTATCATGTTATTTTCATTTATTTTCGTAGTCATAAACACACTGGTTTGTATAGTGCAAATTATTTTAGCATATTACTGCATTTTGTTAGTCTCGCAGTTATTTACAGCAGCCAATAAAACCATGCATAGGTATCAATAATTTCAGAAAGTTTAGAGATATTTGATATTATTATTATTATTATTATTAAGTTTTAATTTAATTTATTTATCATTTTTATATTCTTCATGAACTGCCAATCCGCAAAAGTTAAAATACTCACTGTTTTAAAAGTACAGTCACAAGACAAAAACACTATGATTTGCATGATTTTAGATATTTTCTGCTTTGTTGACATGACAACTTAATGCATAAGAACCCCAAAAGGACTGTCAAAATTAGTTATTAAAAAGCTTTAGAGCTCAAATAATACTCAATTACACCTTGAAATGAAAGAAGCATATGTATATATGTATGTATGTGCTTCTTTTATTTCAATTATAATATATATGATTGATCCTATAAGTTGAATCATATAACTATTTTAATTTATTGATTTAAAATATTAAACTGTGTTTAGAACAGTTTGGTGCGCAACCTTTGTACAAATTGCTTACTAACCTTTTCTGCTTTGTTGTAATGACTAAAACCCTAAAACAACAGTTGCCTATAAATTAATGAAACTATAATAATGAATTAAACAGCTTTACAGCGTGAATAATACCAGGTTTTAACAGAAGAATTGATGTTAGTGTTTTTATAAAATTACAAGCTTCACATTTCTTAAAAAATTGGCCCCATTCACTTCCATTGTCTCACTGCATCCCTTGTTTTTTCTTAAAATCAGAAGAGTCGATTTCTTTTTTTATGGTTTAATCAACATTCCTCAAATGCTGTCATTTACCTTGTATTGAACCCAGAATATCCCTTTAATTAGGATAAACTGCAAAGTGATGATCAAGACAACAGCAGTCACCGTGGCACACACCATTAGTCACAGAGGCGAAAGCTGCGCTTGTGTTAACTAATAAGGAACAGATATAAATAAACTTGAGAAGTTGTTGCATCTGTGAAGTTTTCCAGCTTTTTTTTTTTCCTTCTGTGGTTTCCGTGGATGATGCAGATGAAAAAGACAGGTGGATGCGATCGTACGCCTGTTGAATCTCTAAAGAATGCAGCCGCACACCTGCAACTCGATCGCACCCCCAAATAAAAGATGCGCAGCTAGAATTATAGTTGGGTTCCTATGAAGTGCCATTGCTTTATGGAAAAGAAAAATTGCCAGGAGACAGATGGAATAACACTTGGGTTGGACTGAGAAATAGAGTGCTTGTGTTCGAGCTTAGCAGACGGTGCATTGTGGGTAAAATGAATCAAAATGGAAAGGTGTTAGACGATGTAGCAGAAACATTGATAAACACGGGGGGTTCTTTAGCCATTTCAAATCTATGGGGCTCTTTGGGTATAAGCTATATTTGGAGTGTGTTGTTATTTTGCATGGCAAGTCTGCTATTTATTTTGTGCCTGGTTTCCTATTCAACTGAGATGCTCAGATGCACGGAGAAATTTGCAGTGTGTGTATTACAGCATGAGGCTAAAGCAACAATTTAGATTTTATGAAGTAATGATGTGTAATTTAGGGTGGCATGATAGAGGCTTTAAAACTATGAGTTATATTTCATTAAGAAAAAAATTATTATTGTACATTATTCCCATATTCATAACCACTGCAATGAGGCCTATATTCAAAATAAATCATGTTTTTATGCCCTTGCAAGATACTTGTCTGCCTTTCCGAGAGTATTTCGAATTCAGATCTCCAACAGGCACGTTGCTTTTTCATCTGTGCGCTGACCTTTCGTTATTATTATTTATTTTTTTACCGGACCAGTTCTCTTAAAGGTGGGAGCTGTCATTTAGCCTTTGTCATCTTGGATAATAACTGCTAGGAAGGTGTGCGTGTTATAAATAGAGAGAACAACAGAAGGGACCCTGCTGAGAGGCATACTAAGAAAATCAAAAGAAAGTAATGGTAGATGTAGAGGTAAAATCTGGATTGGACGTGACAGTTTATAATGCAATAACGAGGTAATCAGTAAGAAATGCCTTCAGGTTCTAATTGATTCTCTTGGTTTGCTTTTTAATAATTTATAGAATTTTGAAAGCAGCTTTGAAAATACTTCAGTTAATATTCCCAAACTCATTATAAACAAAGTTTGACTCTTAATTTCTGTGTACTCCGTGTGAATGTAATATGATCCCTTTCATAACCAAGGGTAAACTTGGTGTAAAATTGCGGTTCTTCACGTGACCCAAGCATTCAAACTACTTTAAAAAAGGGGGGGAAAGGATAAAAAAAAAAACATAAATTTGAATTACTAATTGATTGGCTTCAGAAGAGAGAAAAATGTCATGAAAGCAAGCAGCACATTATTTTTTCCTAATATTTCTTTTTAAAATATTTGTGTGCGTGCGTGTGTGCGTGCGTGCGTGTGTGCGTGCGTGCGTGCGTGCGTGCTGTGTGTGTGTGTGTGTGTGTGTGTGTGTGTGTGTGTGTGTGTGTGTGTGTGTTTGAATTCATTTTTGTTTACTATGTTGAGTGGAATATATTGTCTGCCATATTTTTTTTCACAAATTGTGTAAGATGAATTTCATAAAGCTTTAATAAATGGGTGTTTCTTTAACTATGGGCACTTTGATAGTCCAGGGGTTGATTTATGAAAAATAAAAATTTATGTATATACTGTATTAATAATAATAATAATAAAGAATTTATATAATTACACACACACACACACACACACACACACACACACACACACACACACACACACACACACACACACACACACGTAATAACATAATGATTTTTATACTGTACAAACTGTATATTCTATCACGTAACCCTAAACCTACTGTATACCTGTCACAAAAAAAAAAAAAAAAACTGGAATTATTTATTACCCGTTTTCGTAATGTGGACCAAAAAATGTCTTCCCCATATCGTAATGTATACCTGAACCACACACACACACACACACACACACACACACACACACACACACACACACACACACACACACACACACACACACACACACACACACACACACACACACACACACACACACACACACACTAAGGATACAATAGTGTCACCGAAGACCATACATTTCTTACGTTCTAATGAAGTTTTGCACCTTTTAACTCCATGTCAGAATCAGTAACCCACTGTGGCAGTCACTTGATGCTGTGTTGCTCACATGCTTCCTGTTCAACCTCTGTCACCTCTCCTCTCTCACACTCCCTATATTATTCCTACGTCTTTGCCTACGTTTTTGAACCTGTCATCACAGTTTGCCATCAAAGACCACATAGGGGCTGTAGACAAGGCTGACATTTACTTACGCAAACAGGAGCAGCCTGGAGTCGCCACTCTGCACCCTCAATACATCTGTTGAGAAGTGTAAGACAAATATCCCTCAATTCGCACACGTTTAGAGCCTGTATGCAAGTATGTTCCTTGTATTTAACTTTTGTACTTCTGCTTTAGTTATTGTACTACCAAAAAATGTAAATAGATGTGACACAAGTGTTCAGTGAATAGACGCTACTCACCAAGCCTGTCAAGATTTTTTTTTTTATATCTATATATATTCTAAGAATAAATATTCTAATCATTATTATATTACTATAAAATTCTAGATTCTTCATTTACAATATTACAGTAACATTGCATCGATGTTTGTGTGAGATTCGCCCCTAATAACTCTTATAGTACCACTTTAGCACTAGAGCCAGTGTCAACCTTTTTTATTTAAGTTTGTTTATTTCATGTAAAGTTTTTATTTGTCATTGTTAACAGAAAATAGATAAAAGGGAAAGATTATTCTTCACTAGAAACAGTGACGTGCATAAATATCTAGCTTAGACCACCCAGGCAAATGATGTTTAAAGGTGTATTGCGGTACTTAAAGGTCACTTCCTCACGGGACAGTGAGAATCCTTCCAAGTGCTTGCTCAGCATCTGGGAGCCATCCAGCAGCAAGGTGCACACTTCAACCATGAGAAGTCTTTTAGGAAGTGAACTGGAAGAGCTGGTTGCAGCTAAGAGACCATTCTTGTGGAAAGCCAGCCAGCTGAAGAGATTACGGTAGCTATATGGAAGTCCATGAAGCACAGAGTGACAAGCAGTGACGGAAAGTCCTGTTGAGGACTTTCAAAAAAATCAGATTCACAAAGACACCAGTACTGCATGTCAAAAGAAGTGTTGGGGAGATGCATGCTGATGTCTGCAGTCTTTTGAGAAGCTTGTGGATGCAGCAGCCAATGGATGAGTCAAAAAGCATGGAATATCATCATGCCTTACTGTTCCTTGAAAATGTTTTGTGACTGACTGAAGCTTCATCTTTCAGCAACATAACAAACTCTAACACTAGCTCCAACATAACAAGCTGCAGACTTATATTTGTAATTAAGATCTACTCTGAGCGAATGTTACAAGCCATTTACTATGGGTCAGATTCAATAAGGAAAGAGTAAACATTGAGGAAGAGTCCTGGTGTATGGTTCCTGATGTGGAAAGTTCACAATTATGTGAATGCAATCCAGTATAACTTACATAGACCAAAACATTTGAATATCAGTAGGGCTGCAGCTAACGATTATTTCAGTAATCGAGTATTCTACCGATTATTTCATCAGATTTACAGGTGAGTTACGTTACAAATCTTGTGTAATGGCACACACTGCGTTCCAAGATGAACGTTACAACCCAAACTCAAAGCATGAAGAGATAGGTCCCTATCGTGCACCCAGCGCAATTGACTTTGTACACCGACGCATGTATCATTACTATTTTTCACCCGACGCACAGCGGACTTTTCCCTCAGACAGACGCACGTTGGTAAACTAGGGAATGAACTTGCGCTCCCGGGACAGTTCAGTTTTAAAAAAAAATTCCGCCACTGACCAGGAAAAACCTAGTCTAAAGACAGTGGCGCGTTGCGCGTTAGTCATATGCTATTTTAAGGGCGCATGCTTGTCCATTATGTAGCGTGTGCATACACTTTGATTCTTTAATCTAAACAGAGGCAGCAGTTTTCATTTTTGCAATTGATACATTATTACAAGGAAAAATATTAACACACGAGGGAAATTGTTGTTGTGTCCATGAAGATGTGAAAAAAATAGGCATAAATCTAGCTTACACATTTACCCAAATTATTATACGCCTGTTTAACGGAAGCTAATTTGGGTGGGTTTCTCCCATCCCCATACAATGTCACTTCTCTGTGTTTTACGGCCCTGACGAGAACGTCGGTCTCCTCGGCTGTGAATCGCTCCTGGCGTGCACTGGAAAATTTGCCGTTATAATAGCAATCCGCCATGGAACAAGCGCGCCTGCTCTTAAAGGGAATGTGAGAGGACGCTCTGATTAGGTTATTTCATGTTATGCCCAAACCACACCTATGAATAATGAAGCTACTTCAGACCAACCCCTTTTAGATTTGCGTCGGGCGCAAGAAGCATTTATCCCGCCGGTATAATAGCAACAGCGCCAGGGATCCGCCCACAAAGTTACTTGCGTTTCGCGTTTGATACTTGCGTTTCAGATCGTTAAAATAGGGCCCATGGAGTTTGAGAAACCCAAAACGAGCTCCTTGCATATAAATGATAACAGTGCAACTACGAAACAAACCGCATCTGACTTTTTACGTTTCCCAAATGCACGTTATTGGAAACCTAAACAAACATCACATGCAGAAACTGAGTTTGCATGGAGCAGCGTTGGCTGTGAACGGAGCTGAGATACTTTTAAGGTAATTTTGAGGTAAATTGCACGCATATAAATAATTAAAGTGTCACGGTTCTCTGTAGAAAAAAAAAACAGTGAATATATTTATTTAACTGAATCGCAGCCTCTGTGATTTCACAATTGCGCTATACTATATTATGATTGTAAATAGTTGTAACATATTGTGTAGCCTTAGAAAACAGTGCTATAATGCTGTTCATGTATTTTTGTCCGTGGAACACGCCACTTCCGATATTTTCCCGGTTACTCGACACGCGTAAATTGCAATCAGGGATTTTTTTTTAATCGAGTACTCGACTTTAATCGAGGAATCGTGACAGCCCTATATCATAGTATAATGCATTTCTGGTTCCCTTGCAGTGCATCTGCAACACACAGACACAATGACAACATTAAAGCTGACACCTTCTCCTCCTGAGTCGTTACCTAGCTACAGCGGTAAAGAGTCACCATTAGTCCTCATGGATGCAAAAGTAGAGCTGTTCAGATCCAATGTTACAATGTGACAAGAGACCTGTGGAGGCGGAGGGAGGGGGAACTCGAGTTCAGACCAAGTATGAAAGCAGCCTGCAATGGTGCAAGTAAAAGAATGACCAACAAACCTGTACATTTAGCGTGGCACTGGAATAGAATTCATCCAGGACCCCGTACCGTCATTTACTAATTGTGCCATGAAATTAGAAGGCCGACTTGCCGTGGTCAGAGAGGCGAAGGAGGATCCAAAGATTTATAGTTACAAAGCGCAGTGCTGCGAGCCAGCGTGTGTGATTTCGTCCATCTTCTCTTCTTCATTTCCACTCCCTGCTATTGCACTAATGACCATAACTCGCCACCAGCTCCATTAATTCGGAATGCACCGCATGTAAGTGTTTCAAACTGAAACCTATGTGCTAGTAGGAAAGAGCTATGGGAAAAATTAGCAAGTTAATTCTGTTTCCTCAGAAATTAGTAGGAGCTGTGGGGAAAAGTGTTGCAACTGGAATGTGATCTTTTAAGTTTCATCACCTTTTACTACAGATGTGTTTGGTGCTGACAGCAGCTGTTGGCTGCAAGTTATACCATTGCCACACTGCAAGAATACAGTAACTTTTTTTAACATGACCTATTTTATATGATGAATAAAATGTATTTACATGCCTTTCATTTCCAAAGTGTTGGCAAAAAGGTTGTAACAACTGTAAACCCCAATCAAAAAAGAGTAAAAATATTAAAGACCTCCTGTGGTGAAAATCAAGTTTGTATAGCTCCTTTCACACACTGCGTTGATCCCAGGAAATTGCCGGGAAATTGCCAGAGTGCCTTCTGTGTGAACGCAAACACGTCCCGGGATTGATGCCGGGATCGATCTCGGGTTGGGGACCTAGTAACATTGCCGGTATCTGTCCCGGAACGCGCTCTGTGTAAAAAAAAAAGCCGTAATCAATGCCGTAAAGTGTGTGTCATAGTGATGACGCTGAAGCTGGGATCATTTGCCAAACTTAAAGGGATAGTTCACTTTAAAATGAAAATGCTGTCATCATATACTCACCCTCAAGTTGTTTCAAACCTGTATGAATTTCTTTCTTCTGCTGAACACAAAGGAAGATATTTTGAACAGTTACCAGGTCCCATTGACTTCCATAGTATTTTTTTTTCCTACTATGTAAGTCAATGGGATCTGGTAACTTTTTGGTTACTGACATTTTTCAAAATATCTTCCTTTGTGTTCAGCAGAAGAAAGAAATTCATACAGGTTTGAAACAACTTGAGGGTGAGTATATGATGAAAGAATTTTCATTTTAAAGTGAACTATCCTTTTAAGACGCTGGAGACATTACACGTCACATCAATGTCACGTGTCTTTACAGGATCTTTACGGGTTGTGTGTAAACGCACGCACAGATTCCGGTCACATTATCCCTGTATTTTCTGGAATCTCTGTGTGAAAGATTCTTATGTTGTTTAAATGTCCATGCAGTGTTTTTAATATGCTTAAGACAAACCATGTGCAAATTCATTAAGTTAAGTTAACATTGCTGAGTATTTTCTCCTTAAAACTGCAGTGAACCAAAGACTGTCTAAAAAACGCGACATTTCTGACGTCACAAACTACCTTGTTGTAACCAATCACGTCAACATGTGATTGTCAATTAATGGATCTCTGAGCTGAAGTGAGTGGAGGCGGGGCTAATTTGCATATTCATAGAATTGCGTATACTAAATGAGGCAAGGGTGTAGAGTTACATTCAAGCTAATTTAAGGCATGACATTTTTTTTAATTTTGGTGATTAAAGATGAGTTTTAAGGGATACAATTATTGAATACAGGGGGACTTTAATAAGTATTAAAACTGCCTTTCTGGATTTTACAAATACTTTTATGTCCTTTTTGCTTCATGATCTGATTTAAAAAAAACATTTATATTCATTCACATTAATGTATGTAATTGTATGTTATAATGATGTTATTATTGATATTTTTAAAAATAAGCCTCACAACTGTGACATCATGTCTAGTCATGTAATTTGAACACTGGCTGACCTCAAAAATTCTGAGTGTGTTCCGCAGTTCAGTTTGTGTGGATTTGCTGGACATAACGTTTATTCCAGACATTTTTGTTGTGAGATCACATTGAACAGATGCTGCTACACCTGGATAAGCTTGACCTGACAGATGCCCGTAGGATTACAGGTATTAGCTTTCAGAGAGAGTGGGTGCGAAATGAAATGTTTGGTTGTAAAAATTTATGTCTGGTAAGTTATTATCAGCTGTAGGTGAGGATTAGTTTAAGCAGACGGATGCTATACTTGTTAGTATGCGATACAGATACAGCCGTGATTTACATACTGCTTTGCTGTTCAAGCATCACATTTACGGATCGTGATTGCTTTTTCCTGAAGCTCTACCTGGAAAGTAATTAATTATGCGTTTGTCAGGTTTAGCAACATGTGAGGCAACAAAACAAAACAGAACAAAAACGTCTTGTTTTTGTACTATCTCCCTCATGACTTTGCCCTCATTCAAATGCTGGAGATTGCATTAGTTGTCTTGGCTCGACTTCAGAAGCATGTTTGCTACCGTCAAACCTTGAACAGTTTTCCAAGTTGTTGCATTCTAACGATGCAAATGTATCCCGTTAATTATTTTGCACACAGTTGTAACTGCTAGCTTTGCAAAAGCTAGCTTCGATGCTTCAGGGACTTCGCTGGGAATAGAATACCGTGGGAAGGGTAAACATCACAAGGATAAACACAAGACACAGCATCTTTTTTTAGTGCCGTTCGTGTTGTTATTGCGGCTAAAATACATTGTGTTTCGAAATTAGCAGCACGAGGTGTTAATAGTAATAGCGCGAACTGTGTCTCAGCGGATGACTCCGCACTTCTGGAGAGGCTGTGAGAGATTACCGGCTGTAATACGCACCATGTCTAACTGAAGTAGATGGATTTGTGTCTCTTAATGCGGAGCGCATGGGATCATGTAATTTAAGCCTAGAACGCCACCTTTTATTCATCATTGCTTTGATTAGTAATGCAGAATGACTTTGCAAGGAAGATCTGGCGTGTAGCTCTAAATGTGCCCTTTTAGAGGATTACGGTGGGTAAAACAGCAGACGCACAAGCCTTCAACTTCAGTGAGTGTAAGTGCGCGTGTGATGTCCATTCACGTTGGTAATTAGGTATATCACTGACCTGTTTAATAAAAATAAATATGTTAATTTAATTTGATTGTGTAGGATTATTTTTGTTTATGTATTTTTTTATTGTATTACGGTATGTATAACTCTTTATTAAGGTTTACTGTTTATCATTGTTTAGCAACAGGTTGCAATTTCATTTGTTTTTATTGGTTAGTTGTTTTTACTATATATTTTGATTATATAAATGCAGTCTTGGTGAGCATAAGAGGCTCCTTTAAATAAAATAAAAAAAGTATTGTTGACCCCAAACTTTTGAATAATGGTGTACATGTCAGGGACTATAAATATATGATCTTTTAAAACTAAAATAATTTACATTTTAATGGCATTTTATGATGTAATAAGCAATAGGGAACTTGAGGCCATCCAGTATTTTGAATATATTCATGGCTGAAGGTTTCGCAGACAGGCCGCTGCGTGCCGTGCCTAACAACGTGCCTTTAGTCGCGTCTATATTCACAGTATATGACGGCCTGTCGTACCTCATAGCTCATGATGTAAACTTGAGCGACCTTAGTGTATATGTTCATGCACTCCATCAACCCTGTGTATAATCCTCTCTCAAACTCTGTATGTCCGTTGGTGACTTCTCTTTTGAGTGCGTGAGCTAGGAACGTGTGTGTCCGTGTGCACCTTTACCTCTTTGCAGTGAAGTCAGTTGTTTCAGTGCTGTTAGAGCTGAATTTCTCAGCTCACTGCTCATCCAGATGGCACGTATCTTTAGCCGGATTCCCGCCTGTCACCTCCCTGTGTCTAACCTCCCTCTTCATGCCTCGCTTGAATGCCTCCTGACGAAGCCTCCCAGGCGTTCTGAACTTCCCTTAATGTGGAACACACTATTCCAGTGCCAAGCCAAGAGACTGTTTAGCTTCTCAGAATATTCATGATGACTAATGGAGTATTCATGAGGACTAATAGTTGTATTTCATTGATTTGAAACAGAAATGTTTTGTAGCAATGTAAATGTCTTTACTATCCCGTTTGATCAATTCAGTGTTTTCTCGCTGAATAAAAGTATGCATTACTTTTGAAAAATATATCAATTGTTGGACTTTACTTAACCGTACATGCACTTTCAATGTACTTAGAGTGTACTGACCCACACAAATACTGCGTAAGGTAACTACTAGTGCTGTAGCGGCGCGTCGACGATTTGACGTCAAAATTACGTCGATGTCATATTTTTTTATCGACACTTCTTTATTTATTTTTTGCACCGTTCCCGGAGGTACAGCTCGCCACACACACGTGGGAGACCGAAACGGCAACCTCTTCACAGAATTCCCAATAGTGTTGTCAAAGTACCGGTCGGTACTGAACATGTGACGGTACCAGCATTTCTGTAGTAACGTTACCGGGTATATTCGGCACCCACTCGCTTCCGTGTTTATCTTAGCGCGGGGCTCCAGACTAACTTTTTTACTATAAGCACTGTAGCCTATACCACGACGATATAGTGTCTGTGTGTATTAAACTGCAAAAAGACTAAAAATATTGACCCTGCATGTTCTGCTGGTCTCTGTGTGAATGGATGTAGCGCGCACACACACACACACACACACACAAACACACACACACACACACTGAAGAACGAGTGACGCTCGCGCTGTTTTCAGTCTCTGCTGCCTCACGATATGATGACATGATGAAATTCATCTCCAGAGCCGCTCTGAGAGTCACTTCATGAGCATTTTACCGTTTTGAGAAAAACTATCGTCGTATCATACACACACAGAAACTCAAAAATCTTCACGGCAACCCGTCAAAATAAAAGTTCGGTTTAACTTGACAGATATAATGATATTAGTCTACTGTACAATAGATTTAGCTACATCTCCATGCTCCTAACTAATCTCCTAACTCATGCTGTGGTCGTTTACGAGTCAAATACATAACGTTAGACTAACGTTAGCCAGCTTATAGTATCATGATTCAGTACGCTAGTTCGCCAATGTCAATTAACGGAGCCAAGCAATGTCCAGGCCAGGGTTTTTATTAATCGAGCAACATAAAAATAATTGTTATATTAAGCGTCCAATTAGTCGTTAGATTAGTCGACTAATCGATAAAATAATCGCCCAACTAATCGTTTTATTAATAATCGTTTACCCCAGCCCTAGTAACTACATGGGTTAAGGTTTAGGGGTATACAGTAGGTTCAGGGCTAGTACCTAGTTTTTACCCAGTTAGTATCATGTGTGCACTAACTTGGATGGGTTAAATGAAGAGGACAAATTCAAAGTAGCCTATGGGTTTCTATACTTGGCCTTCACATGCCACTAAATTACTAATGTAGTAAGTTCATGTGAAACATGACTGTAAAATAAAGTGCTACCAAAATAATCTTACTGACGTCAAACTTTTGAACAGTAGTGTAAACAATAACAGGACAATATTCTGGAACACTTTTATAAATGGCTTTTTTACCCAATTCCCAATTTTAAAATCGTATTAGCTATTTTTTTTGCACCCCTATTGGCAACAAATGGAATTGCAACCTGTAGACCTTTAAGAGTTACATATTATAATTTAAATAACATTAAAGTAACCCATGGATGATTGTTTATAGTAGAATACTTAATTGATCCACTTGAGCTGTACATACTATTGTGATAAATTATTCAAATATTTCCACAGTGCGTGAATGCATACATGCAGGAGTGCACTTTTGTGTAGGTAATGCACTAATGAACATCTGTTAAGTAAAAATGGCTATTTCTTTTTATATTCTACATCTGTGGTTTCCGGCGGTTACCTCATTTGCTTTGGATGGCACAACGCTGTGCCAGGCAGGATTTTGGAGGACTGTGCTTTTGACAAAGTGCCTTTAATAACCCTATCAATTCATTAATTTCCATGGGGTGACTGGCTCATTGGGCAGATAATACCTCATCAACTGTTGCCCCACAGGAGTGCACAGATGCTCTCTGATCTTACCTGACACCAGCTGAACCAGGTTTGATATGATGGTCAAAGCAAACTAAAATCTCTGTTGGTTTATTTTCTTCTTCTTCAAAAGTGTTAACCAAATGGGACCTTCTTGTATTGTTCTTATTGTCCCTGACCGAAATTCTTGCAATTATACATTTCGAAAACTATGATAATCTAAACAGAACATGAAGTATATAATTTTAGTATATGTTTTATTTGTAGTTCCTCAGTTGAGGCGATGACATGTGTTGGTTCATAAAGAGACTTTCAACAATACATATATCAACTGTCGGATATTGTAAATGGACACGTTAAATTAAGTTTATTTTCAAAGTCAACAGGGAAGAGCATGTCTACAAACACCCTTGAAAAATGCACCAGTCAAAACACTTCTCAAAAAATGTTAATGGTTTTGCCAAAATTGAAAGTGACAGTTTAGAGAGGTGTAATGTTGGGGGCCTGGGTGTCAAAGATAAACCCCAACCCCAAACAATACTGATAAATGATTTGCATATATGCTACCTTCTTCTGCCTATAATGTCTTGGGATTGTGATCACTGAGCGTGTTTTAGCTCGACAGGGAAATGAAGAAAGGAAGGATTAGTTCAGCTATTGCCATTGCAGGCTCTCTCTACAGGACGCCAGATGATTTAGAGTGCTGTATATAAGTGCATTTGGGAATTTATAGCTAACGCAATTAGCTGGTATAAAAGTGAATTATGAAAATGGTCAGACACAGGAACAATAACGCTTGGTTGCTCATTTCCATAATTCTATAACCTACTCATTCTCCTTCTCTGCTGGGCAGGTCAACACTTCAAGAAGCTGAATATTCTCTGAAAGTATTTAAGAGGTGTTTATATGCAAGGTAACACTCTTCGAATCGTTTTTAAAGAGATTAATTAAAAAGGTAAAGGAATTGTTTGGGTTAAATACCAGTTTAAAGGTGACATTTGTAACTTCGGGGCCTCTAGAGACACCAAACGGGAATTGCAAGTTTCCACTACATCCATTTTCTATTGCGGTTGGACAAACAGATAGCCAAGAAGAAAAACACATTAATTTGGAGAAGTTAGGAATTAGAAGAAAAGGTAGAAGAGAAAAGATAGGAGTAATACAAAAGAAAAAATGGACAAATAAATGTAGTCAAAGGCAATACTTCATTGTAAAGTTTTCTAAAAATGTAAGAATTTTTTTCAGTAAACTCTCAAAGTCAAAGTAGCACTGTCGCCTTACAGTAAGAAGGAAGGACCCCGGTTCTAGTCCCGGCTGATCCAGGAGTCCTTTCTGTGTGGAGTGTGCATGTTCTCCCTGTGTCCACGTGGGTTTTTCTTCCTTTCCGGGTGCTCCGGTTTCCCCCACAATCCGAACCATGCAGTATAGTTAAACTGGAGATGCTAAATTGTGTGTAGGTGTGAATGCGTTTGTGTGTGAGAGAGTCCCGAACCATGTAATGGGGAGGATTGGGGGAATACCTGGCAAAAATTCATGGTCCGTCTCTGCGCAGAGTGTGACGTCATTGTGTGTGCGCGTAGAAAGATTCTGTCAGCAGACGCTCAAAAAAAACAAAACAAAAAAAACATTCGCCTGCAGCCGCTCTACTCGTTTTGGTGTTTTTTTGGTCCTGTCGCTGTGCAGGCTCTTTTATTGTATATGACAGTGTAAACAGCCCAATAACCCTTTCACTCTAAAAAATGCTGGGTTGTTTCAACCCAATTTTGGGTCAAATATAGACAAACCCAAACGTTGGGTTAAAAATGTAATTAAAAAATTTAACCCAACGGCTGGGTTTGTCCATATTTGACCCAAAATTGGGTTGAAACAACCCAGCATTTTTTAGAGTGTTTTTAAAGGCTTAATTTATGTCCCATACACTTGTTGTGATTCGTGGAGTTTTGACGAGTTTTATATTTTATATACTTGATATTGTTTCTTATTCAAAAGTGGTGACACCCCCCACCAAAAAACAACAACAACAAAAAAACCCAGCAACCTAAAACATCTTCCCCCGCCCATGGCCATAGAATCATTCCGATACTGCTGAAATCTATGGGTAAACATCTGTAGGCTACACACACACACACACACACACACACACACACACACACACACACACACACACACACACACACACACACACACACACACACACACACACACACACACACACACACACACACACACACACACACACACACACACACGCTGTATATATAAACTCTAAATGGCCTGGTTATTGTTTTTGGACTTTGTCAAACTGATTCCCTTGAAAATCACACATGAGCAAGCTAAATGTGTCGTCCTGCCGCTAATTTGAGTCATAAATTGGGCAAATCCTGCCATCTGCCTTGCTAGCATAAATATTTTGTGCTTGACAGATCATTTAAACACTGTAGAGATCTCTAAGATTCTGAACGCCTAACTTCTGGAGACCAAGCTGTCAACGATGAAATTCCCTGATGGCATCATAACATTTATTTATTCTTACACTACGAGCGTGTTAGTATCCATTCACATCTTACCAGTCATACATTGTTTGCCTCTTTTTTTTTCTTTCTTTATTACTTCACAGAGGCTGCCAGAACACACAAAATGAATACATTGTATCATTCTAACTAGAGGTACTGTATACAATTTTTACTTGGACTTTATGATTGTATGACTTTATGACGTTATTATTAGGCGTGTGACGATACAATTATCTCACAAGATGATACACGATAATTGGGTTCACGAGACGAGATATTTTAACACGTTTTAAGAAATATTCAATGATGCAATATATGACTGGGAAAAATTGTGTTTTATTCGAATGAAAGTCACAAAATGCAAAACAATGCAGGTGCATTTTGAAATGTTGTAACTAATCTGGTGCTGTCGCTAATGATTATTTTGATAATCAGTCGATTATTTTGACGATTAATCGAGTAATCAGATTTTTTTGTGGTTATAGAAGTGAACAACAGGCATTAAAATGACTTAAATATATATAATAACAATGAAGCAATAATTATTGGTTCAAAAGCAAGTTATGAACAACACTGTTAAAATACATAGTGTAATACATAATACATAATTACATAGTGTAATACATAATATAAACATAATCAACGTATGTACAGTATTATAACTAATGCCTAAAGCCAAAAGCCTGGAGATTGATGTTTTTACAGTTTACAGATCAAATCCTTATTTAATATTGGCAAAACAACATTTATTTCAAATGTCCACTTAATCTTTAATATTTGTCCACTTCTTTACTATAGAAATGCTACTGCGACTGTAAAAACAAAGTCACATAAATACCCATTTATTAAAATAAATGTATTTATAAAACATTAGGCTAAAAGTACCCGATGACCTGCTACTTCTGGCGAGATTCTAAAGTGTGCGTTCAATAGACACTTTACTATCCCGTGAGGCATCGGGATATAGCAAAAATCTCTCTGATTGGTCATTGGGTTCATGCGCTCAACTGTGATTGGCTTATGTTCAGTGCACGTTGTAAATTTAAACCTTTGACTCAGCGGTAATGGATCTAAATGAAATGCTGTATGTATCTACATGTTCATGATCGTGGCAAATCAAGTAGCCCTAATTTGAATAATGCAGGGAGAAAAGTCTACGTGAAGTGGGACAAATGTAAATGCACTGTGTTCTGATTGGTTGATGCTAAGTGTAAACTCCGCTAAGTATTTATCTCTTTTGTAAGTTGACCTAATAGAAGCAAAACCTAAACTCAGCGTTTGCGGTTCTGTTTTGTCTGCAATTTCTTTTACAAACTACGGGCATTTGTTTCATGTGTCTCCAAAACATTCCCAGATGAATTGCTTTCTTATTCCATCATG
This sequence comes from Phoxinus phoxinus, assembly GCF_949152265.1. Classification (NCBI taxonomy): domain Eukaryota; kingdom Metazoa; phylum Chordata; class Actinopteri; order Cypriniformes; family Leuciscidae; genus Phoxinus; species Phoxinus phoxinus. The sequence continues at coordinate 34,586,915 of NC_136881.1, forward strand.
CTATTAAATGCCGTTTCTTATTTCCTGTCTTTTTCTGGCATGGCTCATCCTCACCCTCCTCCTCCTCCAAACCATGCCTGATATTCCCTGCTCTCTCCATCACAATTTAATGGAAATGATCCAAGTGTTCAGGGCGTTATGCAAATATGTGCTATAGATTTTCTTTTTCATTATAAGTACATTATTAAAATCAGCTCTCCTCTCCCTGTTCCCCTCACCTCCTATTAGAAGGCCCCAGAGTCTCCCTGTTGGCAGTCGCTGACTGTCAGCAGTGGGTCCTTGCTGCAGCTAGTGATTTATTGATGTAAGTGGGAAGCTATGAAGCCGACTTTGTGACAGCTCCGAGCTTTTAAAATTGAGCATGTCATCCGGCTGATGAATGACTACAGGTTGAGCTCAGCCAGCGGCACAATATGTCAACGTCCACGCTTATGAGGGACCCAGTGGTCCATAGGCTCTTACACCGACAAGGGATATATACAAGTCGCCCCAATCCACCCTGTCGCCCGTATTTGGACAGATTGCGTTAAATGTGAAAGGCCCGGGACAATTTGAGATTCAATCTGATTAAGCACTGACTTGTTCTGAAAGGTCTAAAAATTTGACGAGGCACTGCAACTCTTGTTTGCAGGGACCCCGCGGGTCCTGAAAAAAGTCTTACATTCAGTTGGATCAAATTTAAGGTCATAAAAAGTCTCAAAATGTTAAATTATATAACAAAAGTCTTAATAATTATTATTATTTCAAGAGGTGTTAAATGGACAATTCTTGTTTTTTTTTTACGGAAAATTGCAGAAGTTATTATAAATGATTTATCCATGCACTGCACATCATCTTTTAATTCATGTGCCCTTGTAATTTTTAATCAACATAACTTCCCCTCCCTCCTCTTCTCATTTCTGATGATGTGTTTACTGGCATGATTTTTTTTTTTTTTTTTTTTTTTACTCAAGAAGCCGTTTCTCTGGGATATACTTCACAATAGGGAAGAAAAGACTATCGCAACTTCAACTTAAATAAATGTCCACTTTATTTATTTGTTTAGCAAAAAAATCCGGTTGACTGTACTTTACATGTGTAGTTTAAAATTAAAAGGTTAGTTCACCCAAAATGTTTAATTATTTCATTAATTACTCTTATTACCCTCATGTCGTTCCACACCAGTAAGACTTTTGTTCATCTTTGGAACAAAAATTAAGACTTTTTTGATGAAATCTGAGAGCTTTCTGTTCCTCCATTGACCGCCTATGCAACTACCACTTTCAAGCCCCGGAAAGACATCATTAAAGTAATCCATGTGAGTTCAGTGGTTTAACCTCAATTTTACGAAGCAACGCAAGTGCTTTGTTTGCATGAACAAGAAAAAAATAAAATAAATCTCCAATGTGCGTTCATGCTACAATGTCTGATCTCGCGTCAACGCAACTCTCATAACGTTTCGTAAATAAAGTGGTAAATTATGTTTTGTTTTTTACGCAAACAAAGCACTTGCGTCGTTTTAGAAAATTGAGGTTAAACCACTGGAGTCACATGGATTACTTTAATGATGTCTTTACTACCTTTCTGGGGCTTTGAAGTGGCAGTTGCGTAGACTGTCAATGGAGGAACAGAAAGCTCTCAGATTTCATTAAAAAGATCTTCATTTGTGTTCTGAAGGTGACCAAGAGTCGTACGGGTTAAGAAACGACATGAGGGTGAGTAATTAATGACATTTTTTTTTTTTTTGTGTGAACTAACACATTTAAGAAAATAAGCTGTTTGGACCCTTTGTGTCGTTGTCAATCCTTTGCATTAATGTGATGAACTTCTGTAGTTACAATATACAATAACATTCATATACTTTAGTTTTAAGTGTGATGTATAATAATCGTCTTTCGGGGTTCGCCTTGTCTTCACATAAAATCTTAACAACACACTATCCCTCTAGTGTTATCATACAGAGACAGCTGCAAATATTTATACAAAAGTTACATTAATAATTTTTTTTCTATCTTAAGAAACACAAGTTCTTATATCCTTTCCATTTTTTATACTCTGTCTCCATTAGCCATCAATAATCATAAAGAATTGTGGTTGAAATAGGCCAGAGCTTGACTGGGTTGGTGCCTTCTCACTGTAGGACTAGAATAACAACGCTCTATTCCCGGCAGGGGGCCGATCAACAGTGGCATCAATCAGTGTAATAGGAACGCGCCAGGCTTTGCCATTAATTGTGCGGCTGGGCATGCAGAAACGCAATTAGAGCAGTGGAAATTAGGCCATGTGTTTAGCAACTTGTAGGGGTCATGCTGGCACTCATATGTCATGAAGCCAGCTGGTGGGATGTTTCGAGTCAGTAAGGGGTCTTTCTGCACTTCTTTTGACAGTATGTTCAATACGTCTAACTTATATTTCTGGTTATGTATGAGAAAACATGACTCTATATGGGTCATAAGATCTGAGTCTGTTCTCCAACTTAGTAGCCTCAGATTTAATTGGTTAAGGTTAACGATTAGGCTAATTGATCATTCATTTAGACAACGATCGATTGTGGGAATTTATGTGGAATAACAGACATCCCTAGTTTTTACTGTACATTTAGAGAGTGTGTATTTCTGTATTTGATGGGGCTTCAATGATATGGGTCTGTCTTCTCAGAAACGGTCTTTTCAGATCTCATCAAAAGCATCAGTCCTGTTATTGAGTGTTTGTGTGATGCTTCCAGCTTCTGTCAGTAAACCGCTTGTGGTGCCAACTCTTTTTGTTCTGTGTTAATGTAATGTTCAGTGACTTGTCAACAGACATTTCTTGACTCGTGTCTCTGTTTGTTTGATTTTTGAACAACTACATCAATGTTTCTGTAGTTAAAAAAGGATGACTACTCCACAACACGCTTGACACTTGCATTTTGTCTTTTTTTTTTTTTTTTTTTTTGAAAAACAATCCCTAACCCAAAGTTTATCTAACTTTTTGAACTCTTTCATAAGTGCATAGCTGTTCACGGACCCCTTCTCGCTTTTCAGAGCTGAATGGTTTGGTTCAACGCTTAAACACTTTATCCGAAATATCTGTGGAGGAAATGAATAGGAAACCCAGACTGCAGAAAATGCTGCTTCTGTTGCATTTGTATTGCTTGCGGTGTGATTTTTGTTCAAAATTCAGAAAGTTTCTGCGGCTCCCCCTGGCTATTTGAGACCGACTCCCGTTTTGAGAAATGTTTGAGAAATGCTGTCCTAACGGCTCTAGAAAGAGAGATTGAAGGTATATTCTGTTCTTTTCTGTGGACTGAGACGAATGTACAGACTAGAGCACATAGTGGAGCAGAAACTTCCAAATGAAATCCCTCCGGACCTGAGTGAACTCTTCTCATCCATTAAGATTCCCTTGAGATTCACCTCGCAGCTTCAGTCCAAATAATTCCATTTAGACACATTATAATGTGTGTTCTGTTTCACGCGCTGCTAGCTCCAGGTAAAGTGCTGAGGCTCAAATGATCTGTGCTTTTAACTTCTGCCAGTTCTCTTCTCTTGTTCCTGCCTGTTGTATGGCCCACTGTCTGTCACTTCCCAATATTTGAGCCATAATAACGAATAACAGATTCGGAAGGATAGTATTTTTTGCTAAATATCAGTCTGATATATTTCCTGAACACAATGTGGAAATGTATTGTCAGTGTGTCTGACTTTGCGGTACTAAAATGGATAATTTAGATACAGTCAGTAGGAGACTGGCTAAAATAAAAAATTAAAAGCAAAAGTGCTAAGCAACTTTTTTTTTAAAATATGCTTGACCTGGATATTATATTTGGATAAACTGATATTATAAAATATGATTGCACTTTAAAACAGGGTTATTATCGTTTATGCAATCTAAAACTATTAAAAACATTTATGTTAATTGAAATAAAGCTGAAATAAAATATAAATATTAGTTGAAAGCTACAAGTTGAAAACTTGTCGTGGCAATACAATTGAGCCTAAATAGCAATACTTTTTGAACATATGAATAATAATACAAAAATTTTAACAAAATAAAATGATAAAATAACTGAATTACAAAAAATAAACTAAAATTAACAGGAAAACTAAATATAAAAATAAAAGCTAATTCAAAATATTAATACAATATAAAATAAAGCTAAAATAAAATGATGAATACTGAAATAACACTGATTTAATATATCGGTTTTATGTTTTACAATATTTTAAAATATAACTTATTTATGTGACAGCAAAATATATATATATTTTTTAAATGAATAACTTACTAACCACAAAGTTTCGAAGGTATAATATATATTTACATATATTATACATTATATTCACTCTCAATGGATGGATGGATGGAAAAAAAAATTGAGTTATGAATGTTACAATGTATTTTCAAACTAAAACACAACTTTTTTTTACATATCAAAAGATCAAGAAAAATGTGATCCTTATGATATGACCCACTTAACAGTGTTTATGTGCATTAAATACAATTTCCATTTTCCACACTATTAAAATGGCATATATTTCCATACGATTGTGTGTTCAATTACCCAGAAGAGCTCAACCATAATGGTGCTCTCCTTAACCCATGACAACTGATTTTAGAACTGTGCTTTTTGTTCAATCCTTTAAAAAGCACCACACACAATGATTAACTATGTAATGAAATACAAATCACAATGACGAATCAGTTACTCTGCAGAAAAGGTTCTTAAATGAGATGAGAAGAAACTGCCTTCAAATGGTTACATGGTTTTAACTTAACAGAGCGAATGATTGCAGATTGAGATTCTAATGGCTGCCTATGTTTCTCTCTCTCTCTCTTTTCTCCTCTTTTTGCAGCTGTATAGCTCGTTTGACTTTGGCCGAAAGTGGCAGCTAGTTCATGAGCGAGTGACTCCGAACCGCTTCTACTGGTAGGTGATTCTGTAACAATCACACCTCATCTCCATTTCTCTCACTAACTCACACTTTTATGGGCGAACAAGGTGAGTTTATAGAGTGCTGGTTGACATTGGCGCATTGATGAAATGTGGAAAGAGTTTGAGCAATTGAGAAGATGGATACGGCTGAAAATTGTGTCCTTTTTTTTTTTTGCCCGCTCTTATGCTTAGAAAAAGCACAGGCTCATGTCTACGGGAGATGAAATCTGCACAGATGTTTGAGCTCTATAACCTTTATTGCACAACTCCTCTCTGTTCAATATCGAGGCGAAGAAGGGGAGAGAATAAGCATGGCAGGCAAGATGGAAAGAAAATAGACACATACAGATGGCTGAGGAGAGCAAAGGAGAAAGGAAGATTGTACTCGATACTGCATCTAGACTTTAAAGATGAAAAAAATAGTTTCACACAAAAAGAAATGGACAGTACTTTAAATTTTTTTTTTTAAATGGGCTGCAAGGGAAAATCGAATAGCGTACATTTGCATTCTAAGTCAATGCCTTTTTTTACCAAAGTGACTAAAAAGTGAATAAACCAAACAATATGTGTTGATAAAATTACAGTGCGAATCACTAAAGGATGTTTTAAACTGCTGCTGTCTTGAATTTGTGCATGAGTCACAGAGAAAGAGTGGTCTCTATAGCCTACTTGAGCTATAAAAGACTTGTTTATATTGTTTAAGGGCTAGTGCACTAGTACTTGCAACAAACTCATGTTTCCAGCCGGTGTCATCATTCTAATTCCCATTATACTCTTTCACTGTCACCACCACCACCACCACCATGCACAAACATACACCTACAACTACATGGTTTTACACACACTTCTAGTTACTGCTGCAAAATGTACCTTGATTACTTTTCCCATCATGCGGCATTTGGAGAAATAGCACCTCACAAACTCGTATGTCACTTTGCTGGTTTAAAAATGGACCTTCAGTAAGACATCAGTTATGGATTTTTTTGTTTCGTCTCCGTGATAAAACGTCTTTCTCCTCGCTCTGTTGTGTGTCTAATGCAGGTCAGTATCCGGTCTGGACAAGGAGTTAGATCTAGTGCACATGGAGGCCCACACTCCCGATGGCCGTGAGTTGCTTGTTTTAAATCTTAATTTTAAATCATCCCAGACAGTGACTCAAAAATGTTGATATTCTATTATGTTATTATTCAATTCTGTCCTGCAATCTAGTGCTGAGAATTTTGATTCATCCCAGTGACTCAAATCTTTAGATTTTTTGAATGGTCATGGCTTTAGCCATAATTGTCTATTCTATTCTATTCTATTCTATTCTATTCTATTCTATTCTATTCTATTCTATTCTATTCTATTCTATTCTATCCTATTCTATTCTATTCTATTCTATTCTATTCTATTCTATTCTACGTGAGTTATTGTACAATACTCTCTAAAATACTCTAAAAGGGATAAAAAAGAAAAAAAAGTGATTATATTATTAAAGTGAAAACACGTCATTCAAAACATCACATTTTTCCTGATTTTTGAGTCATTTTATCATTCACTCAACAGATTAATTTGTAAAAAGAAAAAGCCAGCAGATTCTCGCTTATGCCTCACTCTGTCACGATTACCCGTCTCTCTGTTTTCATTTAATTTCAAATTCCCTTTGTCTTGTTGTGTCTGGTTTTCAGTTCCTGTGGTTTAGTTCCTGTTTCCTGTGTTCCCATTGCTGTCTTGTTAATCTCCTTAGCAACCCTTGTTTGTTTACCATGAGTACTAATCACCACCTTTCCTTAATTTAGTCCCTTGTTATCTTGTGTATTTAAACCCTCATTCATCTTTTGATCATTATAATAATAATAATGATAATTCATTACATTTATATAGCGCTTTTCTGGGTACTCAAAGCGCTTTACATATAACGGGGCAATCTCCTCAACCACCACCAATGTGCAGCATCCACATTTTGTTAATCTTCTTGTGTTAAGGTTTCGTGTTGGTAAGTTTCTCTCTATGTTTCCTAGTGTTATTAAATGTGTTTTCATCGTTCATCTGCGTCAAGCCTAATTTTTGGATGATCAAGTCAAGCCAGAGCGTGACACACTCATTCTATTAATCCTGAAACATGTCCCTTTCACCAGCTATATTTATTTGTTTCGTTCAGTGTCACTGTGAGTCTCATTCAGACTCAAAACGCTGGCATCGCTCAGTAAAGGGATATATCCCATTCAAAGAAATGCTCCTTCACACTATATACTATAAGGTTATTTCGAATTCTCTTTCTCCTGCATCTTCTCACTTTTTACCTCTCTCTCACATCCCATCTACTGATCTGCGGTCCACTCCCCCTTCAAACCTGATGTTAGAGGAGGAAAAGAGATGAGACGAGAGCCCGTGAGCTTGGGGATCAATTCCGAAGCTGAGGATAAAGCCAGTCCTGCAGGCAGCTAGACAGGATTACCGTCATGATAAATACACCATCTGATTGCAGATTAATGCAGGACCCGGACTCTCTCTACCTTGCTTTCTCTCATTGGTTAAAGGCATAGTTCACCCAAAAAATGACAAATATGTGATTGTTTACTCACCTTCATGGTGTCGTTTCTTTCTTTTTTCTGCGGAACACAAAAGAGAGAATTGAGGAATTTTTCTGTACAATAATATTTCATAGTAACCAAGCTTCCAAAAACAAAACCAATCGGAGGGTGTGCAAATAACGACTTCCACTTGATATTCTCTGAAGCTGAGATGACCTTAGAGAAGCAGTCAGAGGTTATTAAACTCAATGCCCCCAGAATCAGAATGTAATTAACAGCTAGAATCCTTTTTCTGTCTCTCCTTACTACAGATTGTCAGTATGTGACATGCAGAGCTCAAGCCTGCTCTGAATCCAGCAAGACACATCCATTTTCTGGATATATTGAGACCAACTCGCTTGTGGTTCAGGATGAATACGTGTTCGTTCAGGTAAGGACCAGAGATCCCCTTACTTTAACTCAGGCTTTGAGATAAGGACTTTCTCGAATTTGGAATTTCTTAGTTCATTCTCACTGAGGAATGCTCTGTCATTCCTGTTGCTCCTCTCTTATAAGGCACTAGTAGAATGGTGATCTTGTAACTCACAGTCTTGCAAAATCTCAAGCTTTGTGACTTCATAGAGATTTTGAATCGAACAACTAAACTGAACCAATAACTTGATTGTGGAACACAGTGTGAAATACAGTGTTTCCCTCTCAAAATCACTTTGAAACAAGTGGCATCCAAAATTTGGTACATACTTGATTAAAATATCTAGCTATTATGAGTCGGATCACGTACGGTCCTGTCTTCACTCCCATGGCATCGCTCCTCATTTGCATTAAGTTGAACTCTGCTCACCTTTGTCACATCGGCAATGGTTCCTGCCACTCATATCGCCTCAAATCACCAAATCTCATTGAAAATGAATGACTTCTGCTTGCTTTGGGCTGCAGATCACTGTCAGTGTGAATGTACCTTAAAGAAATAGTTCACCCGAAAATGAACATTCTGTTATCATTTCCTCACCCTCATGACATTGCAAACCGAAAACTTTGTGAAGCTTCTTTACCATTCAGGCGACGTTTGTAATGCATACTTATCTCTATGTTTATGCTTGTTTGTGTCATTTTCAACTTCCCGGTGGATCAGAATAATAATCGTATACTCAAGGGAAAAAGTGAAATGGTAATGGCCTAAATTTCCAATTCCAATCCAGGACAGTTTTGGAATATATTAATTTCGGTCCGCATGCAAAACAATTGTCTTCGAAACAGTGCAAATGAGGGTGGGAACTATTTTAGGGCACCTACACTGGAAATACATTTTAAAAGAGTATATTTTACAAGAAAATACTATTTTAGTCCTTTTATACCGTTTTCACACCTGGCTCTTTTTGAGCATTTGTTTCGGAACCTGGTGCACTTTCTCTCTTAGTTTGGTTAGTTTGGGCATATATGAACGTGGCAATTCCAATTGGATCCGCGCCAAAACAATTGCTCCGAGATCACCCGAACTAGGTGGTCTCGGCCTGATTGAAAACGGTGGTTTGATTGAGGTGAGAAAGTAATCCAATCCAACGGGCCAGCGAACTAAGCGCTATCATAATTGATAACAGCAGTGTCTGATTCTGTGAGTGAGCACATTAGTTATCGCAGTTGAAAACTAAACCGTGCCTCTTCATCTTAAATGTTGAATAATTGCTTTTCTCCGTGCGGTGCTATAATGCTGTCCCAACGAAGCCTTGATTCCCGCTCTAACTGCATTATACATTATATATAAATAAAATATTATTAGAATTTATTTAGGATTAACCCCTTGAGATGTATCATCTCGTTTTCAAGGGGATCCTTACAATATAAACATAATTACAACTTAAAGAACATAACAAGATTACAATTAACAACACATCAACAAACAGGCAAACAACAAAACACCAACAATAAATAAAAAAATAAAAAATTATAACAATAACAATAAAAAAAAAACATATATATATAAATATAATTAAAAATATATAATTTATCAGTTAGAGCCGGTGTTTGCAAGTGTCTTGACAACTACAGATAAAGCCACAATAAGCTTGCGAACCAAATTTGTCAATCCATATATCCATATTAAAGGACGCAGAGGAAACTCTGACCAATAAGAGGACAGTTTTACTCACATGTGACTTGAATAAACACATTTTGGTATGCTTTGAAACATTGTCTTGTGAAAGTGAAATGAACCAAGATGAAAATGCAACATTTTAACAAATTAAGGGGTCTTCAACTAAAACTGAAAACTTTTTGTGCGTTTTGACATTTAAACGACAACGGCATTTTTTGGGGCCTGAGAACGCAAACATTTGAAAACGAGTTTCAAAGTGCACGTTTTTGAAAATCATCTCCGTGTAAACTACAAAAACATGAATCTGTGACAAGGGTGATGTCATTTACATGCGTATGTGTTCAGTCTATAGGCGTGGAGTGTTTCTTTACAAAGTGACATCGCCAACTACTGGCCTGGCTGCATAATACAGAGTTTTTGTTTGTTTTCACAGATCCGTGTGAACAGGGATTCTTTTGACAATGTTGTCACCTGTGCAAAGAAAAAACATTTAGCATTTTCTGTACGTCGTTGTCATATTAACGCACCCTTATCCATTGATCTACAGGTCTGAAAATGCCCTAAAATTTCACATGTAATTAATTAATTGTTACTTTCTGTATTTGTTTGTGTAAAATGTAGCATTGTGGGAAAATACAATGAATAGCATCTATAGTAAATAGCCAAAATTGGCCACAACTTCAGACTGTAAATGATAAATTTCAATATTTCCTTGCCAACCGAAAAGTTCCACACGTTGATGGGAAGTTTCAAAACATTGACTCCCATCCCTCTCGGAAGAACAGCAGAGCAGATAACACGCTCAACCCCGATGTTTTGTCACGTCGCATCACAGTCCAAAGAATGTGAAACAGAAAAATCGATCATCCCAATTTCTTTCGAAGTTCAACTGCCCCTGGAAACCATCGATCCTGCCTGCTCCTTCCTTCTGTTGCACGCAGAGCCGCTTTTCGGAGACACGTCGGACATGCTGTTTGTTTAGAACTTTCCCCAGACCGCCGCTCTCCTCCTCTGCTTCTCTCTCCTCCTTTATTGAAAGCATGTTACCCGCTACGAAGCTTAATTGTTTCTGTCATATAATCACGGACCCATTTTATTCCCATGTTCAAATCGGAATCCTGTTGGGTGTATATATGCCCTCTAATTGAAATAATGAAAAGAGGTGGGATGAATTAAACATGCCCGCTACTTTGGCAGAATGAAGTATCTTTTGTGCTGTGAAACGGTTATTTATTTCATTCTCCATCCCCCCCCCTTGTGTAGCTGTAGATTTGACAAGCTTCTGACAGTTCTTGCTGTGTATGCTAACAACCAGTGTGTATTCGCTACACACGCTATCATTAGCGCCAACAATCCCCCTCAGAGTGGGATGGGAGCAGCCACGTTGCTTGTGAGAATTAAAGATTTCTCTTGACAGAGAATAATGAGGGTATTGATTGTCCTACAAGATATTTACCACACTCCACTCCTGAACTGCAAAGGGCATTGACAAATCCAGACCATGCAGTATCCTCCAAATCATAGGGGGAGATTCTTTGAAACGAGTCGTTCTAGACATAACCTGCGCACTCCGTTACTGAATTAGCCTTCTGAATTTACAGCTTTATTTGATGTGCTGGAGAAGACGGAAGGTTAATAGCTCAGGATCTCATTAAATGACTGTGCTAGGGCTGGATGCTATTACAGTATAGACCTCATGCGCCATTTTTGCGGTAGCTCTGTATATATCTATGGCGTCGCTGTCGAAGAAGAGTAATTAACTGGTGAAATGGATATACTTATTGTAGAGTTAATGGAAGTTATAATGGCCATTGTGATGTTTGAAGTGGACAAGCGGCTCATTCTGTGGAAACACAAACCCGGAAGACAGAACTCAACGAGCGCAGTGCTGAAAAGGGGGCGGGGCTACATAAGCTCTATATATTACTGCTAGACATGCTGATAGATTCTGCTATATCATGATAGACACATTAGAAAATGTAAGTTTTGTTGTATACTGCAGTATAGCAGAATATCTATCGTTTTTTCTCCAAATGTTTTTAATCATTGTTTTATTTGTTTATTTATAAGGACTCGATGAATTAGTCATTTAAAATCTGAAAAAGTAATTAATATGATTCATTTGCTCAACTTTACCGGAATAGACATTTTCTGATTATTTATACCTGCACTACCGTTTAGACGTTTAACCCAACATGTTCTGTCCTGAAACTTACCCATCTCCGAGTTGCCATGTTAGGTTACTTTTGACAAAGCCAATATTAGAGTGTATATTTTAATATACAGCATCAGCGTTATATAAAATTACTCATGCTGCGTGATGTAAGATTTTTGTCATGCTGATCTCTTCTTAACTTTTCTTCAAAGTACAAAGACAAATCGATATTTACTGTCAGCGGATCTTCCAGTGTTGAAGCCAGTTATTTGATATCTGAGATATGAGATATGTGTATTTTTTTTCCCATTCAGGTGACGACTACTGGCAGAGCGAGCTACTATGTATCCTATCAAAGAGAACATTTTGTACGCATCAAAATCCCCAAATACTCCCTTCCAAAGGTAAGAGGCTACATACAATTTCAAATGAATTAGATTGATTAAAAAAAATTATATTTGCAGTTTTATTTAGTTCAATTTAATCAGTTACAGGGCTGGATTTACCTCAAATTGCAAAAGGCAAAATAATTTTTTTGGCCCATCCCTCTTAACTCCTCCCACCCCCAAGTTTCAAGGCTTTACCAACCAGCAATTTGCGGAGCCAATGGAGTTACACGTTTTAGTCGCAAGCTATTTTTAATACTTTTCATTGGTGAAATATTTGCAAAACCCAGACACTGATGTAACGGGTGACCAAAATAAATTATTTATAAAAAAATAATTAAAAAAAGACAAAATATGGAGATACGGGGTTCCTGTTTTATTTTGATTGTTTAATTTTTAAATCATTTATGAATTTTATTTGTGCATTTTTATTATTTAATTAATGAATAGCTTTTGATCAGCTTACAAATCCCCTGCAGATACAGTACCTCGCTTGATACAACAGTGGTTTTGGCTTGTATACGTTTACCTATTGGCTTGGATGAATGATTACACAAAAGGTTTTTAGTTACCAATGCCAAACATATTTCTCCACATTTCTCCAGTTACAGAACTGTAGAACAAAATATTTTCAGTTGGCTAGCTTTGGTCAGTTGGGTATACATTAAAACACATGTTCAACTGAGCTCTGCGCAAACATGTAATCCCGTAGATCATGCCCAGCAAGAACTAGCAGGGGTCCTTACTAATGACTTGTGCTTTCTTTTTTCTCACCCTTCAGCCGTCTTTTTCTCCTTCTTTCTTTTTCTAGGACATGCATATTGTGAGCACGGATCAAGGTCAGGTTTTCACCGCCGTCCAGGAGTGGAACCAGAACGACACCTACAACCTGTACATATCTGACACGCGTGGGGTGTACTTCACCTTGGCCCTGGAAAACGTCAGGACCAGCCGTGGCCTCGGAGGCAACAGCATGATCGACCTTTACGAGGCATAACTTCATCACTAACTTGTTAACACGCTAACATTAGCCTTCAAGTCAGCGGCTTCATGCTAGATGCTCATTACTCCTCAGGCTGCATTAGAATTCATGTCAGATGCCACTTCTCGCCCTGGCACTCAAGCATAGCCCACATTATCGTAAGCCTCTGGGGAATTAGCAAGCGTAAATGAACGATAGCAATGAAGACAGAGAGATAAATTGAGTTGTAGTTAAATGTTGTCAGGGGGGGGGGCTAGCGGGGATTCAATGGGAACTGCTCGCGTTTCGTGTACAACCCCGTTTTAAAGGGGTCCTATCATGAGAAATGAAGTTTCCCTTGATCTTTCGAGATAAAAGAGTTCATTGTACCATGAAAACAGACTGTAACTTTCTCCCTCTGGGAAATCTAGCTTAAGTTTAGCTGTGTTTTGGAGCATGATAGCTGGTGTCTCGTGCACGGTTAAGGAATACTGATACTTCAGAGAAAGTCATATTGTCTTAATTGTTCACTTGTTTATTTAGCATCAACGTCAATGCATATCAGAACCTTCAAAGAGTTGTGTAGGATAGGTACTTATATCGACTTCTAGAGAAGTTTTATTAAATAAGTTTTTTTTAAATAAATAAATTTAAAATTTAAATTTAAAATTATTTAAAAAAATTATAATGTCTATTCAATAATTAGGAATCTTTTAGTTGTTTCAAAGATCTTGTGAAGACAAGAGCTTGGGGGTCATTATTATATTGTCAAGCAATAGCCTAAATGACTTAGACTTACTGGAGGCTTTTTACTCCTATGAGAGAAATAAATATCAACTCATAAAAGAGAAGAACGGCAAGTAGAACTAAATGAAATGAAGTGCCTTTCAATCAATTTCTCCTGTTATGTCTCCTGTTCTTTAAACACCTCTCAGCTGTAGTCTGCATTATACCCTTTTCAGGTCAATGGCTCCGCTTGCTTCTTTTAATAAGGCTAAATTCTCTATGTTGTAGTAATAGGCTGTTAGATATTTTCTTTTCAAGTACTAAAGTGAATAGACCTTCTTTAGCAGCGCCATCTTTGGTGAAAGACATACATCTCTTCAGTGGGTTGTACTGTTATTTAATGTGTTTTTGGAGTGCTCCGCTGATGAAACACTGCAAAAATCTTTCCAAGGAATGTCAGTTAAAAAACAACAACAACAATGAGCTGTGGAAAATTGTAAGTGATGAATGGGAGCTTTATACAGCTTTTTAAAGCGGATGCGATTTAAAACACAGTAAGTCTATCCCTCACAGCCTCGCTTTCATTCCTGTCAAGGTCTATAAAAAATTGACTTACAAATGTATATACAGTACATACTTGCAAACAATAACTTACATATCAGATTATGTATGTATATATACATATTTCTTATGTATATATAAAAATATATATGCATACTAGAAATCTTAAGCATCCGAAGTATCAGTATTTCAAGATCGATCCAGCTGCCTGCGGCCGAGAACATTGTCTGTAGTTTTTCTATAAGAATACATTTGCCAATTGAGTTCAAGGAAACCATTCTTCCTTCATAAGTAAGACATTACCATCACACTATGGTTGCTCTCAGCATATACTATATTATATTGCTTTAAAATTAGCAGCCTGCACAAAAACAGTTGAGGACTGAAACATTCACTCCTCTTGTCCAAGCAGCTAAAAATAGTCTCCATTAGTGAGTGCAAGCAAGGATGGTTTCATTAATGCATTGGTTATGATGTGCCTCCCCATTGCTGTGCCAAGGCTGGCTCAATGCACGCGTACCCTGCCAATACTGAATCAGCAGTCCATCCATATCTCTAATAGATTGCAGCAGCCTTCATTACTGCTTATTGAAAACTGGCCTTTTTCAGTGAAACTCCAGTTGGAGCCTAGACGCGGTTTGTGGCTGGAAGTTTGTCATATTTATCTGCTTATTGATCGGCGAGAAGTGGAGTTGTTTTACTTTTTATATAGTTTTATAACAGTAATGATTAATAATGCATATTTTGATTCTGGCACCATTTGCACAAATGTTTTTGCGTTGGCATCAGCGGCATGTCATTCTGTCGGCAAAGTGTGCACTATGATTTCCTTGGCAACACTAAAATATAGACTACCGGGCAAAAGTTTGGGGTCCGTAAGTAATACATTTTTTTTTTTTTTTAAAGAAATGAATACTTTTATTCAGCCATGGTGTATTAAATTGGTTAGACTTCTACATTGTTACAAAAAAAATATATTTCCAATATTCTATTTATCAATGAATTTGAAAAAAGTTGTTTTAAATTGTAATAATATTTTTCAATGATCAAATAAATGGTGAGCATAAGAGACTTATTTCAAAAACTTTAAAATCATCTTAACATCCTCAAACGTTTGAACGGGACACTCTTAAAAGTAAAGGTTCCAATTTTTTTAATTGTTTTTTATTTCTTAGGCCATGTCCACACGGACACGGGTATTTTTATAACCGGAGTTTTTCCTCCTGCGTTTTTGAAAAAATATCCGTCTACATGAAAACGCAAAAACACGCTATCAAGCGCCGTCAAGAGCATTCCACACCAGCAGGCTGCGATATAACCCTAACCGTAAAGCCACGTTGGCCAATCAGAAGCCGTCAGCGGCGCACAATCTGACGTCAAACACAGCGGATAACGGCGCACACTTTGACGTCGCAAGGCAAAAACTCCGGTTTTACTGTCTACACGACAACACTGCAACCGGCGTTTCTGAAAATCCTCACCCTGGCAGGGGTTTTCAAAAATGTTTGGTTTCAGTGACCTGATACTGCGTTTCCGTGTGGACGAACGGGCGAACCGAGTAAAAAAAGTCACGGTTATAAAAATACCCGTGTTTGTGTGGACAAGGCCTTAGAGTGAAGAAGATTTTACAAATCTAATGAACCTTTTTGCACTATTAAGAACATTTGTGTGGAATGGAAAGTTTCCATGGATGTTAAAAGGAATAGTTCACCCAAAAATGTAAATGCTGTCATCATTTAATCACCCTCAAGTTGTTCCAAACCTGTATGAGTTTCTTTCTTCTGCTGAACACAAAATAAGATATTTAGAAGAATGTCGGTAACCAAACAGTTGATGGCCCTCTTTGGCTTCCAAATATTTTTTTCTCCATACTATGGAAGTCAATCCATCAACTTTTTGATATTCCTCAAAATATTGTGTTGAGCAGAAGAAAGAAATTCATACAGGTTTGGAGCAACTTCAGGGCGAGTGCATTTTTGGGAAAACTATCCCTTTAATTCAATGTTCTTCATGGAACCTTTATTTTTAAGAGTGTATTGTACAATAGACCTAACAAGTGTATGGACATCATTGTTTTATTGTTTTCTTTCTCAGAATAAAATTGTCTTAGCCATTTGTATTATTACTTTTAACCAACTGGTCTCAAACTTGATTATAATCGGATGTAGAAAGTCAGTTCCCCAGGTTCCCAATGATTTCCAATTTGTTGTTCCTCCCAGTTGAAAAGTCACCAACATATGTTGCATCCCAAATGGCTTAAACAGTTAAAACGTCAAGACTTTCTTGGTCATTTGGCCTTTATTCTGTTTTTAACAGATTCCAGGCTAAAGATCTTTGCTTTGTTTGCTCTTTTGATTGTTTGCATAGTGCTGAACACGTAGTCCTGATGAATTCATTGTAAACACGAATGAGCAGCTGATCCACTCACTGAAGTGTGACTCGATTTGCAGAGCATGCTGAATATGAACCACTCTACCACAACCAGTACATCCATCTTCTTCCGGGGAGAACATTGGAATGGAGAGTTGGAAGCTAAAGGATAATAAATAATTACCACTGTGATTGACACGTCTGGCCAGCGGAGGAGGGGACATCATTAGCCGTGTCCATCCAATGCGGCTCCGTCACTGTGACACTGTCAAATGCAGTCCCTATTAGTGCCACTTACAGACTCGGACCCTGCCTTAGAGCAGGCTTCGCTAGCGGGAGCGATTTAAACCGGTCGCTAGCACCACTGTCACGATTCAATATTGCTAAGTTTGGACTTGTTTCAAGCCAAGGATGAGCAGCCTGGCTGTGGGTTAGATGCTTGTCAGCTAGAGGAATTCCTTGAAATTGTCTGGAACATGTCAGCTAGCTTGAGCTATCATAGAGTGGGCGCTAGATACTGCGTAATTAAGAGGCTTTATTAGATGACAGCCGAAAGAGCTGTAACCATGGATATAGATGTTCACATTTGTATCTTGTTTCTTCCCCCTTGTTCCCAGGTAGCAGGGATTGAAGGTATGCTCATTGCTAATAGGAAGGTGGAGAACCAGGTGAAGACGTACATTACTTACAACAAGGGTCGCGACTGGAGGCTTTTGCAGGCGCCTGCTACTGACCTGGCTGGAAATCCCATTCATTGTGTGCTGGTAAGGAAGTGAGAGAGAGAAATAAAGATGTGGGTTGGACAAAAAATCATTTCAACTAAATTTCATTTAATTTAATTTCATTAGTCAGTGAAACTATTTATTTAGCTCATGTTAATCATTACTAAAATACATTTTATACATTGTAATTGTTATAAAAAAAAAATATATTTTTTTTTTAATAGTGAGTGAAATATTCCTTTAACTTGGTAGATTTGTTGTTTTATGGATGGATGGATGGTCAATTTGTTAATCATCAATTATTACTAAAAAAATATATATATTATTTTATTTTGTTATTTATGGGTATACAAAAGAATATGCAAGGAAATGTAGGAAATATCTCCTGTTGGCATGCACTTAGCTTAACTGTCTAATTCTCTAAAGGTAATTTTATTTCTCCAAATAATTTGATTACAGACTCTGTAATGCATAATATTGCATAAATTGCATGGAAAATATTAGATCCAACGCACATGGCACCATTTAGCGTCAATATGAGACGCAGATAGATATGGGCCAGAAGGCGCATCCTAGCGGTCTAACCCTAACCCTACCCCAGACCTAAGTGTCAAAAGTGTCAGTATATGACGCCCTAGGTTGAGAATGCGTTGGATGTTCCATGTGTAGGTAGGTAAATCAAGTAATATATATTTATTATTATTAAATGAAAACTAGTTTTAGGGTCTTGGATTCACACATGAATACATGAATATTTAGTAGCGGTAGGTAGAGTGGGGGAAAATGTAACATTACACTGTGAAACAAAACATAAATGTGACTAGAATTGCTATCCCAGTTTTGAGTGACTATGGCAGGAGTTATTCACCAAATATTAAAATAGCTCAGCCTTCATAATTAATTAGTATTTTGACTGAAAATATTTTTGTACAAAGGGGGCGTTTTGCCCCAGCGGTAGGGTAAAATGCCCCCTTTCTTACCAACCATGTTTGCCTTATAGATCAACAGCATAATGAACAGACCATAGTTTTTAATCTCTAATGGTGCGTTCACACCGGACGCGAATAGCGCGTCAGGCGCGAGTGATTTCGCGCGTAACGCGTCTCGCGCCTGACGCGCTATTCGCGTCCGGTGTGTAGGGACCGTAAAAGTAAAAGGCAAGTGATGTATCAACATGTATATATATTGATATTTATTTCATTTTTAACATTTATATTTATACATATAACATATAACTGAGCCTTGCAAACAAATATGTTGTAATGCATAAATAAATAAATAAACAAACAGAAAACCCTAAATAAATATTAAACGTATAAATGAGTATTTACGTAGTGAAATATATTTAATAAATTAATTAAAAGCCACTATGTTTTATCATTGGGTCACCTAACCACTTCCATCAGTGAGCTAAATGTGCTAGCAAGCTAGCTAGCTATAATGCTTACTTGAGGTAATTTTACCACCTAGTATACTGCATTAAGTGCAAAACAAATGATTTGATACATCGTTTTACCCCTCAAGTTATGACTTTTTAAAAATATATATTTTTTTTAAATATAATTATATTAGTTATAAATAACATATGCTCTCAAACTACAGACTTCACTATTCATCTATCATACATCACTGAGATATGCTGCAGAACAATATTCTCTTAAACACTTGTTTACTAATACCTGAAAATTATAGCACTTATCATGTAGGCTAATCCTCTTCTCTTCAAATACGTCGCTGGTGTCAGCTTCTCCATAGAGATTTGTATATCCCCGTTGTCAACGTAGTGCATAGGAACAGTAAAAATGTATCTTGACTTTCTCTAATGGTTATTTTGGGAAAAACAGGTGGGGGGCGTTTTCCCCACCTCTACCCGATCATGTTTAGATGCAGAAGGAAAAAACCCTGCAGATTGAAGAGGCTTGAATCTGAATTGGCTGTGATAGTTCTCTTGTTTGACTCACTCATTAGCCTCCTATAATCCGTATGATTATTGACTTGAAATCCTGTTGCCTTTGCCGTCCACGTAATAATGTCAAGCCATCCATTACAGGGATGAAAAGGACAATTTCTTGCACGTGGAGAGCAGATATAATTCTTGTTTTGTTATGTTGGAGGTCCTAGGAGAGTTACTTCTCTGCTTTAATGTCAAATCCCTGTCTTTTGCCGGTAATGACTGTAAAAGGCAATTAGCCCGTATGGTAAGGATAGCACAACAATGCTACAAAAAATAATGTGAAGTAAGTCTCTATGCTCACCATTTATTTGACTAAAGATACAGTAAAACTGTAACAGTAGATTCAAAATATCTGTTTTCTAATATGTTTTAAAATGTAATTTATTCCTGTGATGTCAAAGCTGAATTTTCAGCATCATCACTCGTCTTCAGTGTCACATGATCCTTCAGAAATCATTCTATTATGCTAATTTGGTGAATTTCTTATGATTGTCAATGTTGAAAACTGCTTTAATTATGGAATGAAAGCATGATTTTTTTTTCAGAATTATTTGATGAATAGAAAGTTCAAAATAACTAATATATATTTTTGTAACAATGTAAAAGTCTTTACTTTCACTTTTGATCAATTTAATGCATCCTTGCTTCAAAAAACCCTAAATAATAGTGAATGATAGTTGAACTACGACTGAAAAACAGAAGATTATTAAAATTATACAACCAGAGCAGTCATTTAATAGCAGTCAAAATGTATGATTTATTTACATTGTTATATGTGCATTGATTGCTTCCCGTGTAGTACAGATGATAATAATGTCCACGATATAGTTTTGACGAGTCACGGCATGCCACGGTGTAGTGCTTTCAATTTCAGGAAATCAACTTCCTTATTGAAAAAGTGTTATAGAATGACACATAAACTTGGAAACTTGTACAAAAATTCCTAACTCAGGACGTCATTTGCAGTGTTTGTGCACCCCAGGGAGATGCTCAAAGTTAATCAAAAAACATATCAAGCAAACATAACGGATCGATGAGTCAAAGCTCTGAAATGATGTGATAAAATGTTAGCAAACGTGTGCAGAGACAGGGGTGATCATCTGTGTTGATAATTGTACACCTATAAAACATCACATCACATTGTTTATCCTCCGCAAATTGGTTTCCAGGTGACTGTGTTGACAGCCAAACACCTGCTAAGCTAATAGAAGCAGTGCCATTTTGTTTTGTTTTTGTATCGTCTACCAAAAACCTGGCCTTTCTGCTTTGAACTTTAGATATTTCGAAAACATCAAATATGGGATATTCTACATACAAATTTGAATGGAACGCAGCATTGTTCTCACAACAGCTGTATTTTCCTCAATTCTACATAAGTTGCCTTGATAAGCGTAGTATCTCTTTCCAGCGTTGTCCTCTATCGTCCTTTAATATGATTGGCTAGGTTTGCTTCATAGATTTATTGCCTTGATTTACCTGTGCCGTTTTTTTGTTTACATGCAGATATCCGACCACAAGATTAACAGTACCCGGTACACAATAGATCACACAGCATTATCCATGTTACTCCTGGGTCATGACAGTGAATTATGGGAGTTGTTTCTATATTATGAATTGTTTAATATTAACGATAAAGTCAGCTACAATACGACCAACGCAGCACTGCTTGCACGCTTATTGTCTTAGACTTTCTCATGCCCTGCGGGATCACGTTGGCTTGCTTTGATTGACAGCTACATAATAGCTTTGTTGTGGCTAATGGAGGATGTGTCACTTTCTCTCTGCTCAGCCGTTTTGCTCGCTGCACCTACAACTGCAGATGTCAGAGAACCCGTACCTCTCAGGCTCCATCTCCACCAAGAGCTCGGCGCCGGGAGTCATCGTGGCCACAGGTAAATGGGAAAAACCTGAGCGACATGTGTGGGACTGTCATGTTCGGTTGCTGTTGTGTGTGTGTCGGCGTGTTTTGTGAGAAACTAAAATGTTGCTTGTTGCTTCAGGCTGGTCACTAAGAATGCTTTCACACCAGAGCGTTTGCTGTTCGCAGTCAGAGATGTGTTCTGTTAGTTGGCGTGAACATGGTTTTTGGCATCAATTGAAAATGCGATTTGGCATACGACTCCTCTCAGCCCGGCAGTGAGCAATTCACCCTAAATCACACAAAAAAACGAACCGCAAGAGAAAATTCTGTCATTTACTCAACCTTATGTCATTCCAAACTCATGGCTTTGTCTTCTGTGGAACGTAAAATAAGATATTTTGAGAGAAGTCCATACAGTCATTCTTCAAAATATCTTCTTTTGTGTTCTGCAGAAGAAAGTCATACAGGTTTAGAACGACAACTTTAATATCCAGTCTGATAGCGAGCAGATTTTATAGTCTTTCAATGCTTCATTTGCTAACTAGCAGAAGTGACTAGCCACATTTAAATCTCAGTTGTGCAGGTTTTGTTACACTCCCCTGCTACTAGAACAAACTAATGCATTTACATGAAGTTACCAATGTGCAATAATGCACATTATTCGATTACGTCTTCATATTTGCCTGCATTGTTTTGGCCTATGCAATGGCTTTGATGCATGTTCGAGGCCATACACCAACATTTTGTCATGGTATGTACTGTAAAACCCGTACAATTATCCCGTTTTCCACAGAAATATCCATCTGGACAACTGTTTTCAACATTGATAGTAATCCAGTGTCATAACTCGTTTCCACTATCACTTGTCCTGTACTTTAATGAGTGGCCAGGTGTCCAATATTTGTCATGAAATCACCTCAAGTGCAATGATTTATTAAATATACAGGATTTCTCTAAACATAAACACCTCTCTCATTTCACATCTCACTCTAAGGTAATAAACTCATTTCTCACAGGCAACTCAAGGACGTACAATCACTTCCTCTCAGTTCATTCTGACAGTCTTAGAAGACAGGGCAACAGCACACAGCAGAGGCGAGCGACTGCAGGCGGTTATACGCTAGTCATGATGTTTGTGTGCGTAGGCGTAAAACAACATCGACACAACAAAACTACACAAGAGTATCAGTTCATTTGTGAATATGCAGCACTCTTTTCTTATCTCTCTCATTCGCTCTACTGTAATTCCGTCGTTCCCAGAGGAAAATTTTGTTGCTTTTTTTCTCTTTTAGAGCTTCAGAACATTGACTCAGATGTTTCTCCTAAAATTCACAAAAATGAGGCAATTGTTTTCATACAGTAAGAGTTTACAGATATAAAATGAGTGTGGATAGCATACAGTAGATCAGACCATATGCTCTTGGATGATGAATTTGATTAGAAGTGTTTGAGTTCATATTTAAATATTTTAATAGCCTACTTTTATTCTGCAAGGATGCATTACATTGAGCAAAGAGACCGTAAAATAATTTATAATGTTATTAAGAGTTTGATTTCAAATAAATGCTGGTCTTTTGAACTTTCTATTCATCAAAGAATCCTGAAAATAAAGTGTCATGGTTTCTACAGAAATATTAAGCCGCACAACTGTTTTCAACATTGATAGTAATAAGAAATGTTTCTTGAGTATAGCAAATCATCATATTAGAATATTTCTGAAGGATCATGTGACACTGAAGACTGGAGTATAATGATGCTGGAAATTTAGCTTTGCATTATAACAATAAATTTCATTTTAAAATATATTAGAATAGTTTACAATTATTTTAAATTGTACAATGTTATTGTGTTTACTTTATTTGTGATCAAATAAATGCAGCCTTGGTGAGCAATAGAAACTCAAAAAACATTAAAAATGGTAGTGCATATCATTGTTTTTGTCAGGAAACATTGCAAACATTGTTGTCAGGGAACATTGCAGTCAGAGATGAGTGTGTTTGCGTATGTGTGTAAATACATGTTGTGTATATATTGAGCTTGTATGAGCATGAATTGAGCAAATATTGAACCATGCTGCCTGGCCTCAATTACAAAGGCTGCTTATTCAAATATAAATTCATTTTTGTTGGTTTATGGGTTTTAAATGTGGCATGCTGGTTTTTACATTGTTTCATTATTTATCACAAATGTTTTTTTCTTTATGGTTTATTTCCTAGGAAATATTGGCTCCGAGCTGTCTTACAATAATGTGGCTATGTTCATTTCATCAGACGCAGGGAATAACTGGAGACAGGTATGGCTGCTCCACACCTCTGTACTAAACATATCTGTACTAATTTAATTGAACAATGGTAAATTAACAAGATTAATATTTACACACTACATAATTCCCATTCTGTTATTTCATAGTTTCAACTTTTGACTGGTAATGTACATTTTCATTTAATCTTAGATGTGTTTTTACAAATCAGCAAGCACACAATTCTCATGAAAGAGCATAAAAAACTAAAAGGCATCTTTACACAGCTGAGTTAAGATTGCTCTGTGCCTGCTCAAAGCCAGACTAAATTATGCCTGCCCTGACCCACCTCAACCCTAGTATCAACATAACAATATGCAGTCAAAATTGTTGTGTAAATGCATTTATAACCAACATTAAACAGTCCAGGTGGATGACACATTGGTGGTGGTTGAGGAGATCCCCCCTTCCATGTAAAGAGCTTTGAGTACCCAGAAAAGCGCTATATAAATGTAACAAATTATTATTATTTTAGAAAAAACAAAAAACAGTGTAATCACACAGATTACAGCCTATATATTTACTCCACAAACTACGAATATGGAAAACAGTGATAGATGGGAGAAGATCCAACGCAACTTTGAGGGGACCAAGAGAAACATGATTATGTATTTCTGCTCAGCTAGCAACACTGGATATCAACCACACAGTAAACGCTAATACCTTTTCATATCCTGTCTACTTTCTATGTATAACAGTTCTATCTAATGACGTATTAGACAGGATTGTTTTAGACAGATCGTAAACGAATGAACACGGAGAATGCGAGTACCGTGTGCTCTGGCGTTCTCAGCGATGTCAAAATAAAAGTCACAAGAACGAGCACGGCTTACGTCACTTCAAAGTTCCTACCGGCGGTGCGAATGCAACCAGGAAAACGTTCATATGGGAACCATTAGTTCTCTGGGAACCACCCTGGTGGCTAGTTCCTAGAACTACCCAGTGCGAAAGCCCCATTTGTTCTGATTTGTTCAATAAGATGAAAATAACTCAATGTTGTTCTTCCCATGATGCAGATTTTCGAAGAAGAGCACAACGTGTGGTTTTTGGACAAAGGTGGAGCTTTGGTTGCCGTGAAGCAGCCCACTGTGCCCACTAGACATCTTTGGTAGGTGAAAATAAGTTTGATTTATTCATGCTGGTTTGGTGAAATTCCTGCTTCACTTGCTTCGGTCTGTTTGACAGGGTCAGTTCTGTGTTATTAAGATTGTTGAAGAAAAAAAAAAAAACACCTTGGTGTGGGTCGAACATGCTCCCTACAAGAACAAAAATGAAACAGCAGGACACAAAGGCTGCCAAATAGCAGATTGGAATCAG
This sequence comes from Phoxinus phoxinus, assembly GCF_949152265.1. Lineage (NCBI taxonomy): Eukaryota > Metazoa > Chordata > Actinopteri > Cypriniformes > Leuciscidae > Phoxinus > Phoxinus phoxinus. The sequence goes on from NC_136881.1 coordinate 34,611,729, forward strand.
TTTTTATGTGTCGAACTATGGGAAGTGTTCCATATTAAAGCCTCCCACTTATCCCCCCGAGTTCACACATTGGTTCCTCCTTCAAATTGGCCCTCCCTGGTTTTGCTTCAGCGATGTTTAATCCTCCAGAGTCTTAAATCTTTTCTCTCTTATCACTCGAAGCGTTTGGCTTTAGTTTTAGGCCCACTGAAGTGTGGCAGCTTCATTTTTTAGTTCTCTTAAACAACTCAAGCGAGACAGTAAGTGGAGTCACAACTGTGGAGGGCAGTCGTGTCATTTCCTGCAAGTATGACTTCAAATAACAGCCCTGACTGTATGTTCTCTTAATGGATACATGTCAACACTGCCTCAGACTGTTGCTTTTAGCAGACCGGAGACAACGTGGAGGCAACTTTGCCATCACGCTTCAGTCCTTTCGTTTGCGACCTTGTCACACATGATACTATACTGTTTGCACCTGTGAAATGATGTTGATAAGCTGTCAGAAAGTATCATGATCAAACTTTCAGGAAGAAAGTTCTCCAGCTCTTACTTGTTTGTACTCCCTCCTACCTAAGATGAAAAAAAAAAAATGCTTTGAGATTTTTTTTTTTTTTTACATGTTGTTTCTGGTTTTCTTAGACCTCTTCCTTTCTTTTTACCTTTCCATCTTCTTTTTTTTGTACTGGGTTTCATGTATTGTATCTCTAGCTTTTAGTTGCATTGTATTCCCTCTCAAAACTAAGATACATTATTCAAGGTATACAGTAGTTCAGCCATAAATGGAAATTCTGTCATAATTTACTGTTAATCATGTTGTTCCAAACTGGTGTTAAGTGGTTAGTTCACCTAAAAAATTTAATTACCCCATAATCTTCTCATCCTTAAGCCATCGTGTATTTGACTTTCTTCTTTTAGCCAAACACAATCGGAGTTATATTAAAAAAAATATCATTATAATATCATTGGCTCCTCCAAGCTTATAATGGGAGTGAAAGGTACCGTTTTTTTTAAGTCCAAAAAAGCGCATACATCCATCATAAAAGTAATCCGTACGGCTCCAGGGTGTTAATAAAGGCCTCATGCAGCGAAGGCCTCGTTTACACTGCAGGTCTTAATGCCCAATTCTGATTTGTAGCCTATATCCGATTTTTTTGACCGTCCATTTACACGTTCTTTCAATTGTGACCCATATCCGATTCATGTGTTTACACTTGCCATACTATCTGAAACATTGCGCATGCTTAAAAGGGGGTTCTTGCACAGATGGACGAACGCAAAACATGCTTGATGCTAGCTTTGTGATGTATGCGAAGTTCGCCAAACATCACCATGGTTTTGAGGCGGAGGAGGACGAAAAGGGCCATCATTGCAGCCTGCGCATGCTTCAGTTATTGTGTGCGAGAGAGATCTCAGGACTGGTGAGAACATTCAACACGATCTCATGAAAGTGCGTATCTATAGCACAAATGTTATTTCTCGTGCCATTTATACGCCAAAAATAGTTTTTGTGTGCATGAACCCCTTGGGTAGTATTAGGGGTGTGGTGTGCGTGCATATTACATACCATATGCCATTTAGGATGAGCAAGCCAACCTTTGATATGTTGTGTCAACGTGTGTCATCCATTCCTCTCCTACACGTTTGTCGGGCCATCCGTCCCTTTGCAGATGTGCGTCGGGGTCGCTCTCGTCATTAAACCGCGGAGACGTAGCCTAATGCCTCAGAAAATCCGATCTGCCTGTTTACATGACAGTTGCATTGGCACATATCTGATTTATATCTAATTTATTTCCACATATGAACAAGGCCTGAAACCGATCTCGAAATATCCGAATCTCATCCGATCTGTGTCATCCGATATGCGTCGGGTCAGAGGTCACTCTTCCGCCAGAACTAAACTCATGTACGGACATTATTAGAAGCTAGTGATTATAGTTTATAAAGTTACAAACATGGATATTTATCTTTTAAAAAAAACCTGGAGTCGTATGGATTACTTTTATGATGAATGGATGCGCTTTTTTGGGCTTAAAATAAATTGTACCATTCACTCCCAGTATAAAGCTTGGAAGAGTCAGGATATTTTTTTATATAACTCCGATTGTGTTTGGATGAAAGAAGATCATATACAGTAAGGATGGCTTGAGGGTGAGTCATTTATGGTATAATTTCCATTTTTGGGTGAACTATACCTTTAATTCCATGAATGAAAACTGTGACGAAAAATGTTTGTTCATGACCTTTTTCCATTGAGACAACGACAAGACGACACAGACATCATTGAACACTAGGGGCCGTTTACACAAAACTTGTTTTTCCATTCCACTGCACTAGTTTTCCATTATTGTTCAATGTAAACGTACACCAGAAGGGCATCTTTAACGGTTAAGCTCGCGTCTTTTACAACATGCATTTTGCACATGACAGCATTCTAAAAACACGGAGCTCAAGTTAGAAGTTATTTTTTTTTTGTAAACACGTCTCTAGACTATGCGTTTTTTTTTTTTTTTTTTTTTTCACTGACTTCCGTCTCCCTTTTTTTAATTGCAAAAATACGTTCTGTGTGAACTGGCCCTCTCTGGTCACTGGAACAAAAAAAGTGCAAGATCCAGAGATGCGTTTTTTAAAAGTTGAACTTCTTTTAAGTGCCACATTTTTAGAACGCCGTAATGCGAGAGAGAGAGAGAGAGAGAGAGAGAGAGAGGCTGAAAAAGATGCGAGTGCAATGGTTAAAGACATCCATCTAGCATATAATATGTACATGTATAATTATGTATAATATTGTGCTATCCCCTGGCTCACCTGTTATCAAGGCGATTTTCTTTTTAGCAGGCAGTATTTTGTATTCGTTTTAAAGCCATTATCTGTGCATTTCCATATAAAGTATTTGGCTTTGGGCACATTCCCAGACTTTTAAAAAACTTTTAAAACAAAACAGGATAGATCGACTAAATAGAGTAAAAACTAAATGGACATTTGACACAGTAAGGCTAAATTAAAACATATCTGACAAACTTAACACTATTCCAAATCCTCTTGACTTTCATTCTTCTATGAAGTTTTGTCATCCACTGACATTTTGAACATCTCGATGTCTGCTGCAGGATCAGCTTCGATGAAGGTCGCCAGTGGACTCGTCACAGTTTCTCAGCCATGCCGCTGTTCGTGGACGGTGTTTTGGTGGAGGCAGGTGCAGAAAATCACATCATGACGTAAGTATATAGAGGTTTGTTTTTGATCGCCATCTCACACAGCCTGTGCATCCTCATTATGTCCTATTTTTCGAATAGATTTCTCTGAGCTCTGCTCGTTCAAGAGATACACTCATGAGGAAAGGTTAATTAATCAGACTCCTAAGCTAATGTTGTTAGTCTCCGTGAACCAACAGCATTTCTCATTACGTCTCAGTGCTGGGACTGTATCTAGTTTAACAGGGTCATTTTGTACTTTTTAATTATTACTTTAAACACACATTAAACAATCCTTGCAGAATTGGATAAGATAGAATGGAAATGATCAGGTTTATTGTTAAAGCTGCAGTCCGTAGCTTTTACTCTTTGTCGCCATCTCTGTTTGAAATCTGCAATTGCAGTTTTTTGCAGAATTATCAATTTTTTTCTGTAGTCACTTCTGTAGCCAAAAAAGTCTTTTGCATTGTACAACCGTCGAATCTCGTCACTGGTGATTGTCGTTTGAACCTTTCTGGATCCGCCATCAAATTGAAAAGTTTAATTATATCAATTGCTGTGAGAAAAGGCTACAAATCTTCTCCACCTCCAACATCCTCACACGCAATATAGCCTATACTAGCTGAGACTCCTTCTTTATGTGTACAGATGTGACGTAATGACGCAAAGACATGCCAGCGGAAATCCACCAGTACCACTGGAGTTAAAAACATTATTACAAGCTTACCGTTTTGAATCGAGCTAAGGCAATCAGATCGTTTTGAACACTGGCTGGTTATGTACTTGCTCAAAAATTTATTTTGGATAATTTTTCACCAAAAAAAGTTACGGACTGTAGCTTTAAATATAATCTATAGCTAACACTGGAATCCTACTTTAAGATCTACAGAGCTGTTGGTGCTTCCTAGTCTCAGCCTCAAACGTCACGACTACAGACTAAAAAACAAACAGTCTTTGTGGGCAGACATTGGCCAGTTACAGTGGTTACAGAGCCCATGTTTTATGTCTGGTATATGTATTTCTTCTGGTGTTTATGAATATACGGTGTCTGGCTGTGTCATTACAAATTCGCTATAACTTTACTTTGTAACGATTAACGTTGTCTGTTTCATAAATCTTTGTTCTGTTTGTTTGCCATGCTTAAAATATGTATTTTAAAGAACTGTCCATAAGAATAAACAAATTGCATATTTATTTATTGCATTATCCAAGTTAGTCAGGATAGTATACTATATTTCAGAGTGCATTTCTACAAGAGTGAACGATATGGGCCATTAAATTGTTCACTCTGAATTCAGATAATACTATTAACCCTATATCGTGCACTTTAGAGGATATAGGGAGCCATTTTAGACATAGCTAATGAAGTAACCCAGGATTGTCCGGCCTCTGGAGATGTACCTTTTTGCAAAGTTTAATTCCAATGCATACATTACACGCCTGAACCAGCTAATGAAGGTCTCCTGGTTCATTTGGAAATGAGTGAGTAGTTTGAGAGTTAAACCTTTCTTTGTCTATTGCCAGTTTTTTCGGACACTTCAGTCACCGGTCTGAATGGCAGCTTATCAAAATTGACTACAAGTCCATATTTACCAGAAGGTGCACAGAGGGAGACTACCAAACCTGGCACCTGCATAACCAGGTGAAACTTTTTTGTTTTTGTTTTTAAAGCGAGGGGGCAATGAATTGCAATATTGATTGTAGCTGACTTTAATATTTTCTTAGGGTGAGCCATGCATAATGGGTCAAAAGCAGATCTACATGAAGCGTCGTCCTGGAAACTACTGCATGGTGGGATGGGACAACTCCAGGATCCTTTCTGCAGAACCCTGCATCTGCAGAGCACATGACTTTGAGTGGTGAGTGAACAGCACACTTCACCAACTTAACCAGCTTAAACTTATTAGATCCACCCAGTGATCCAACAGCTGAATCTGTCACACTTTAGTTCAGGGTCCAGTTCTCACTATTACCTAACATATGACTTTTGCCTCAATAAACTCCTAATCACTGCTTATTAATAGCTAGTAAGGTAGTTGTTAAGTGTATGTATTGGGTAGGATTGAAGAATGTAGAATATGGTCATGCAGAATAAGGCATTAATATGTGCTTTATAAGTACTAATAAACATCCAATACGCTAGTAATATGCATGCTAATAAGCAACTAGTTAATAGTGAGAATTGGACCCTAAACTGAAGTGGTACCGCTGAATCTAGTACATGCGTACATGTACCGGTATTTCTTTTCCTCTGCTTCTGAAGAAACTGTCTTAAAAGCTTTCATTTACTTTAGATTCGCTCTGTTATTCATTTGATCTGACACCAATTAAAATAAGGTCTCAAATGTAGACTGATTGTAATTATATGCTGATCACAGTTTTAGATGTTATCTTAATTTAGACATTTGATTATTATTATAGGTATGCTTTCACTCATTCATTCACATTGCTGGTCACATTCTCACAAACTCACTAGTCTGAATATAATCAAAGTGTAAAAACTTTTTTTTTTTTTTTTTAAACATTGATAATAATAACAAATGTTACTTGAGCAGCAAATCAGCATATTAGAATGATTTCTGAAGGATCATGTGACACTGAAGGCTAGAGTAATGATGCTGAAAATGTAAAAAATTAGTACCGGTAAATAGTATTTGTAAATATTAAAACATACATTTATAATAATATGTCACAATATTACAGTTTATACAGTATTGTTATTAATTATACCATGGTCTGGGTGAATACTCGATTCTGGTTGGCTGCAGGGTGTCCGTTAAAAAGTGATAGAGGACACCTAAATAAACTGTCAGGCGTAACCAAGGAAACCAAGTTATTGTTTGTAACTTGTAACTTTAGATTTCGATTTTAAAACTAATTAAAATATAAACTAATGTTTTAAAAATGTGTTATTTGGCAAGTGACCATGGTATAAGCGGGTTAATGCCCTTCGAGGTGTCCATTGTCACACTTACATAAATGCAGCCTTTATAAGCATCAGAAACGTATTTAAAAAATAATAATCTTTCCGACCCCAAACTTTTGAATGGTGGTGAATGTCTGAAGTTCCCATATCAACCTCCCACTGGCCTTAGTATGAACCCAGGTCACAAATTTATGCTAACATCATAATAAAACTACTCATATACTCATATCAACTATTTCAAAAGCAAAAACAGTTTAAACAGAGCAAGACCTGAAACTCTTTAAACCATAAAGTCTGGTCTAGATTTTCTTGTTCAGTGCAGCTTGGTTGTTTTATATCCCAGTCTGCTCTTTAGGTGGGCTCACAGGTATTTATAAAACCTTCATGTTTTGTTCACTGTGATCCAGGAGCTGTTTTCAAAGATCTCAGAATAGACATAGTGCTTCTACAGCAGTGGGCTGGTTAACCCCTTCTGTAGGGTCAGCGTAGATGGGATCAAGATGCATGACACAGACTGTCTCTGGACTTTAAAGCTTTTGAAGTCCACAGGGCTAAACGAAGATGAGAAGATTGAGGTTCTTTATCATCATAGTCTTTTGTTGTCTGTCCGGAGCTCCTTTTAAATTATATATATATAAAAACCTTAGGATCTACATCATTTATCACATTCGCAGACCGGGTGTTCCATCTTCTTCCAACAACGCACAGTGTATCCTTACTTTCTCTTTAGTACATTCTCCTCTCCTGTTCAGTCTTGGTTTGCAGTTAAAACCCTTGGAAACCCAGTGGAAGGATCTAAACATGCTTTTAGAGATGTGTTGATTCATCTTCTCTAAATGCAAGTAGTCCCCAGGATGCCTCTTTAATTTGCCCAGTACTTTGATTCTAATGATATCATTTTTCATTAAACAAATTTTTTTTTTCAAAATATGAAACGGAAGGACCCCTTAAAATAACGATTTCCGTGCGAGGACCTTTTTCACAAAATATGAAACATTCCTAAAGTCAGCTTGTTAATGTTAATGCAGCTTACAACCGAAATCGTCTGAAAATCGACATCTCGGAAGACATCTTCACTTGTTTCTACATCGACTTGATTTTATCCTTTGAAGCTTGCACTTACATATTCCTGCCAGACTCTGTATATGTTTACACCATTACCTCTGCCGTCACAGTAATCTTCTCTTGATAACTGTGATAAATTTATAATTCAACTTCCTTCTTAAAAGTACATTCCAAGTCATTTATATAAAAGCTCTGCAGCGCATAATTTAGAAGGAAACATTGATTCAATTTTCTGTCAAGGGAAATTATTATAGAAACATTTTATCTTTGCTGAATTTATTTTTGACAGAGGGCAGTCGAGAAAGGAAAGGAACTCAGGAATCACTAAACGAGGCCATTTTGCAAGCCGGACTCAAACCTGCATGTTGACATGAGCATTAGCCATTAAGGATTATTAGCCTTAACTAAATGAGTTAAACAATACATTTCAAGATATTGCCTTACAAGCAGGGCCTTAGATAGGGTATCCGGGGTGCAGATTGTTGCTGCGGGCTCTCCTCAGTTGAAATCACGTTCCAGGTGAAGTTGTGGCAGGGGCGATTTTAGGATTTTGATATTAGGGTAGCTCAGGCCCCAAAGAGGGAATGATTAAAACAAAATAAATGTAATATATATTTTGTATACTAGGGTAGGTATGAACAATACAGTAGGTTCTACACTATCAAGTCAATCCCTGAATGTTAATTCCATATCAAATCATTATAACCAGCTAGTATTCATTAATATTCATTGAGAATATAGAAAACCTTTTATTACTGTTATTTTCTAGGAGGGAAATATGCGTAATCTGTCGTATATAAAAAAAAAAAAAAATTATATAAAAAGTTTAACTCCATTATTGATTAAAGTTTGAATGAAGTTAGGATTAGTTTGCCTGGAACACAAGTGAATGATTATACGCTTTTTCATGTGTAGATAAATCAAAGAACCATAATGCACAGTGTTATTGTCACAGTCTTCGTCTGCACCTGTCTATCTTAGTCTGCACTACACTTCCCAGGATCCCTTGTCTCCACACCTGAACTCACTCCCTCAATTATCCACCCGTTCATCGTCATCATCTGTGTCACCTGTCTTCACCTGTGTTTCCTTGTCTGTTTCCCGCCACCTATCTGTTACCATGGACACTGATCACTTCCTCACAGCTGCCTGTCATTTGGTGTTCATCATCACAGTGTATTTAAGTTCCTGTCTGTTATCAGTTCAGTGTCCGGTATTGTTTGTGTTTGTGTATTATGTTGCACGCTGTTACACTCTGTTACACCTGCTATTGGAATAAACCTCGTTTACACTCCTATCCACGTTCGTCTGCTTGCTTCATCTGCCTAGTCGTGACAGAATACCGGACCTACCAAAAATGGATTTCCCCGCTGTCCGCCTCCTATGTATGGACCAGGAGGATCAAACATTGGAGGACCACACCCAGAGTTTTCTGGAGACCGCGTATCTCACCCATTACCCAGACAGCTGCCTCAGCACATTCTACCGGGTGAGTCTGAATGGCTCGTGCAAAGAGCAGTTGTCTGGAGAAGGCCCGCTGGATGATTTCGCCGCCTTTGTGGAATGGGTGCTGGTGAGTTGCAATTCTTCCTTTACGGTATTCTCCGGAGAAGAGGATCTCACCAGTACCCTTCCAGGGGAACTTCCCGTCCAGCCTGCACCGCTGGTCCCGTCCAGCCCAGAGCTTCCTGCACCGCTGGTCCCGTCCAGCCCAGAGCTTCCTGCACCGCTGGTCCCGTCCAGCCCAGAGCTTCCTGCACCGCTGGTCCCGTCCAGCCCAGAGCTTCCTGCACCGCTGGTCCCGTCCAGCCCAGAGCTTCCTGCACCGCTGGTCCCGTCCAGCCCAGAGCTTCCTGCACCGCTGGTCCCGTCCAGCCCAGAGCTTCCTGCACCGCTGGTCCCGTCCAGCCCAGAGCTTCCTGCACCGCTGGTCCCGTCCAGCCCAGAGCTTCCTGCACCGCTGGTCCCGTCCAGCCCAGAGCTTCCTGCACCGCTGGTCCCGTCCAGCCCAGAGCTTCCTGCACCGCTGGTCCCGTCCAGCCCAGAGCTTCCTGCACCGCTGGTCCCGTCCAGCCCAGAGCTTCCTGCACCGCTGGTCCCGTCCAGCCCAGAGCTTCCTGCACCGCTGGTCCCGTCCAGCCCAGAGCTTCCTGCACCGCTGGTCCCGTCCAGCCCAGAGCTTCCTGCACCGCTGGTCTCGTCCAGCCCAGAGCTTCCTGCACCGCTGGTCCCGTCCAGCCCAGAGCTTCCTGCACCGCTGGTCCCGTCCAGCCCAGAGCTTCCTGCACCGCTGGTCCCGTCCAGCCCAGAGCTTCCTGCACCGCTGGTCCCGTCCAGCCCAGAGCTTCCTGCACCGCTGGTCCCGTCCAGCCCAGAGCCTTCGCCGCTGGTCCCGTCCAGCCCAGAGCCTTCGCCGCTGGTCCCGTCCAGCCCAGAGCCTTCGCCGCTGGTCCCGTCCAGCCCAGAGCCTTCGCCGCTGGTCCCGTCCAGCCCAGAGCCTTCGCCGCTGGTCCCGTCCAGCCCAGAGCCTTCGCCGCTGGTCCCGTCCAGCCCAGAGCCTTCGCCGCTGGTCCCGTCCAGCCCAGGACCGCCTTCGCCGCTGGCCCCGGTCAGCTCAGAGCCCTCTTCGCCGCTGGTCCAGTCCAGTGCTGACCTCCCCAAGAAAATTTTGGGGGGGGGCAATAAGTCCTCTGAGGGGATCGTGGAGGCCCTTCCGACACGGTTCCCATGGCCGCCCGAAGGGTCCACACCGCCATGGCCGCCCGAAGGGTCCACACCGCCATGGCCGCCCGAAGGGTCCTGGCCGCCTGCACGTCCTGCTCCGCCCTGGCCGCCTGCACGTCCTGCTCCGCCCTGGCCGCCTGCACGTCCTGCTCCGCCCTGGCCGCCTGCACGTCCTGCTCCGCCCTGGCCGCCTGCACGTCCTGCTCCGCCCTGGCCGCCTGCACGTCCTGCTCCGCCCTGGCCGCCTGCACGTCCTGCTCCGCCCTGGCCGCCTGCACGTCCTGCTCCGCCCTGGAGGCTTCCTGCTCCAGATCGACCAGCCCTTCATGAGCCTCCAGGGCGCCCACCCCCCCACCCCTTTGATGTTCTACGGCGCGAGGTCGCGCCTTGTTGAAGGGGGGCGTTATGTCACAGTCTTCGTCTGCACCTGTCTATCTTAGTCTGCACTACACTTCCCAGGATCCCTTGTCTCCACACCTGAACTCACTCCCTCAATTATCCACCCGTTCATCGTCATCATCTGTGTCACCTGTCTTCACCTGTGTTTCCTTGTCTGTTTCCCGCCACCTATCTGTTACCATGGACACTGATCACTTCCTCACAGCTGCCTGTCATTTGGTGTTCATCATCACAGTGTATTTAAGTTCCTGTCTGTTATCAGTTCAGTGTCCGGTATTGTTTGTGTTTGTGTATTATGTTGCACGCTGTTACACTCTGTTACACCTGCTATTGGAATAAACCTCGTTTACACTCCTATCCACGTTCGTCTGCTTGCTTCATCTGCCTAGTCGTGACAGTTATTGCATTTGTGTTTTTTTTTTTTTTATAATAGGTTTTATGTGATTTGTACTTGGAATAGATATGACAAACTACTAAACAGATTTAATTTACATGTTAATTAATTTGCAAATTTGACCCATTTCTGATTTTTTATCTTAAATTAACTAAATACAGCCAAGCTGTGGTAAAGCTCAACTAATATGTTTTATTGGTTTAGGTTGTGGCGTAAGAATTAAAAACACATCTTCTATTGAGGACTGGGCAGAAGGAAATAACAATTGTAATGCATTTGTTGTTAGGACATGTAATTAAAAATTCGTAATTTCTTGACCTGTATTAGACAATTGCAATGTGTGTAGATAGTTAAACACAAGTTAAAGCTAGAGTACGTCCTTTCGTAAAGGCTAGGAAGCTAGATTTGAAAGTTTAATATCCCACCTTTCTGTTCAGAGAGCTCTCTCCAAAGCCACGCTTCAAAACTCACGAACGCACTCAAGCAGCGTCACGAGACGGCGTTAAATCATTTCTCAAAGCACATAACATTACAATAATAATGAACGTAAACAACTTGCAGTGCTCTTACTTGTACCACCTGACTGCTGCAGATTTATTTCGGCATTGATAGTGTTACTAGAGAAACGCATAAATCTGAGGACATGAACAGCTCAGAGTAAAATGTCACAGGTTGCCATCTCTTTATTATGGTAATAACGACATGAATGCAGCATAAGCTGGTCGTTTTGGTTCAGAAAGAACTTGCATACTTTTGAGGGTGTTGCAGAGTCTAGTCTAAAGTCAGTGGCGCGTTATTCAGATGCTATTTTAAGGGCGCATGCTTGGCCATAATGTAGCGTGTGCACAACGCACATACACTTTGCTTCCCTCCTCTACACATTTCCCATTTTTGCAAACCATACATAATTACAAGGAAAAATATTACCACACGAGGGAAATCATTGTGGTGTCCATGAAGATGTGAAAAAAATAGGCATACATCTAGCTTACACATTTACCTAAATTATTCAGGCTAATTGTAGTAATGACGGATCAAACCTGTTTGATCAATTTGATCAAAGTTTGTGGCAAAAAAAAGTGGGTTGTCCGTCAAGAACCAGGAAACAAAATTCTGAAGACTGCGAAATCACCTGTAAGTTGCGTGCGCCTGGCAAATCCGCCGTTATAATAGCAATCTGCCGTGGAACAAGCGCGCCTGTTCTTAAAGGGAATGTGAATGGACGCTCTGATTGGTTTATTTCACGTTACGCCCAAACTACACCTATGAGTAATGTAGCTACTTCAGACCAACCCAATTTAGATTTCCGAGATCCGCCCACAAAGTTACTTGTGTTTCGTGTTTGATACTTGCATTTCAGATCGTTAAAATAGGGCCCAATATGTCATAATTGTGTCTTTAACCACTTTGTCGTGGGTTTACTTAATTTTCGCCATTCCGCTCCTGTTGTTCACAAACCTTTCAAGGCTCCTTTGGCCATAAGCGTGGAAAGATACTTTCTTTCGCACACTATCTAGTGGATTTTGTTTCCAAGAGCTCAAGTCACTCGCACATGCACTGTTGTACACATCGCACGGATGCAGACACCCAAAGTAAACTTTGGGCTTAGTTACATGCATCTCGTCACCGTTTAAACTGCCCTGTCAATCATCTTGTCACTGTTAAAATCCTCCACATTCAATTTGATTTAATTCCCTTCTGTATCGGAGATAAATGCAGTCTACCCGTCTCTTGCCAGAACACTCCTCGTGTGTTTGCATAATGAAAGTTTTTTAAAAATTTGCAATGCTGTTGCAGATGAAATATAATGTGGATAACATTGAATAAATAATCAAATACCCTGGTTGAATCCTTGTCCAATGCGCAATGGGTTTTGGGCAATATTACCAGTTAGAGTGTGCATGGATCTGCACATTGGATTCTAACCGGAAAAAGTAGACAATCTGGGTATATTTGGAATACTCATTTCAACTTGCTATGATTTGGGACGCACTCGAATACTATTTAGGATGAATCATAAGCGAATTTGGATGCAGCATGATATTTTGATATTAATTACAGCTTTTTTTAAATTATATATATATATATATATAAGTACAATGTGAAAACATGTATCTACACAATGTGCATTCTATCAAATTATTATATTTAAATGTTAGTACGGTACATACAGTAGTAGTTAAAGACACCTAATATAAAGTGTGACCGAATTAATTTAGCTATTTACGTGTACAATTTGTCTTTTATAACAAAGGATTATTGTGCCGTCATTGTCCAATACTGCCATTATACATATACATATATTAAGCATTTTACAGCACTATTGAGAGTGACAGAGTTCAGAAGTGTCTATAATTTTCATGATCTTCATGATCTAAGAGTAGCTTTAGGTGTCATTACTAAACCAGTCAGTATTTGTGAATTGTAATTCAGAAACTATCCATTTCTTCTTACTTATATCAAAGGAAATGGAATGTTTACTTGTATTCGCAAGTTTTTTGCCAAAAATGTATGACCCTACATCATTACTACCACTGAATATCAAATATCCACACCATCACTCATTATAGCAAAATCCACTTCAAAGTTGATAAACGTTTTATTCCATTAATGTTTTAACATTAAGGATGTTTCAGTTTTCAAGATCAAGTCATCAAAAGTGTCACTAATTAATGAATTTCTCATACATACTCTTTCTAAACAAGACAAACGGCCCATTTCACTGTGTAGACAAAGACACGTTGCATCTTTTTAAATGTTATGATCTTTTGAGCATGTTAAGATACGAAACGCAGCTAAATGGTGTGAACACTTCTTTTTTTATATATATATAGGAATAATCTGAGCACTAGCACAAAAATCTTTTAAAGCTTGAATCTTATCTGAGTGCTGGATTGGAACTGCTCATAATTAAAAACCCAAATGCCTGATGCCAAGAGGGACCATGTGGTCTGCTGGGTTTTGTTGTGGATCAGTAATTAATTGATAAATCAAAGTCACCGGTGATATATGAACAGACATTCACTTCAGCAGGTTCCAAGGCTTCTGGGAGGAGAGAGAATTGAAAGACATCGAGGACATACGTTGAAGCCCGCAGCTCTCGGAGACGAAAAGACATTTATCATTCCAGAATTAATACATCTCAATGGCTGCAATTGTCTCAAGGGCATAAAAGAGGGACACGCTTGAATACAAGATGTGCTGCTGTGCACGAATGAAAGGATGTACAAGTAGTTAAGAGAATGTTTTACAGGATAAGAAATGACGGAGAAGAGGAGGGAACGGCATGAGGAAATGTCGCAAAGCAGATTTGAACTTGTGTTGACCTTGTGTGAAACTAGTCAATCACACTTGGATTGAATTTATGTTTTTAAGAATGGATTGATATATCAAACAACACTGAAAATAAGTGGAGCACTGAAATAAGTCTTTGAGTTCAGTATATGAGAGTTGTTTCGTCTTTTGTAGTGATTACGGCTTTGAGAGAAGAGGAGATGGAAACTGTCTGCCAGCATTTTGGTTCAACCCTTCCATGGTGTCTCGAAGCTGCAGCCAAGGGCAAAACTACCTCAACAGCACAGGGTAAGAAGCATTCACACACACATACGGATCGTATTCTAGCACGCTGGGATTTGACTTTGCTTGGTGGGACATTTGGTCACTGATGGCTAAATCGGACCCCCAAACACAGTTGCTCAGCTATTTAAATGGCTTAAATAGCCATACTTCTGTAATTTTCACATAAAGCTAATTATAATGACTAGACTAACATCATACACCCTGTCCCTACTTAATAGCATTGTTCTGTTCACAAATAAAATGAAAAGAGAAAAGAGAAAAATAACTGTGTGTGTGTGTGTGTGCGCGCGTGTTCACGTGTGTGCGTGTGTGTGTTTATTTTTATATTTTCATTTTGACTGTTGTTAAAGCTTTAGTAATGAAGTGTAATTTTTTGTATATAATTTTTTATATATATTTTTAATATTTATTTTTGTATATATATATATATATATATATATATTTGAGTTATCATTTATTTTAAGTAACGGAAGTTAAAATTTAATTCATTTTAGCATTTTATAAAAATCCGATTTTTATAATAGTATATATACAATATTTTATATTTTATATTTTTAAAGCCTTTATACATACAAAATATGTATAAAATAAAGAGGTCATTTGAATAAATATAGGAAAATTAAAATATATATATATATATATTATTTTCATATTTTTTTTTTTATTTCATATATATTTTTAAATAATAATACATAAGAAAACAATTACAAACTTAGATCCCACGTCCTAATCATTTAAAAATATATATTTTCCTGTGTTCATTGGGATAAAGTAGAGAGCATTTTTGTGAATTCAATCAGACTTGCACTAATCGTGTTTTAGGAAAGTGGTTATTTTTAATTAAGTGTACCATGATTTAAATATATTGTGCTGATGAGCAGGCCCAAGCCATATTGATGTGAGCAGGTTTTAAACTTCCTGGAGATTGTGGCGTCCGTCTTTACGACAACTTTCTAGACAGACAATCCATACAAAGAGACCTAGCCGGACAGATAACACTGTGTAATGGAAAGACTTCATTTAAACCTAATTTGAAAACCAACATCAGTAAGAAAGCCTGTCCATTCAGAGCAAGAGTGCAAGATTACAGACAAGGGAAGAGAAAGAGAAATAACACGATTATCATTTCCTGAGATTGTGTCAGAGCTGGCACATAAATTGTGGCCAAAACCGATTCATACTGAAGAAAAGAAAAAACTAAACAAAAAACAGAGTTGCTGAGAATTGATCTATCAGGTTTGCATAAACAGTGTTGTATCCAAATGGATAAACACAGTGACCTATAAGTATTCAGACACTAATTAAAATACATAAATGCAGTTGAGTCAGATAATATCAATAAGTCAAATCAAACCATCAACATAAAGTTTGTTTTTGTGGTTTCTGTGTGTTCCAGGTATCGTAAAGTGGTAGCGAATAACTGCACAAAAGGAGTGAAGGAGATGTACTCGGCCAGGAAACAGCAGTGTCCGAACCGCCCCCCACGAGGTTTAGTCCTGACAACCCGTGACGACAAACTCACCGCCAACTTGGGCAGCAATGTGACCTTCCTTCTGCGACTGGAGGAGGTGAGATCTGAATCTCAGAAACTCCAGCCTGACGCTAATGGAAAATATCAGATCCATTGATCTGATCATTTAAAGTGCAGGATGGCCAGAAGCTATAATTATGGGCCTGGTATTGAGTCGAGACCTAAATTATGCAGTAGTAATTATTACATTGATGTACTAACTCCATATGAAAAGGTGATCAGATATAAGGACATTCATGTATGCAGAAATAATTATTTCTGTTAACTCAAACAGTTGTCCTACAACTGGCTTTACTTCAGGAGTGAGATTTCAAGTGGCGACAGTATATATTTTTAATTTTTGTTCTTAAAATGGTCCTTAAAATTACAATATTTCACAATTTTACAACATAACGGTGTTAAATTCTGATATACTTTGCATATTATAGGCCCATCAGTGTGCAAAATATGACTTTTAAATGAATTAAATATACAAATATTAGTATCAGCCATGGCACCGATACATTTATGGCAAAATTCAAGTTATAATTGGACACAGACTTTGGCATTAACTCTAAAAAGATATGGGAAGCGTTCTTTCCATTTTAAACGTTGATACGCTTGTTTATTTTGCTGTCCTACCAATGCATGATTATATTTTTAGATGGATTTTCTCATTTGTATTTAGCATGCTGACAACCCTATCAGAACAGAAATGCAACCCATTTTAAGGTCACAATCCACTATTTGAGAAGCACTGATATAGAGAGTATTTATTGGATTTTATAAGAATGTTCCATTTGTAGACATGAGAAAACTCATTAGTTAGCATGAACTAACAATGAAAAATATGAGTAATCTTGAGATTTTTTTTTAAATCTAGGCTAGTATTTGTTTTTTTTGTGATGTTGATGAGAATTATGAAACTTCAATGTTATTAAAGATTTTGATATAATTTAATTCAAAGCGAAAATAACTATTGTGATGTATGTCGTTATTGTGAATTAAGATTGCTCATATATCGTGATATAAGATTTTGGTCATATCGCACAATTCATAAAGCCTTTATTAGCATACACCAGCAAAAGTCATTTTAAAGTTAAGATCGGATATAAATAGCACCTAAAGCAAAAAAAAATGCATGATTTATTTTATTACAGAAGGGTTTTCAGCCAATTATGGGCCAGCACTGTTGAGCTATAATTTGAATATGATTTTACTGTGCCGGTCTGTTATTATGGTTTTAGCTATTTTATATTAACCTCTCACCATGTGTCACAATCACAAGATGAACTTTGAGTGGTCACTTTACTTGACGGTCTTCCGAGACTTCCAGACCAGTGTTGCTAAGTGTGAATCATCGATCTCTATATGGGAGCGTTTACACCCACATGGGTCATTTTGACATTCTAGAATCTTTCCCTAATTCTGTGTCCTCCGCTCCGAGCTGTGCTGGAGCTCTGGCAGATGAAAAGCCTTCACTCCGTACAGATGGGATAGTGCAAGCTGGATACATATTACAAGCCTACTGGGGAATAGCTTTTCATTGATGTGCAATGCACACATGGTCACACATACTCTCTCTTGGTTTCTTTCACACACACACACACACACACACACACACACACACACACACACACACACACGCTCACGCTCATTTCAGGTAAAGTGTTTCTCCCCAGGCGTCTCACCACAGCAGAGTTGTCACATTACTGTATGATGAGATGAGGAAATGAGGGCTTATTCCTTTCATTAAGAGAGCTAGTAAAAGAGAGAGAGAGAGAGATAGTGAGATGGGCTAAGAATTCCACCTATTTATATTCATGAGGGTCAGAGCCGGAGCTGTTTCTTAGGCAAATCAAATGGACCTTAATATTTAATGCCTTTAAGGTGCAACACAGGTTTTTATTTTTATTTAATTTTTTTTATAAAACCTTTGCTTCACGGAATATTAAAAAATGAACAAAGTTTGTAAAAGAATACAGAAAATACAGGAAAAAAGTTATACAGTGGTATTGTGAAATATTGTTATACCGGTTTCATTCTTAAAATCATAAAATGTAATTTATTCCTGTGATCAAAGCTGAATTTTCAATTTTCAGCATCATCACTCCAGTCTTCACATTTCTGATCCTTCAGAAATAATTCTAATATGCTGATTTGCTGCTCAATTATTCTTTTTGGTATTATTATTATTATAAGTGTTGAAAACAGTTGTGCTGCTTAATATTTTTTTAGGAAACCGTGATTTTTTGCTAATGTTATAAATGGCTTTACTGTCACTTTTTGATCAATTTAATGCATCCATGCTGAATAAATGTACTAATTTCTTCCAGAAACAAAATCGTCCTAACTTTTTTAAGTTTTACCATATTTTGCTTAATAAATATTTGTCGATATTTTTGTACTTGACAACCCGATAAAAATGTATAAGGAAATGATCAATTCATTTATTCATTGGTGCTGTGAATCAGTTGGAAATAGCTGCTGTGTGCGGACTTTGTCTGGACATGATCTCAGCACAAACTGTGTCCTTACCACCATTACTTACACAAACTGTTCCTCCTCTCAGTCATGTTTTCCTCTCTCCTCCCACAGTGTAGTTTTGATTTTCTGCACAAAGTGGCGTGGAATGTCTTGAAAGCGACCCGGTGCACATGCTAGCGCAGAAACGCACAGAGGCGGGCCACTTCTCACAGTCGGCAGTGCCTACAAGCAAAACAGACAGGAATAAACCACCCAGCTTTGGATTTGTCATTATGCGGGGCATAAACACCCTCTTTCCTTCATGTGCTGCTGATGCAGTGTTACAAATTAATATCCCAATAGCATTACCGCACAATGTGCTAACTGTGGAAAGAGAGAAAGGAGAGGGATTTGGGCACGGATTTGTAAGCATGGATTTGGGAATATTGCACACGCATGCGTGCGTTTAAGCGATCCTTCTCTCATGGCACGGGACACCCATAATCTGGAATGGTTCAAGGCAATCTCATCTCAACTTCCTGCTCCTCTTCTTTCTTTTCTAGGTGTTTAATGATTTTAACTGGCTGGTTAAGTAGTTTCATATGCATAACTAGTGCTAATGGTTGATTTTGGTGCAGAGGTGTCAGGAGTTGCACCAGAGGCCGTTCAAGTGTCAGAAGAGATGCTAGGCTTATAAGATCTGATATCTGTGGATTGATAGATGGCCTTTTATTCAGTCAGGGATATGAATTTTTCATAGTTAAAAAGGATTTCTAATTTTTCCGACCTGGGGTGTGTTTCCCGTACAACTATAGCTCACTGCTTAACTACCATAGTACGATGCATCGTTGGAGAAATCAACTAGCTAGTCACGACTGTTTCCCGAGACCGTATGTCGCAAAGTATCGTTCAACCACGTTGGTTTATGATGTCTCGCACGTGGTGGACTAAGAACTTATTTTCATTAATCTGTTTGAGATCGAATTAACGCTAGATTTTGTCATATAAGTTACAGACATGGCATCTGAAGACCATTTCTAATTTTTCTCAGTTATTTTGCTTTATTACCAGACTCAATATTTGGCTCGTTCTTACATAGTAGAGCACGTTCGCACATGCGCAGTCTTAAAAAACGGTGCTTTAAATCTGTTGACAAACTCAAAGACGTAAATTACATTTGTATGTATTCTAAATAAATAACACGGGTTGTACTGAATGTCAGCTTGCTTATTTTGCTAAAGATAAGGATTTATTCAGTCTACATCTAGAAACTAT
This sequence comes from Phoxinus phoxinus, assembly GCF_949152265.1. Lineage (NCBI taxonomy): Eukaryota > Metazoa > Chordata > Actinopteri > Cypriniformes > Leuciscidae > Phoxinus > Phoxinus phoxinus. The sequence goes on from NC_136881.1 coordinate 34,631,237, forward strand.
GCTTCTAACCACAGCTCGAGAGCTGTCGTTCCAACCACACAAGTTTGCGATGCTGTTTGCGAACCTTCGTTGGAACGATGGTTTCGGGAAACACAGACTCGTTTATCTATGCTGATAACGACGGAACTTGCGACCATAGTTGGCTAACAATGCTTTCGGGAAACGCACCCCTGAATTGTGACTCTTGAGCTGCGTAAATCTGAGGGGTGAAAAAATATATTATTAAATAATCATTTTACAGTACAATAGTATTATAATAATAAGTGTTAAGTATATAATAATAATAAGTATTATAAACAATAATAATATATTTTTCATAGAATAAAAAAATGGTAACACTTTAGTTTAGGGTCCAATTCTCACTAGTAACTAGTTGCTTATTAGCATGCTTATTACTAGGATATTGGCTGTTTATTAGTAATTATAAAGCACATATTAATGTTGATGGACCCCATTGACTTGAAAATAATACAATGGAAGTCAATGGGGCCCATCAACTGTTTGATTACCCATAAATGTAAATGATGACAGAATTTTAAATTTTTGGGTGAACTATCCCTTTAATATCTGACTCAAACATGCTCAGACAGAGTCAGACATTAGTATTTTGAACTCTTTATGTAACACTGGTGTTAGAAAAATGAAAAACACTCGTCACTTTTGACTTCCAGTAGTCTGATGTGCTAGATGCAGGGAAACTGTCACCATTAAGCCAACAAGTGGGTTTTATTTTACCATAACGTTAAACAGTCTCTCTGCTTTGCAGCAGAATAAAGTATGATATGCTAATTTTGTATAAATCTTATTGTATTATTTAGTTAAAAGTGTACATATGGCAGAGCGTTATGCCTTTTTGGATTGGAATAAATAGCCAGAAATCGGTTTGATCGAGGATTCATGTTTTCCCGCTTGACAGCAGACTCACTCACAGCCGTGCGAGTCACATTTACGCTTATATTCCCTGTGCAATATCCTATCTCATAAACGTAATTATGATTGCGGTGGATTGCATTTGACCCGATAGGATATCTGAGATTTCACTGTATGCAAAACAAACACAATATAAAGTATCAAATATATATTACATATCAAAAGTAATATGACTGCTTCCCACTGGAAGTTGAAATGCATGCTGAGAGGTAATTCATTCGATACAATGACGGTTTTCTCTGTAAATAAGCGGCTCCTGTCTCTGGTTTCATACACTTCGTTTCATATATGAGGCTGAGTTATTGCAGGAATGAACTCAGGGGCTGAAAACAATGCTTTGTGTCTGAAAACAGATGGGACAGTGTCTGTGTAAGCAGAATGGTGACGTTACCCGCAGCTGTTTTTGGTCGCAGCTGCCAGACACCGTCATTAAGGAAAGTGCGCTAAAGAGTTGTTGTAATAATTCCACTTGGCTCTGTGTGTTGTTTTAGGGCGACTCCATGAGGACAAACATTCAGCTGGACTTTGGGGACGGGACGGCGGTGTCCTACTCTAACCTGAGCTGGACGCAGGAGGGCATCAGGCACGTGTACCGCAGTGCTGGGATCTTCAGAGTAACAGCGCTGGCGGAGAACAGCCTCGGGTTCGACACCTCATCCCTCTACCTGCATGTGACGTGTAGGTTTCACACTTGCACACAAACGAGGGCCTACTTCAGGGTTTATTTTTATTCTGCAGGATGATGGGATGTCATTTCAATCGCATTATATTACCTTCTCCATTTCGCCGAGGTACCACAAGTTAACATCTTAGGAGGGAACGTTATATAATATAATTATGGCATTTTTGCCTTTCTAAATGTCATTTAATGAAGAAAAAAACAATTTAAATAGTAAGACTTGTTTGTCAGAGAATGGATTTTTAATTCGGGTTTATTTTTCCTACCTCATTGACGGTACTTTTAAATAATGTATTAAAAAATAATATACTTTAGTGTGAACTGAATGTAGTTTTCTGAAACACAATTGTATGTTAATTGCAATTAAATGAAAATGTATTATAGATTAAGTGGCATTTTATTTCATTAATATAATATAATATTATATGCAAGACCGTTTTTAAAAAATATAAAATGGATACTTATAAGATTTGAAGTACACATTCAATGGATTTAAGCACACTTCTTTCTCACAAGGGTATGCTTAAAACCCGAAGACAAATTTCAAGGCAAAAAAAGACAAAAACTAATTCTGAAAACAAACGAATTCATGATATGTTCTCTGAAACATCTATCTATCTATCTATCTATCTATCTATCTATCTATCTATCTATCTATCTATCTATCTATCTATCTATCTATCTATCTATCTATCTATCTATCTATCTATCTATCTGTCTGTCTATCTATCTATCTATCTATCTATCTATCTATCTATCTATCTATCTATCTATCTATCTATCTATCTATCTATCTATCTATCTATCTATCTATCTATTGCCATTATTGCTTCATGTTTTAAGGAAGTTTAGATGTTTTATATATATATTTAGACTTAGACTTAGAGATTGATTTAGACAATCTCTGAAATGTTTTTTTTTTTTTAAAATAAAAATCATTATCAATCTAATTTACCCATTTATTAACTAATGTTATAAAAAAGGAAAAAAAGTCGGCACACCATGGCTCATTAGCTAATGTTCTACCCTTTTTAGAAAAAAAAATACTTAAACTGTCTTGTCTATTCTGTTAAATAATAAAGTAAATTTATACAAAACATTTTTTGTAGCGCCACAGGCAATAAATGGCAGAACACTGGTCTGCAAACTTTGAATAAACATCTCTTAAAGGGACAGTTCACCCAAAAAGGAAAATGTTGTCATCGTTTACTCACCCTCAATTTGTTGCAATCCTGTTAAAGGTTAATCAAACAGTTGATAGTAGGAAAAAAAAAAAAAAACGTCTGGTTACCAATATTCTTCTAAATATATTTTTTTGTTCAACAGAAGAAAGAATCTCATACAGGTTTGAACCAACTTGAGGGTGAGTAAATGATAACAGAAATGTCATTTTTGGGTGAACAATCCCTTTAAACAAAAAATGCGTACAATACACTTGGTAGGATGTCTTTCATACAGTTGCTCTGCCAAAATCTGCATGTGTCCTCCAACTCTGCAGGTGTAGTCGACGGCGGTGCTTAATTACAGCTTTTATCTGCACTTTTCACAAACAAACAGGAGGTGGCCACTTCTGATCAGATGAGAGTAATTAGGTCCGACTTTTATTTCCTGATGTCTACAGAATATTTAATAGCAACAAAAAAAAAACACATCAGTTGAACTATTTAAACAAGCAAAAATATGCACATGGGGAAGGGTGAACAATACAGATATATTTGAGATGAGCGAGTAAAGGATGACGGAAATCAAAGTAGGGATTTTTGTTTCATGTTTAATGATTTATTCATGACGCGAAATAACAAGGTATGGGCCGAAAAGGTCGATTACATATAACCTTTTTTTGTCATTTTTAGCACTTTTGCTTCAGTTAGCGTTCTGTGCTTTAGGTGTTAGACAGTAATCCCAATGAAACTCTCTTGGAAAAGTTGCTTGTTTAGATTCATCCTGCTTAAAACGCCTCCGCTAGAGACATCCGCATGCTGACTAACTCCTTGGCGCTGTTTTTTTCTTTTTGAGCGTCCCACTGCGAGTGTTGCGTTTCTAAAATGCTGTGCCAAGTTAAAAATACTTGATACTAAAACTTTTAAAAGCAGGTCTCGAGACCCCTGCGTTCTGTTCCTGTTTCTTTGCACTCCGTCTAGCTCTGCTTGAACAGCGTCCAATTGGGGTCAGGTGAAGCCGTAAGCCGTCTAATTATACAAGACCAAATAGTCGACTAGTTATTCAAGCCACCGGCGAGTTGATTTTCCAAAATATGTTCGCTGTTCTTGAATTGAGTGACTGTGTGTGTGTGTTTCAGGCCCTGTGGAACATATTCAGCTGTTGGCTCCATATGTGGTCATTAAGAATAAGGAGGTGAACCTGACGGCAGTGGTCTGGCCTTCTCATTTCAGAACGCTCACCTATTTCTGGTGGCTGGGGAACAACACTGAGGTACAACCAGCTCCTAATTACAGATTTTCTGCCTCGCTTTGTTGAGCGAATGCCTCCGAGACATTTCACGTTGGAAGATAAACAGAACGGGAGCAATGAACCGTTAATAATGTAGTTCTTGTTCCTGTCGTTTTTGTGGTATTTAGATGCGTTCTTTAGTTTATGCTCGTTCGCCCCGAAACATCAATATAGCTGTTGGCACTATTTGTTTTAAAAGGGTTTGCTTTTTCAGGAAGTCATAGAGCGTACATTTATTAAAACATTTGATTTCTTGTCTACCGTTGTATTGAGTATTGATTGTTTTTGTTTTGCATCCACTACATTTGTGTCGCTAGCCAATAATTACGCTGGACAGCAGTATTTCCCACACGTTCAGCAGCGAGGGCATGATCACCGTGACTGTTCAGGTCTCGTCAGGGGACTCGATACTGCAGGACACCAGAACCATTGCCATACAAGGTAGGTGTTCACATTCAGACAGGTATAGGGACACCACTTTGTTTCTCTCTTCACTGTCTTGGAAACTTTTCACTATGCCTTCCATCATTTATTTGCTACTTTTCAAATGCCTTTTTGTGTTTATGTTATTGTTTTTACTCCAATCCCAAACACAGACTTTGTCTTAAACTATAAAAATGCAGTATAAAAAAAAAAGAATTATTTTATTTTTAATAATCATAAGAAAGATGAAATAAGCATTTCCATAATAATTTTGTGAAAGGGATTTATAAATTTTTCAGAATTTAAAAGTGTTTTTAAAAAGTAAAAAAAAAAAAAAAATTGAATCAACGATAATTTATTTTTAATGGTATGTTTAATCATTGTTTAAAGTCCCCCTGTAGTTCATAATTTTATCCTTAAAACTCCTTAAAAATGTTTATTTGTTTTTTCTGTGAAAATATTTTTTTCATGCCTTAAAATAATTAGGGATTGATTAACTTGATTTTCAACACATAAACTTCATTTATTTTAATTTTTTTCTATGGTAACAATAATTAAATATGATATTTTTTTATGTTGTCAAATTGATTAATCACATCTAACATAAAAGTGTGTGTATATAATATGTGTGTGTGTATGTATATATCTATGTGTGTTTAGTGTATATATATATTATAATATTTTATATATTATATATATATATATAATATTTTAATCTCTTCTAACATAAAAGTTAGTGTTTATATAACATATGTTAGATGTGATTAACAGATTTGACAACCCTAGATTAAATGTATTATCACTGCTTTCTGAGTGTTCAGAATTACAGGAAATTGTCTCTCGACACTGCAGGCTAGTCATAAACCTCCCTTCTGGCAACTGCCAAATAGACTGTAATCATTTTTGTGATCAGCGCTAACCTTTCCATACCTGTCAGTAATGATAACTCTGCTACAGCTCGACTAAATCATCTGGAACAAATCACAGCAGATAGAAGGTGTTGGGCATCTTATGAGAGAAAGAATTAAGGGTCTGTCTGCCTCTGCTTCTCTCTCCCTCTGTGACAGAATTCTTCAAATCGCTTCTTTTATCTTTCTCTCCTAATCTGGACGAGGCCAACCCCGACATCCCAGAGTGGAGACAGGATGTGGGCCGGGTCATTAAGAAGGCTGTTCTTCAGGTGAGTGGGAATTTATTCTCTCCGTCTTGTCTCTCGCTGTCTTTTCTTGGCTCGTCTCTGTAGCTCCCAGAGATCCTGGTCAAATATTTCCTGTTGTCTTTGTCTGATCCTTTGTCCTTTTCAGTGCACTTTCTCTTCTGTGCTCTCGTTCACCGAAAAACAAATACATTTGTGCTTTTGGGCATAATAAGTAAACATCCTTAGAAAGTATAATGCCGTGTGAGATGGTCAGAATCACAAAATAAATCTAGACAGGGTAAGTACATGGATGTGAAATATTGATTTGAGTTAAATTGTTTATTATTTCATATACAGTACACACTTATAAGAAATGTGTGTGTGTGTGTGTGTGTATGTGTGTGTGTGTGTGTGTGTGTGTGTGTGTGTGTGTGTGTGTGTGTGTCTAAAATAATAAAGAATTAAATAATTTAACTCAAATCAATATTTCACATCCATGTACTTATATGTATCCATATATATATATATATATATATATATATATATATATATATATATATATATATATATATATATTTATATATATATATATATATATATATATATATATATATATATATATATATATATATATATATATATATACCGGTATATTCAATATTTTAATTTGAATCCATTTTATTTTATTTACAAACTGATTTGTGTCCATATTTTTGTTGTTTTATTCTTTAAAAATCCTATTTGGTTGGTTATTTTCACTGGAAAACAAGAAACGAAATACAAATTTAGAAAATGACATTTTGATGTGTTTTAATGTCTTTCTATTTACATTTGAAATCCTAATTTATTAAATAAATTTTTTATGATGTTTTTTTAGATTAAACATTCCATTACATCAAAGAAAGCAATCGGCTTAGCAACTAGATGAAATTTAATTAAATGTATTTTTCTTACATCATTGGCAAATTGGTTTTTGACATATTTTCTTTGAATTTATGCTTAAAAAACTATTGGTAGCATACATTTTGATATTTTCTCAAAATACTGATTAAGACAATTATGTTATGTTTTAATGTCTCTGTTTACATTTGAAACTATCTTTTATTAAATTAATTATATTATTATGTTATTTAGATTAAAGGGAAAACAATCAGCTTAGCAATAAGACAAACTTAATTACATTTATTTTTCCTACCTCACTGGCAAAATTGATTTTGAGCATGTTTTCCTTGATTTATGCTTAACTAGAAAAACAAAGTATTTTGGTTGCATATATTTAAATATGAAAAATATATATCTCTGGCTCACAGGAGGAAACGAGTTCCTCAGTTGGGCGTATTCACTCCACAGTTGCACCACTTTAGCTGTATTTCATCCCCAAATCCTGCATCTTATTTACTAACCACCCACAGCTTACTTTACCAGGTGCTAAATGCACTAAAATAGCACTGCGCTGTATTTTAATTAAGCCATTGTCTTCCATTTCAGCTCAAACACAAGTCCTTTATATGTAAATTAGGCTTATTATAGATATCAAAACTCAGCACCTATTTTTGTGGTGCAATTAACGTTACAATATTACTGCCCGCAGAAAGCAGGCTGTGAATTAAACTTCATTTTAAGGAGAGGTTTGTGTGCAATTGTCCTATTCCTAGTCATGGCAGCAGTTATAACAGGGCATATATCCAAAATAGACAAGAACATTCTGAAGAGCCAATTCAGATGTCTAGATCACAGTGGTGAGGTGAAGCAGTAGTAAAGTGTATCTAGTACTCGCCTAGCACTCAGAACTGACCCACAAGGTCACGCAAATTGTGTTCAGCACAGATTTTGCAGGCTGTGTTAACCGATTTGCATAAATCCTCTTGTGAACTAGCCAGCAAACGGCACTCAGCGGGAGTAATTCATTGTCTACTAGGGAAGTGTTTGGGTGGTGTAAAGGCTTGCTGTTCTGACAAGTCCCTCTGTGGTGTGTGTGTGTGGTGTGTGGGGGGGGGGGAGTGCTGACAGAGAGATTGAACCCACCCTGGTCGATGCATTGACACTGCACCATCTCAGTGCACACACACACGCAGACACATGTACCTGAGCTGTCAGTCCAACCCTGGGACCGTATCACTGTCCTTCCAAGTCAATCCCAGCCCTTTTATTATGTGTACATGCTATATTAATAACAGAGCAGGATATGTTTACACTGTTCTTGATAGTTGACGTTGTAAATGTTTACGGTATAAGATGTAACTTCGGGAAGAATGTTGGGTTGGGGGATGAGGGGTTAATCTGTTTGTGCCCAATCATTTTGCAGTAGTTTTTTGTAATGTTACACAAAAAGTTTGGTGGCAGTGATATTTTTTTTTTAAGCTTTTGAATGAATTTGTTTATGCATTTGATCAAAAAGACTGTCAAAATATTGTCACAGTTTAAAAAACTGTTCTTCTCAAGCCATTCATATTGTCTCTGTATTTCAGACATGCACAAAAACAATCCCTAAATATCTCAATTAAATCTAAACTCCCTCATAGAACAGAGCCTTGGAATCTGCCAGAGAACAAGGTCAGAATAGCTCAGCACAAAGAGGTTACTGATCTCACACATGCCCGTGACACGCACCTCCGTCTTCCACATGTGCTCTTTCTCTCTCATTATCTGCCAGTCTGGGTTCCTGGCCTCAAATGGCTTTACCCAGAATTCTCCAGAAGTAAAACCGTCCTCTTCCAACTTTTCCCCCCTTTGTTTCAACACCAAGTTCAAAGCCTGATGCCTTAATATTGAGCTCTGGTGGTAAAGAGACTCACTTTTCCTCGTTCCTTTCATTTATCCTCTCGCATATAAAACACCTCCCGTAGTGCCCAGAGGTAGCAGATACACTTTATCCATACTGCCGATGATAAACAGCTCAGTGTATTAAAAAGAGAGGGAGAGCGAGGCTCAGACATAATCAAAGTCAAGGTCCATTTAAGATGGCTGTTTGAGGCAGTGGGCATGCGAGGTGAGCGTCGGTTCTGGTGCACCGGGGCGATAGCGCTTTAACAGCCCGAGGAGATGAGAATAGAGGGGTTAAAGGCAGAGCCAGTGCCTCGGTCAACACAGGACTTGCATCCCAAACACTTTGATACTGAAAGAGGTAGCAATGATAAGTTGTCTTTTATTATTTTAGGCATTTCTCCACATTTATTGATGTAATGGAGACAATAGGACATGATGCAAGTATGACTCGCATTGCACTAGGGATCCCTGAACACTTGTGACATCAATGATCAATCATGAAAACACGTTTTTACTTCACAATATTTTACATCCAGTGATGATTTACAGAGGCGAGGAAAGCTTAATAGCCTCAGACATCATTCATTGCAATTGCATTGAAAAGTGAGTCAGATAGATAGATAGATAGATAGATAGATAGATAGATAGATAGATAGATAGATAGATAGATAGATAGATAGATAGATAGATAGATAGATAGATAGATAGATAGATAGATAGATAGATAGATAGATAGATGGATAGATTGAACAAAATTATAAATGCAACACTTTTGTTTTTGCCCCCATTTTTTATGAGCTGAACTCAAAGATCTTAGAATTGTCCTACAGTATGTACACAATAGGCCTATTTCTCTCAAATATTCTTCACGAATCTGTCTAAATCTGTGTTAGTGAGATAATTAGGGATGTCAATTTTCACAAATTCCCATGATTGATCGTCGTTTAAATTAACGATCAATTAATCGATTAATCCATGGGCGTCGGAACCATTGTATATGGGTGGGACAAGACCCACCCACTGTTTAAGAACAATGATATTGGACCCACTCACTTTTACATTCAGCGCATATGTCTGTTCGCTTTTCAGAGCGCCGTCAGTCAAATCCATTCCACTTGAGGAACGCCCTAATGAATTAAACTCCATTTCCGCTGAAATCGCTACATTATATTTCTCAACGAGCCGCAACTGACGTAAATAACCGCCTGTTGTACCCTTCCAGTCAAATATCGCATTGCAAACATCAATAACAGCTTTAAGTTGTCAATGTTGGCAAATGACCATGGTATCAGCGGGATAATCCATGGATAGCTGTGCATTTAATGCACGATGTGGAGGCAAAGAACAGGCCGACGTGAAGCCGAGTTTAGTTTACTTGTTTAATTAAAAGGCACCAGAATACATGAAATGGCATTTACTCCAGTAAAAAAATTCTGGAGGAGGACCCACCCACTTTTTTTTTTGCTTCCAACGCCCATGGATTAATCGTTAGCCTTAATACTGCGATATGCGTCTGCTGCAGTGGCATGGCCAACAAATTCTGCTCAAAACGCGATGTTCCTCACCAAATGAATGAGAATGGTTTTTAATCTAAATAAAGGGCTAGTAGGATTGTAAAATGTTTCGATGTGATTGATCATTTAATAAAATTAATTATTTAATAATCAAATATAATGACTACTACTAATACAACGCGTCACCAACGCCGCCTCAGACGCGTGCAGAATGTGTGACTGTGGACGTGCTCTCCCTGAACATCGCACTGAAGACGGCAACTAAACCCAATGCAACTAAACCCAATGCATTCACAACTATTTAATACAATAGTGTGCTCATGTAATGTAATATGTCAGTCCCACGTTATTCATCATTATTATTAGTCGTGCATTTCTGTTTGAGCTGCGCGAGCTGAATGAAGGCTACCATTAAACTGGAGCACTTAGTTTGCTAGCGCGTTATTTAACTCAAAGAAACGCATCCTATATAAAACTAATCAGATATATTCAAAATAAACATAATATTACAAATTATTTCTGCACAAAATGACGCAAATGCACAAGAGAACTTGAACTAAGTTACGTGCCATTCATTCAGAATGACTCATGTTGTGGACGCTCTCTTACTGGAGCAACGCGGCACGGCAACTAAACTCAAATAATGCACAATGTGTTATTACAATATTGTTCTCTTTATAATGTTATGTAATATGACAGTCCTCCCAATAGTCATTATTAGTCGTGCAGTGCCGTAGCTGCGCGCGCTGAAGCTGATCACGCACACCACAGCGTTTATTCAAGGGATGCATCCAATATAAGATAAATCAGAAATAGATAGACATACACAAAATAAACACAATATTACAACTTACATTTGCACAAAACAAAAGGCTGCGAATGAACATGCAAACTTATAGTCATAATGAAGATGTAAAACGGTCCCAAATATAACGCGCTCGCTTTGTTTCGCGCTTGAGCAGCACGCATGAACCTGCTTAATCGAGATCGAGAAGTTGTATCGATTAAATGTATTATCGACAATTAATCGATCGTCTATTAATCGTTGACATCCCTAGAGATAATCCATCCACCTCACAGGTGTGGCATATCAAGATGCTGATTAGACAGCATCATTATTGCACAGGTGTGCCTTAGGCTGGCCACAATAAAAGGGCACTTTCTGACAAGCTGTGCATAAAATAATCGCAACCTTTGCCAAATCGCGTGCAGTTTCATTGTGATTAATCGTGCAGCCCTGATAGATAGATAGATAGATAGATAGATAGATAGATAGATAGATAGATAGATAGATAGATAGATAGATAGATAGATAGATAGATAGATAGATAGATAGATAGATAGATAGATAGATAGATAGATCTATTTCTCTTCTAAACTTGATTTCTTTGTGCTTTCAATTAATGTAATTCTCTAAAATGTGCAATCGACTACATTGAATTATTTAGGGTGAATGTGAACCAATCAAGCACTTGAAAATGATTTTTGCTGAAACTGTAGTTCCCAGCATGCTTTGATTGGCTTTTAATTAGGAGACTCAAAATGTTGAAATTAAGTGTTATTTTATGTGTTTTTGAGCTAGACGAGAAAAGGGGGAGACTTGGTAGTGTTTAACAGTGTTTAATGTTCAATTATGTTTGAATTATTAGAACTGTTTTAATCTCCATTGTGGAGAAGAGTGGAGCATTTGCTCGCGGACTGGTACAGTGCATGTTATTTCTGCTTTGCTCAAGTAATGCTTAGCACGTAGCATGATAATATGTGCTATTGCTAACTAATATTTTCTTAACTAGCAAGTTCAATCTTATTATTCAGTCATGTGACAAAAGTATTTAAAATTAAAATTAATTAATTCTGTCAGGGAACCTATACAATCACTTTGATTCTACTTAATTGGGTCTTATAAAAATGACTTAATTCCATAATGTTGAAATTACGTGAACAAATTATGTTTGTTTAACTTATCTGATTCATGTGGGACTGATTTACATGATTAAATAATGTAAATCCAACACACTTTTTTCAGTGTAGAATATACAGTTTGTGTCGGCTTATATAAGGCTTCCACAAAAATATTGTTTTCGACAGACTGAAGACAGAGTAATGATGCTGAAAATTCAGCTTTGCATCACAGGAATAAATTACATTTGAAAATATATTAAAATTTCCAACGGCTTCTTTAAATTGCAATAATATTTCACAATATTACAGTTTTTACTGTATTTTTTATCAAATAAAGAGACTTTCAAAAGCATTTTAAAAAGCCCACCCCTAAACTTTTGAACGGTGCATGTATGGTAAATATACCTGTATGTGGTGCAAATGTAAATGTAGTTTCCCCAGTAACAGGAAGACACTTTCCTATTCAAACTCCAGCCTATATATAGAGCTGAATGTGGAGGAACTGCATTTCCATTTGCACCACATTTACCTATTATGAACTCTTAGCATGTCCAGAGTGCACGTCTGCACACCCTTCAGCAAAAATCCAGCTCATGATGTGCTTATTTGTCCATTTATAATAATTCTCAGTAAATTGTTCACCTGTGAATCTTGTGCTCTAAAAAAGGACTTTCGCATTGATGGTTTTACGTCTAAGGAAGCATTTACACAATGGATGGTCTCTGTTGGAAAGATGACAATAATGCGTTTTTTTCATCTGAATGAAAAATACTGGAACAAATTGTAAATAAACAGAAGTGTTGAATTGTTTAAATTTGCCTGTGAAGCTTTATTTGCATTCTGGTGGAGAGTCAATAGTAGAGCAAAAAATTGACTTAAATGGGGAAAGATGTACTACAATGACAGAAAACACAACAGATGCCTAAACAACCTCTTTAATAACAACTTTGTCCTCTACTATAATGGATTATTGCATCTGTGCCTTTTAATGTTATTCCACAGTTCTTCGGTCTGGGAAGAGAATGTTTTGATTTAATTACAACAATGACTCTTAAGCTATTATAGGGTGTAATTAAGAGCCCTGCAACATTATGTCTCTCTTTTGCTGTCTAATTGCCGTTCTAGGCCTTAATTCGCCAACAGAAGGTGGTGGTGTGTGTTGAATCTAGCGTGTTGAGAAAGAAATAAAGGCTGGAGTTTGTAGATGTGCATTAATCATTAGGAATATCAGTAGTTGCACATAGACTGAATCCTTCAATGAGCCCCAGGGCTTTTTTTTTCTCCAATATTGCAGCGGTGAGTCCAAACTTAGACTCGGAGTATTGATTCGTAAGACTGCTTCAGCTCTGGCCACATTGCTCATTGTAAATTATACTCAGGCTGTCTATTCTTGAGCTATTGTTGTATAACCGGTTGAGCCCTGCGTGGCAGTGGCAGATAAAACAAAGATTATTTACCTGAGGTGGGATAATTTCCTCTTTATGAGGGAAATGGCCTTTAGTGAGAGAGTACATGGTGGGCTTCCCTTTATTGGCGTTGTGGCAGCCCATAACGTCTAGACCTCTGAGTTTTTGTAGTGGCTCTCTGACAAAGATATTGATTGAGGTTTTTAGGAATTCAATGTGTGTATAACCGCTTGCGTCTAATAATTTCTTGGCCGGGATTCATTCTGTATACATCAAATCTGATTTACTGGAAGCCATCAGCCTTGTTTAAAATAAATGTAACCCTCATAAATGCAGGAGACGGTAACATATAAATCATTGAGGCTTATGCAATTAGTGTTGTTTTGTCCAGGTCGCTGACGTTCCAGAAGAACAGCTGCTGGTGGCCGTGTTTCCTGGCATCCCGACTGCCGCGGAACTCTTCCTGCTTCCTCCCGGGAACCAATCGGATGGCAGGAAACGGACAGAGGAGGATCTGGAGCAGGTTAGACGTGATCTGATGGAAATTCTACGGTTTCACATTAATGGTCAAGGTTGAAATGGGCTTGAGAATGATGGACCTTTATCAGAATAAAAGAACAGCTTCTACCTGGGGCTACAATGAAAGTTATTGTCACCGCATAAAGGAGACGATGTGTCAAAAATATCCCCTAAGGGGATTGTATGACATTTTTACCTATTATCTTTCACTTTAAATGCAAAATTATCTCAGTGATAATAGCAGAAATACTAGTGTCTAATTATGCTTACATGACAAGGACATTTACAGTAGGGACTTCTCAATTTAAGACGTTAAAATGTTTATTAGCAGTGATTTTTAAAGCATTATACTGTAACTATAGTTATGGTATCAGATCATTTAATTTTACAATAGTAAATAACACAAGCATAACAATTTCTGCAGTAACATTTATATTTGTTTTACATAATATTTTCTAAAATATTTTGAAATAAATTATTTAATAATAAATTGATAATAAAATTAGAAATAAACAGATGTATACTTAAAATAGCAAGTTCCGTATTTTGTAGTCCTATTATGCATTTTCAGTGCATTTTTAAAAATGCAATGATTTTTTAAAATCATGAATAAAAGCAAGTAAACCAACCAACAGTGCACTCAATAGTCTGGTAAGTCTGTGCACACTGGGATACAGATATTCTCAAATAAAGACCAGGCAATGCTAATGTTACACACAGTACACACAGTGAATATGACATGGATAACATGACAGGATATAGCGCAACAGTCTGAAGTTGCTTGCTTGTGGATGAGTGTCACACTGCAGTTGATCAAAATTTTATATTAGACATTACATTGTGCATCTTCTCCTTAGTAATGTCTAAGTAGGATCTGTATTTGATACACACAAGATGGCAGAATCCTGTTTATAGAGGCATATATGGGCTATTATCTACTACCGAACATGAAGCACGGATTTTATCTTATTTAATCCACCCTAGAACACCTTAGCAACTGCATACATGCAAAAAACCACATAGCAAGCGACACTCACATTTTCTGAAGTCTGTATATAACCGTTCTGAATGCTGTTTTCTTTTCCTAGATATCAGAAATCCTGGTCAATGCATTGAATCAGATCTCGCTGGAGTTCGAGTTGAAACCTGGCTCCCGGGTCATCGTTTACATCACGCAATTAACTTTAGGTAACGAACTGTTGAAAACATATTCTTTGTTGCTATTTCGGCATGATTTAGTTGATGACTGAAGTGTGCGACTGCTTTTATTTGATTACCTCAGTGGTATTTCAGTTGATCTCCCTCTCTAGCCTCTGTTGGGTGCCATATACTGTTCCCTAGAGTAATTTTGTTGATTGCTTTCTTGAGACCAGAAGCTTGTCAGCACTATAAATTGTTGAAAGATTGGGCTTTTATGCTCCACTAGTGATGCTGAAAGCCTTATGGAAGATAATTGGATAATTGCTCTCCAGCAATCATGGCTTGCAAGATCTTCTCACATTCAAAGTTGAAAAAAAAAGTCTCCCCTGAATAGAAGTTGGTTTTCTGGTGTTTTGTTTTATTTGGCCAGCTTTGAATAAGATTTTGAAAAAAAAAAAAGATTGAACTTGTTGCAAAACACTGTAACCAACATTTTGTGCAATTTGATTCAAAATCACTCATAAAGAATCTCAATCTTGATATTCAGTTCAGTTCATTGAATCATTCACTCACTTACTCACTGAACTGTAAGTCCGTATGATTGTCATTAAATCAGTTTAATTAGTGACTCATTGTTCATAGCATGGGCTGCGTTTCCCGATAACGTTGTCTCTTAGCGCGCTACGAAGACTCTTAAGGTATAACTTAACTAAAGGTATACCATTTTTAGGTGTGTTCCCCGAACCATACCTTAGGAAACTGCTTAAGATGTACCTTCTTACGTGCGACGTTACCTGGCGCTGTCCGTGGCGATGGTGCTGAATCTGTTGATATCGATGACTCGAGAATCAATTACTCTCTCGTGCAGGGGCTAATTCACTACATTATGTGAGAAAGCGGTGTTCTTTATTAAAGAAGCAATAGGGGTTATGCGGAGCGCCCAGCGTTCGAACCGGAAAACGGGTATAAGCATTTCCGCTTTTCACTTCCGCAGCGGTATTTGATCTCTGAGGTGCGGTGATCTCTGAGGTAACTGTTAATTTTCTGTAAATTTTTGCTTATTATAATAACATTCTAATTTCTGATCAAACTTTAGAGTAAAAAAGAAAAAGAAAAAAAAAAGCGCAAAACTTAAATCCTTTGTCTAATAGAGTACTCGGGGCTCTGGACGTCCGTTTGGCAATACGGTGTACATAGGAAATTGATAGTATGGGTAGCTCCTGTAAACACAGGCTATAAAAGGTCGCTACGCTGTGTTTACCTCAGTAGCTGACAGCCGGAAGTAGTTATACCCGTTTTGTAGAATGTTGCGCATAACCCGTATTCAGAAATAGTTGAAATTGTATTTATGCTCATGGGATATTATAAAAAATCGAACAGCGTGAGGGAGCGCAATAATGACAGAATTTTAGCAGGTTTTTTTGCCGTAAAGCAATTTGTTACATTTGAGACCTGATATCACACGATACTTCCTGATGAGGCGGCGGCCCGCTGGCCCAAAGTTGCAAGGGTGGTTTTTCCGCTCACAGGTGATAGGGGGGTGCGAGACAACCACCATTCAACCCGAAAAAAGTAATATAACCATTCCAATGACTCCGAAACTGTTCAGTTAAGGTAAAAAACCTGCATAGTTCACCTTTAAGATATGTGGATTCGGACGGCAGTTAAATTACCACACGACCTTGATGTTCGTCAAAAAACAGTAGGTAATTTGGCCGGAGATTTTTACGCGGGTTGGGTGAGGAAAATACACTGACATTATGGATTCGGACGGCAATAAAATCACCGACTTACCCCTGTAAATGTTTAGAATACCGTACGAGCCCATGAGAAACAATTAGCGTTCGAATAGGACTAAACTGACAGCTTTCACTGGCCTCTGAAAGCGCTCCGCAGACGACGCCGTCTTTTAGAACAACTATTCGCTGCCATAGTTTGAGCAAACTCCCCACCACAATCATTCCCTTTAAATGGACTATTAAGCCTTTAATGGTTTGCCAGCTAATGTACCTTTGGATAATATAATTAATTTAATTATAATATTATAATTAAAAATCTAACAACAATCGGTGTAATGACAATTTTATTATTTGCATGAAAACACTTAAATTAGCCTAATTGAATGTGGGTGTATTAAAACTTTTGAATTATATTCCTATAGACCTGCAACAGTGATAACCTAAAGCTAAGAGTGGTCCAGACCAACCTTCCGAACGTATGACTTACAGAAGGTATTCTTAACTAAGAGAACGTTTCGGGAAACACGTATTAACGATAAGGTACAGCTTAAGTTGTAACTTATGAACAACGTAGCGTTATGAAGGTTTCATGAAACGCAGCCATCCTTTAGGCAAAAATTATTCATATTCAGAACTTGGTATTTCATTTAATAGTGTTGTTTTTCGTGTTGTTTATTCACTAAGGAATATTTCAGGTAACAAATTAACTGAAATCGCTTCCTATAGCTAAACTGGAGTAATATGTAGGGCCCTGTGATTTTTGGCATGGAGAAACCATGGCTGGATTTGTGGATTCCAGTCATTAAAATGGATATACTGTATAAGAATGCCACCAAATTGGATTCATAAATCAAAAATTAGGCTTGTACAATTAATCAAATTCAAATTGCAATATGGAGGCCATCTGTGATTATTAAACTGCTGTTTAAATAT
This sequence comes from Phoxinus phoxinus, assembly GCF_949152265.1. Taxonomy (NCBI): domain Eukaryota; kingdom Metazoa; phylum Chordata; class Actinopteri; order Cypriniformes; family Leuciscidae; genus Phoxinus; species Phoxinus phoxinus. Next base: position 34,648,777 of record NC_136881.1, read on the forward strand.
AAAGTCTGCATGTTCTGCACGTCTCAGAATGAATGAGTGAACTTGAAATTATGACAGAAATATATTACCTTCATTATAGCGTAGCAACAGGCATGTGTTTGATTCCTTGGAAACACACATAAAAACACTGTAATCATTTTTGGATAAAACTAAACATGGGCCAAATGAATAAATAATTTGAATTGGAAGTTGAAAGTTGGAACCAGAATCCCAAATAAAAATATGTCTGGCATGCTTTTACTGAATTATTTCTAATTTAGCCTATATTCATCATCTTGTACTCCGCCATGTGCCACATATACCTTTACTATTCTGTGTCACAACTAGGCCAGCCATGTGATAATGGTTACTCATTTCTTGTAGCGATAATAGCATTGAGTAGTAGAGAATGAACGCTCTCTTACTGTGACTCATGGTCTGAGCTATTAACCATTTTTACAGCAAAACATTGGCCGCCTCCTTTGCCCATTTCTTTTCCCGTTTTCATAGCCAAAGTTCTGGAAAGCATTCAAGATTCTTTCGGAAAGGTCAGAGGATTCATGGAGCTATCTTTCAACAGCACAGTCACGGGGGAAATATACAGTCAGTGGGTGTAAAGCACCCATGAACAATTTTGAAGGGATGCCAACAATTGGCAGAAGTCCCTCTGAGAGAGTGGAAGAAGTTTTGTGGAAATTGTCACAGGAGATGCGATTCAAGTTCAGTTCTTTACCTCACTTGTGATGAAAGGTCTTAGATCTGCATGAATTGCCATTTTTAGACTGGTACATTTTGTTCTGAAACGGATATTGTTCAGACGATATTGTTATTCGACAAAATTAGCTGTGAATCCTCTTGCAAATATTGTGCTGTTGAAATTATATTAAAGGTAAGGCCAAAAGAAATTAGTATCTTACATCATCTGCCTCGGATAAGTGCTCTGACTTTCATAGGTTTTCATTAATATGATTCAAGTGTCATATCCTCAGAGAAAATAGATACTGAATCGGTTTTAGCAGTATGTCTTTTAAAAGCTGTTAGTGTGTAGTTTCTATGCCACTTACATCACCAGGAGGTTTTGTTTTCAAGGTCATTTCTCGAACAATTCCCATCCGCCACTGGTCAAACCATCGGATAGTGCAGTCCCAAACTCACACTATTGGTCGAGACAATGTTGATGGGTTGGGATGCTAAAACACAGCAATGTTTTGAAAGCAAATTATTCTCTGAATATTAAGCTGGAATAGGAGAAAGCATTTTAATATTTACACAAAAATTACATTCTTCATATTTAAAGGGATATTATATATCCCCTTAAGTGTCACCCCCTTTTTTTTAATAGACGTGAAAATGCACATTTCGAACTTAAATGGTTGTAATTCAAGAATGCTTTGTAATATAATAGATGTAAGATTGGTCTTGTTTTTAAGAAGACATTTGGCAGATTTTTGTAGAAGTTAAATTAAGAAAGTTAAACAGAAAAAAAAGTTATTGAAGTTTGAGTTTATGAAAATGTGCAATGTTAAACATGTAATTATTCATATTTTGTATAAAATATATATTTTCAAAACCTGGATGACTCTAAAAATGCAAAAAAAAATCAAAGCCAAAAATCTGAACAAGTTGTGTTTCAAATTGTAGGTTGATATCTCAAAAAGTAAGCTTTCAGTGAGATTTTGTTTGGGCGCAGTACCAAACTTTTTCACTAGTTGACATTACTGCCCATATAAAGGCACCTCCATTTCCATATGTTGTTTGAGTGATCTGATCTGAACCATTATTTTTACAATTTTCATACAATTTATGAACTAGACATCCTATTCAGAAGTAGTATTGGAAGTTTGGCAGATTTTGAAATGAATTTAACCTCTAAGAAACAAAAATAACACATATGTGCATTATAGCTCACTGCCACATCACAAATGGTGAATCTATTCTTTTTTTCTTTATATTTAAAACATTTTCAGACATTTTTTTCTAAAAGAATTGGATGGATGCTATCTTTTGAACTCTTGGCATGAAAACAAACTGAGGTTTCTATCATTCTTTCATGATTTTTCATGTTCATCACTATTTCAAAATAAAGGTCTGAACACGCCTTCGGAGTATGAAAATATTCTTGTTGCAGATTGATAAATTACGCTCCTCTGTAATTTATTTTGAAAGTCAGTCACCAAATATTTAAACTAGAGATTGTAAGCTTTCAAATGATATATAGTTTGTCAAGATTAGTTTAGATTTAGTATAGGATATTACTATTTTAAATATGTAATGGCTGTGCCAATATAAGGGGATATATACAGTAATAGAGTAAATTATATATAATAAGTTATATTAAAAGAGTTATAAAAGATTAGAAAATATACACTACTGTAAAAATGTTCTGGGGTCAGTAAGATTTCTCTTAGAAGTCAGAAATAATTCTAATATTTAGATTTTCTGCTCTAAGAAACATTTCTTATTATTATCAATGTTGAAACCGTGGTGTTTTCGACAGACTTATTATTATCAATGTCGTGGTGTTTAATATTTTTGTTGAAACCATGATAGTTTTTTCTTTGATGAATAGAAAGTAGAAAAGAACACCATTTATTTGAAATAAAAAAAAGTAAAAAAGTTTTACTGTCAATTTTGATCAATTTAATGTGTCTTAGCTTAATACAAATATTAAACAAGAAAGAAAAAACAACAACAATAGAATTGTACATATAAAGCAATATCTGGAAGATATATGAGGGTTTCTTTTTTTCTTATAAAAACTCTATAATTAACTATTGTTGTTGTCTTTGTCGCAGCTCCTCTGGTTGACTCCATCCCGAGACACAGCAGTTCTGCAATGCTGATGCTTCTGTCGGTGGTGTTTTTGGGCTTAGCTGTATTTCTCATCTACAAATTTAAGAGGTATATCCATGCAAACAGTTTTTATATCACACATTCCTTTTACCAGGACTCCAGCTATTGAACTTCATTTCTTTTCATGCACACCATAGTTCTCGTTTCTGTTTATCTATATATAAAGATAAAGTAAGATTTGATGGGACGGTATCAGGAGCGACTTTCCTTTGCATCAGGCAGTGCTATTTTTACTCATGATAGTTGTGAGATCTAGTTATTAGTTTGCATATGGTAGAAACATTTTTGAAAAAAAAAAAAAAAAACCTTACTGTGAAAGTGCAGGAAAATATCAATGGATTGTTTAATATGCAGCTGTGGTTCCTCTACTGGAAAACTGTTTTGTAATGCTTTGAATAATTTATTTGGTCTCAAAATAATTCAAATGGAAAAGACTCAGGGAAATGTTGAAACAATCATTAATAATGGATATAATTTTTCACCCCCCAAGTAATTTAAAAAGGAAGCATATTTATGGAAATGTTACACTTGGAAAAACAAAGCAATTAGCTTACAAAATTAATAGTAATTTGAAGAGGAAAAAATGGGGTGGGGGGGACATTTCTAATTCATAAAAATGAAAAGTGAGCTTAGAAAATGGCAAACACATTACAGTCTGGTTTGCGTGTTGGAAAAGTACACCATGAAATTTGGGGGAATTACTAATACATTGCTGTAATTTTTTCCGGGTTGTCACTGCGTTATCAAGACGATGTATTTTGCTTCTGTCTACCTCTGATTGCCTGTGCAACTTCTCCTCCAGAAGTTATTAAATATACTCTGCCATCATTATTTCAGGAATACAATGAAGGATTGCACTTGCACTCACATAGTATTTAACAACGTGTTATATTGCAGATTAAGTTGTGCCCTTACCTTGTGTTGTCATGCGTGTTATGCCAATTTGCTACTGAAATGGGCGCAAAATCAAACATATTTGTTCACATTTGTCTTTTTTGGTAATTTCATTTGATGTGATTTTGATTTCTGAATATCTGCTCAAACACAACAGATTGCAATTCCATTTGGTGCCACTAGTGGTGCACAGAAATTACACTACACCTTTTAAACACAATGTTTGTTTGTTTTTCCTAACAAAAAACTTGTGTAGAAAAATCCCCTGGATTAACATCTATGCGGAGGTAAACCATGAGAAAGAGCAGGAGATGATCAATACGGTGGGCCAGAATGACGCCACACCCAAAATCACCCTGAGTGAGTTGATGGAGAAAGAGCTGGAGGCCCGTGCCAAACGTGAGTAAAATGCTAAGAAAATCAATCAATTATTAAAAAGTTTAAGAGAAAATGCATATTTGTCTTACTGCATTGTCAAATTGCTTTTCTTTTCTTCTTGTTTTAAGCATTTTTATAACAAAGTATACATAAAAAAATAAAATAAAAATTGCCAACTGTATGTTGTTGAAAAAAATAATTGAATTAGGGTCGGCCCTAATAGTCGACGAGAAAAGGCGTAGTCTACCCAATTTTAATGAGTCGGTTAGTCACAAAAAAAATTTCCACAGGAATTGGCGAAGTCAACACGGCTGGACCATGTTGCCAGGATCAAGTTCTGTTTAGTGTGTTTGTTTCTGTCATTCTAAGTTTGACCTATGCTGTGTTGAAAATCGCTATACCCTCATTCACTATTCCCTACATTACTCCACTAATATAGTCCACTTGAAGGAGTGATTGAAAACAAGTGAGTGAATTCGGACACTGAGTGCGCCGGAAGTGCATTTGCATAGTTTGTGCCTGCCATTTAATAATCATCTGAAACTTAGCAAACTGGCAGCTTCAGTAGTAATGAAAAGGTTTATCTTGAAATCTGCCATGGAACTAGCATGTATAAACCTTGATAAAATGTTTTTATAATCAATCAAAAAGGAATTTATACCTGTGTGATATTACGCTGTACCCACGTTGGACCAGCAGTTTGGAAAATTGGGTATTCTCTAGCCGTTGAGAGTACATCAATTGTACACTCGTTATTGCGGTGCATTGTGGGATTGAATGAGTTCACTCGATAATGTCCACTATGCTTACGGACACCACTACAAATGAGTGTCCCCTCAAACAGTGGCCTATTTAGGGTATATGGATGATTTTGGACACAGCCTTAGTTTCCCGTTTTGTTTGATTAATGATCCCATTCACCTGTTGACAAAAAAAAAAAAATTTTAAAGGCAAAGCTTAGTGAACAATACCAACACTGTAAGAAAAGTTCACTTGCTGCCTTAATTTTTTAAGTGTAATTAAATTAGCTGATAACTTGATTTCAACTTAAATTAAACTGACTTAAAAACATTTAGTTGAATCTTGTACTGTATAACTTGAAATTTTAATTAAAGTAATTTAAAAATATGTGTTGCCATGACTTTTTCAGGAAACATGAATATTTGTCTTTTTCTAGCACTCTTAGGTTTAGTAGTTCTTAAGAATAAGAAGCAAGGACAGGATTTCAACTTTAGTCATTTGAGTCACAGACCTGTGTACTATTATTAAACTACTGTTGCAGTGGCGAGATTTTCCGCGACGCTCCGTTTTCCACTAAAAATATGAATCAATCAGCTTTCAGAATTACGCAGTGAAAACTATCAGAACAAAAACACCCCTTGGAATCAGGAGAGTTTATAATCTGACACGTAATGCATGCTAATGAGAACTCTCTACATTGGGCCCAAGTGTCCTTATTTCCCGAGTGGATGCTTCTGTGATCATGTAATTGCTTAATAACTGCAAATTAATATTTAATTGGTGCTGTTAAGCAGTGATTATAAAAGAGCACTGATTAAACTATAAAAGGGGTCAAATTGGGGTCAGTGTGATAACAACAACTGTGATGAATAAACATGCAACATTCGGTGCCATGCAGAAAATAAATCCTACCACTGTTTCTGTGGGTGTTTAATTGGGGGGGTGGGGGGCATTTATATTTTTTTGCTTGATTTCTTACTTAATGGTTCAGTTTCCAGCCTGCTTTACATTAATTTTCTTCACTTCACCAGTATACATTTTTAATGAGTCTAATACTAGAAAACTTTCAGTCTGTTCATTTATTGATGAGTCATATATAGTTGGGTGTATAATCAAGCATTTAGAGATAATGTGAAACGGCATTCGCTATGCATGTAACAAAACCATATATTCCACTTGAAATCATATTGAGACTTGATTGAGGTTTGAATGAATTGTGAAAAGTATGTAGGTCTGGTTTAAATCGAAGAAAAGTTGTTGCAGAGGTGGAGAAAGTTATTAAATTTAGGATTTATTCCCCCCTGAATAACATGCATAATCAACCACTTTTGTTAAAGCTGCATTCCGTAACTTTTTTGGGGTTAAAAAAAAGCAAGTACATAACCAGTCAGTGTTCAAAACTATCTGCTTCCCTTACTGGTTAGTATAGGCTATATTGCGTATGAGGATGTTTTAGATGGAGATTTTTAGCCTTTTCTCACAGCACTTGATATAATTAAACTTATCAATTTGATGGCGGATCCATCACATTCCGGTGAAAATTATTATATTGGTCATACTTCCAAAAATGTAAATCTGTGATTCCGAATGACAGTATCCACACCGGCGCGGTGACTGACAGCTGCACGTTCTCCTCAAAACATTGGATTCATCCGCGCAGTGCCGGGCCGGGGCACAACTCGCGTAAAGTGAATAATTCCGCGAATAACTGCAATTGTAGATTTCGAACAGAGATGGCGACAAAGAGGAAAAAACTACGGACTGCAGCTTTAAGGACATTTGTGAAGAAAATTGTGAATTTGTATTTGTTGAATTATGAAGGCTAATGTGTCATTTCTGTCTTTGACACGTAGGTGGAGTGATCAACACATGTGAAAGCACAAGGGAGATCCCGAACTGCACGAGTGTCTGAAAACATCAGGAAAAAAAGATGGAGGTGTATTGTAAAAATGTGTACAGAGGTATCACAATTTTAAAGGTTGACAGTTTTCCTCCTTTGCTTTTTTTGTAATTTCAAAACACTGTCATTGTTAATAGTTTTCTAAGGAGCTCTGATTTGCATGGATGTCTTGTTTGTTACGATCTGTGTGGAAAAGAAGAATAGACTTAACTACAGTACAAGTCACCGAAAACATGCTTAGGAATTGACCAACTTTTGAAATTCCAAACGGTCCGTTCTGAATATTACAGAACAAAGTGCAGACGGTGGGGGAAAAGCCACTACGCCTCTCTCAGTGCATTTCCTTTGTGCATCATCGAACTTACGCTTGTTAGTCTGAGTCAGTTTTTCAGATTAATATAAATTGTGGGGAAAAAAGTGGCTTTTAGTTTCAAAAACTGTGATTTTGTTGGGTCACAACTTATGCCAAGTTTGTTTAACTGTTCAAACTGATTTTCACACATTGTGAAGAGTGCTTTTAGTGGCTATATTAACTTAATTTTTAGGTTTTTAATCTCTTCAGTAGGTCATCTCATTTTTATATTTGTTATAACTTGAACTGAGGGAGCAAAATTGCAGCTGAGGCAACAACAACAAAAAAAGCCAACAGTGTTTAAATCCCTCTCTATGGCCCTGTTTACACCTGGTATTAAGATGCGTTTCGGTCGATCGGATCACAAGTGGACGACGCTAAATACAGGTGTAAACAGGGTCTAACACGTTTTAAGCTTGTCCACTTTCGACCACTTCCAGTTCTAGTTCAAACAGCCACAAAAGACCTCCTACTCTCCGTCTACTGACCTAATGCGTGAACATTATGGGAAGCGCGCTAGCCAGACGGGATTTAAAGTTTGACAGCTGGAGACCTAAGTTTGGTTTGAATATGAAAACAAACACACCAAGCACAATGTTCTCTCACCATTCCTGATTTCTAACACACACCCACAGCGTTCGGCGTGGTCTTGCGGCTGTCAGAGCGGAAACGAAACTGATGCTCTCCTTAAGTTTATCTGTTGTCTTAAAGCGCGTTCATATGTAAATTGCGCACGCTTATTTTGTCCATTTGATCGAAAGATCTATAACAAAAACCCATACATTTACCCACCCATAGACTCCCCTTGAAGAAATCAGGACAGAAGTGTGTGAAAGTGGACAAAAGAGACGGATTAACACAACAAGTGTAAACGGGTATGTGTCTTGTGACTTGTGATTCGATCGACCAAAATGCATCTTAATAGCAGGTGTAAAGAGGCCTATCACAGCTTTGCCTTCGTGTAAGCAATCCTGCTTTGCAATCTTCCAAATTGTTAGTCGTTGAAACGTTTCAACTTTTAATTACACATTTATCTCGCCTTTGTCTGAAGGCGGAGAGATATGGACTAAAATGTGAATTTTTCAGTCAAGAAGTGAGATACCTTCCCAAAAGCACTGTGATAAAATGTCAATTTGAAGGCAAGCTTTTTGTACTTCTATAAAGCGGGAATACTATTAAAAATCACATCTCTATGGCTAAGCTTTTATGGTTTCTTAGTTAAAAGTCCATGAAATATCAAACGTTGAGAATGTTTTGTGGAATAAATCTCTTGATATACAAACATAGACACAATAGAGCTTGATATCTTTCTTGAAAATATTATAAAACTTTAAATCTAACATACCTTCAGCTAAATGTAAGTTCCTGTAAGCTCCTCATATATATAATGTACCGTCCGTGTGCATTCCATGAAATTATTTTACATTCAGCTTGTACTTTGGACTTTTTTTTTTGTAGATAAAAAGGGGTTACATGGTCATTTTGCTTCATAAGTGAATGCCTTACAAATAAGAATGCCTTTTGAATAATGTTTATTCATCATAATCGCTGGCCATTTCGAGTTTTAAATTAATTTAAAACAGTTTAACAAACTGCCATGATTGAGTTAAGTGCTTTTTTTTTTTTTTTTTTTTTTTGCATACATTTTTAAGGTGTCTCATCTCCCAGGGATTGAAAAACCATTGAACTGTACAATAAGTCTCAAGTTTTAATTTCTCTGTATATACAGCAAGTGTATTTTCATTTCATATCCTTATACTGTAAATATAATAGAAATGAAGACTTCACTGGACGCAGTCTGCTATACGTTTCAGAGGTGTTTTACGAATTGAAACAGTGATTCATTGATGTGCTGTAGATAAACCGGTGCTGTAAATAGTTTTTTTTAATTATTATTATAATTATTCATGCATTGTACAAGACAAATAGTAAAGATGTATTGCATATGCTTCAGTGTTGCCATTCTGGATTTTGACCTCAGATTTAAAGTTGAACCTATAGAGAGAGCAGTGTTTCAGTATATGGTTAGACATTCTGTATTGGAGTTGATTGCCTGTTTCACACAAGATGAATATAATTCATGAATAAGCAGGTGGTTTCTTAGATTCCATTGTGAATGTAATTGTATAGCAATATATCAGAATATAAGGGACTTTGGCCAAAATGACTTCCCAAGCAATTTATACCTGTTCTATTCAATTAGTGACATATTACAAATCAAAACATTGTGCTTCATGTATAATCCATGCTTTATATGTTTTTAGTTTTTTTCCTGCGTGAAACAGAACAATCAAATTATTCTTAAAAATTATTTTTTTAATTATGTAAATGGATAGATGCCTCAGTATTTCTCTTTATTTAGTGCTGAATTAGTGAAGAAATTATTTGCCCTTTTTGTTGTTTTATAATCATTGTAATGAATGCATGCACCGTACGTTAATATTCTGTTTTGAAAACTTAGTCGGCTGCCTAATTTAAACAAAACCTCTGTTTTGGAACTAGGCAAATAGTGCTCCTCGCGTGAAGAGACTTGAGTCGAAATTGATTTCAATGGCGTTTGCTGTTAGCATGTTGCTAAGCTAAAAGTGATACTCTGATACTGATCATATGTTTAAAATAAAGCGCACAAACAAATATTTGGTAAAATATGATTGTCTAATTAGATTAAGCATTGACTTGTTTATATGTAAAATCAATATTGTGCCATCATGCATTCTTTCTCAATGCATTATGGGATTGCCTTCTCCATGTTAGATGCAGTGATCAGAATTTGTCCCCCAAAAAAGATTGTTTTAGAATGAATCCTTTTAGTCTTTGCCTTGGGAGCACTATGACGCCTTAAAATGATACCTAGACGGCTAACTAGGTTTTTGGAACAGATTTTATTTTATATTCTGTGTATTATGATCATCTCAGACTCTAAGTTTACTGATATACCAGCCAGACTAACCACAACCTCAACATGTTCTACGGTTCGTTCTGATTTCTATCCAATGTGACCTCATGTTTCGAATGTAGAACTTAAAGAGCTGACACACTTACTCCACCACATGGAAGCGAATTCAAAAATATTTGAAACATATTGTTCAAAAGTTTAATGTCAGTAAGATTTTCTTTATATATTTTTGTTTTTTAAGAAATTAATACATCTATTCAGCAAGATTGCATTAATTTGATCAAAAGTGACCAAAGAATCCTGAAAAAAGTGTCATGGTTTCCACAAGAATAGTATAGCTGCACAACTTTTTTCGACATTGATAATAATAGTAAATGTTTCTTGAGCTGCAAATCATCATACAGTATTAGACTGATTTCTGAAGAATCATGTGACACTGAAGACTGGAGTAATGATCCTGAAAATTCAGCTTTGCATCACAGGAATAAATTAAATTTTAATATATACAGTATATTATGTAAGCTTGTTTCTACCATGTAATACTTTTTTATTGATTTATCAGATTTTTTTCACGATTCTGACTTTTTATCTCGACATTCTGAATTTTTTCTCAGAATTACGAGATATAAACTCACAATTGCGAGAAATAATCAGAATTGCAATTAAAAAAAAAATTTAACACAACTCTGACTCCTTTTAGAGATATAAACTCGCAATTACAAGAAAAAAAGTCGGAATTGCGAGATAAAAAGTGGCAATTATTATTTTGAAACAAAATCAGTGGCAGAAACAAGCTTCCATAGTGTATAAATTGTATTACATAATATTACTATTTTAGCCAAATCAATGCAGTCTTGATGAGCATAAGATACTGTCTTTAAATTTATTTAAAAAAAAATGTACAATCCCAAACTTTTTAACTTTTTTTTTACGGTTTTAACGTTACCATGGTGTCTTTAACAGCTCTAGAGCTGCTGAAAACAGCTTTGCATTTGTAAACGTGAGCATAGTCTCCGCAGATGCTAGTTATGCTTAACACGCTTCCCCCTCCATAAAGAAACTTAAAACGGGCCACAGAGACTCATTTAATTCATGATGTCTGTGAAGTCCAAAGCAGTGCGACATGAAACAGTGTTTTACCCTTAATCTCCACTTCTCAGAGCCTCTACAGTGTGCTGAAGTCAGCATGCAATTACAGTAGCACGGGCCTCGAGTCGAGGGAACTGGTACTTTACCATCCTGTCGCGGTCTCTCATTAACACTCGCATGTTCATCTCACCGCGCCGCCGCATTATCTTTACAATCTCGCTCTAATATCAACATTGATTTTTTTTTTTTTTATTACTCATTGTTGCTTATATCTTTAGTCCTCCACTCACGTAAATCTGTGTTCTTACGAGGCACAAAGCCGAAGATCTATAAGACGTAACGCTAATTTGGTTACACTTTATTTTAAGGTTGTCAGTATTACAGTGTAATTATTCATTTAAGTACTGAGTAATAATAATTAACTATATAATACTATAGGGTTAGGATGAGGGTTTGGTTTAGGGTTAATTTCATACATAATTTATACCAGTGTGTAACAATGCCTCTGTAATAGTGTTACCGCTCATTTTTCCCCAGTTAAATCGTTTTTGTCCTTACCATCCATCCCAAGTTACAAGTATCAAGGCTTTTTGTTGTTTCCTTAGGTTGACAAAGTTTTCTTAAAAATGTGCAGATCTATCAATTCATTTTGAACATTTTCACAATGTTAAATATGATATTTGCACTGCACTGATCTTATTGGTCCAAAACTCAGCTCCACAACTATATGTCAAACAAGAACATGTTCTGATTGGCTGTGATTGTGTATGGTCATGCACATCATCACAGCCTTCGGTGTAAAAGTTCTGGTTAGTCTGGAGAGCCGAGCAGGTCAGTGAGACTCTCTTGCTGATGTTGGAAAGTACTTGCGGATGTTTAACTACTCTTTTCTTTTTCGCTTATTTATTTATTGCCATTCTGTGCTAATGAGCCCTCTCTCATTCAGTGGAGTTGTGTCATATCCATCAGGTTTTATTTGCTGTTCCGACACTCTCTTTGTGATATGAATCATAACTTTGTATCAATAACGACACTGTAGGCATTAAAGCAAAATGAAGCTGGTTGAAAAGAAACTCGCCATACGATTTACGTGTGATAGAAAACCAGTAATGTTTTGACGAGCAAATAATTGTAATCTCCCGTCGCACAAAATCTACAGCTGCATGACTCATGGTTATTGTTACATCTTTATTTCGATATTTCTATGGAAAACTATTGTCATTTTGGAATCGTTTCAAATAAATGTATTTTTGTACATCAGATGCGGTTTCCTGTCTGTGATATTTTCCCGAATCGCGAGTTCACGGTTCACGCTACAGTGGCGGGATCCTCGGTTTCTAATGATGTTTTGTTGTCATTAGTGTCTTTTGGCAAAGTGTGCACAGCTGGTGTGTGCCGGAGGCGAATCGTGCAGGTACACAAGGAAAACCTTAGGCGGAAACTTAGGATGCTATCACAGGCCTCTCAAGTCGTTCTATAAACAGAGGCACTAAGGTGCCGAGGGTATTTGGAGGTGTGCGACTGCGTGACATGTTTTGCTGGGTAGATCTGCGAAAAAGAGGGCCAAATAAATTTGTTTAATCCTTTCTACAAAATGACTGCCGTTCCAGGGCGGAAAACAGCGAATCGGAGAACAGATTCAGCGTAGCGTTTGGTCTGATTCGCTAACCTAAAAACACACAAGGCGTCCTTCACCGACTGACTGGGGGATTCTTCTGTGGAATGACAGGTGGATGTCTTCACTGCGATTCTGCGTGAATGATAGTTGCTGTTTATGTGCGGATGAGGGAATCTAAATTTAGCCCAAGGCCGAGTTCCCATACAGTTCTCCGAGTCCGTAAATACATCAATTCCCCCAATGGCAGATGATTTGTGAGTTCAGTGATCACACTTTGATATATGAAAGATACTCCCTCTGGTGATGCATTAATTATCACTTTAGCTAGGGCATTTTAGTTTGTAGCCTTGAACTTATGGGACACGCGCGCACACACACGCACACACACACACACACACACACACAAACAAACACTTTCATCAAAGCTGCATTTTCTCCATCAATAGGCCAGTGATGTTTCTTCAACTACAGCGACTATTTTTATTATTTTAATAATGTAATATCGTGTAGCCTACTTTTCAAATGCCTTTGTGTGTATGTACATTGAAAATCTATCTTATTTTTTTAAATATATATTTTGAAAATAATTATGAGCTAAAGAGTGAAATAACCATAAACCGTTTGATATTATCGCGTCGAAATGATTGTAACGAGGTATGTTGTTATGGGAAGGAGGAGGCGGGAACCGGCGAACATTTCAAGATTTTAATAAATAAATAGACAAATACGAAAGTAAAATGAAAGTATAAGCTTAATAGCTCGCGGGCGACTGCTGGCCACACAAAACAGAAACAAAACACAACATAAACTCAGGCCTGTTCCTCTCTCGATCTCCACTGTCGTCGCTCCTCCTTTATGCCTCCGCTCCTCCGTGAGAGATACGAGACCGGTGCGTCGTGCAGGTGTCGCTCATTATTAATCACGCCACCGGTCTCGCGCCGTCCTCTCACGTCCCTCGACCTCGTCCTGCTCGCCACAATGATGTATATGCATATTTCGTGGCTATTACTATTCAGATTATTGGTTTTGAAGTCATTTCAACCCGATCTCATGGCAATTCGTATGTATTTTACGAGTTGCCCGATTCGTGACCCCGCCTCTAAACCTGCCCATCACTGGGGTTTATACAAATCGTACAAGTGAGGTCGTACGAATCAGCCACCTTTTACTCACTCGTATACATTTTTACGAATTGCTCTTGAGATAGCATTGGTCATTTGCACCATGACTAACAATTTTGACTCTAATAATGTGTTTTCTAAAGTTACTGTGGATTCAACAGTGTCAACCAAAAGCATGTTGTTATTTTACCATGTTTCCAAACAACATGTAATTTTGTTTATGTAACCATTCACTGTAAAAGTTCATTTCAAGTTAGTCATAATAATGTGTAACCATAGAGACAGTAGGATCAGTGACAAAACACGCACGCTGCCAATATTTATCACTTCTCTAATATATTTACACATCACAAAAACATTACAAATCATCAGTTTTTGGTTTAAAACGTGTTCTTAGATTTAGGTTGCATGAGACGGACCTCAACAGATGATTACTGCCAGAGAAAGTCACACAAGTCTAACACGACATCAGCTGCAATCCACGTCAACAGGAAGTGAGTAGAGTCTGTGTGGGTGGATGTTGGGTTTTCTCTCTGTATTTTCTCCGTTGCTTACTCTCTTTCTCGCTCCAGGAATGAAATGGTCGGGACCTGGCTTTCCGCAGAGCTTGATAAAAGACCCTTGTCAGGGAAGTTGGCAGCATTGTCATTGCACATTGGCATTTCAGAACTCAGACCCACGAGATCGCTCTCGCCAGGGTAAGAAAGTACTCTGTCAGTTAATAGGGCATCCCTCTGTTAAAGTTTATTTCATTATTTGATATGTTTGGGGGCGGGGGGGGGGGGGGGGGGGGGGGGAATTACAGATGGCTGATGGGACTTGGACATGGAATAGACATGCTAGATGGCAAGTTGGCATAAATGCAGTGGATCTGCGGAGGAAGGCAGCCAGACCGAAGCCTCATTACGCCATAGGTTAGATTAATCTCTCAACCTGTCCTTCCTTCTTTCTCCTACCCACATATTCATTCTCTCTCTTTCTCTCATACGCTCACGCAATTGCTATCTACCTTTCACATCCAATCTACTCCTCCATCTTTTCCTCTCGCTCCTCTGTCTCTCTCTCTCTCTCTCTCTCTCTCTCTCTCTTCCCCCTCTCGGTCTATTATTCTCTCACCTTCAACCTTGAGAGCGGATCACAGTGCGCTTTACATCTCCGTATCCCCAAACATGAGCGCTTGAGTCAGGTGGGGTTACTGAAAATAAAAGAGGTAATGAAAAGACCTTAACTCAAACAATTACACGCAGGACGTGTCGCAATTCAGGCAGGGGTCCTAATGTGTAATTGCTTTTAAAAAAAACAATCAACATCTCATTAATCTTTGTGATGCCTTTGTGACACACTCGATGATGTGAGAGGCTTCCGGAGACCCTCGTGACAGCAACACCGAAGATTCGTGGATAACTTAAACTTATTTTATTTCAGCTTGTTGCCAAATTAACATTTCTCATTTTCATTTATAGTTTAACATGATGTACTAAAATAACTCAAACTATAGAGAACAAAAAAATACTGAAACAATGTGAAAATGTGAGAATTAATATAATCTTAATTAATGTTGTCTGTTTTTGAAGCCATCTATATGCTTGTGTACTCTTATTTTTAGTTATTATAGCTGACTAAAACTAAAAAACATGTGTTGCTTTAAATAAAATTAACTTAAACAGATTATTTATTTATTTAATTTAAATAAAAACCTTAAACTTATTTTATTTCAGCTAGTTGTTAAAGGAACATTTCTCATTTTCATTTAATTGAACATGATATACTAAAATAACTAAAACAGAAATAAAAATGAACGAAAACTATATAGACATAATAAATAAATAACTGAATTTAAAATGAAAATGGAAAATATAAAAATGTGAATAAAATACTATTAATAATATTAATATTAAATTAAATAATGAATACTTGTTATTATTGTTGTTATTTATATATATATATTTTTTTATTAATTTATGTTTTATGGAATACAAAAACATTATTATTATTATTATTAATGTGTTATTTTGTAGTTATTTTTTTATTTAAACCGATCATGCCGTAATAACTTTCATAACACAGTTGAGAAACTATGTGCAAAGATATTGTATATTTATTTAAAGTTGATTTTTCCTAGCCCCAAAAAATACTTTATTATGAGTTTTTTTCTGAACACTAATGAGGAAGATTTTTTTTTTTTTTTTTTTTGCTGGTTCCCAAGAGATTATAAATAGCTTTTAATTTCTCACTGTATTTGTATCTCATCAAATGAGTGTTATTCAGATATACCACATGATTAAAGGTTCTAAATATCATATTTTCAATCTTCTCTGCCACAGGTTAGAGATGATGAGTGGGGAGGATTTCATACATTTATGTATGACTATACACTTGTTTGTCTTCGGAGCAGATGGAAGTGCTTAATATTCAACATATGCCCAACATGGAAATTAATGTGAAACTTTTTGATCAGTTACCACCATCAGCAGTGGTGATTTATCGGCCAACAAACTACATATTCGACCATTTTTCTTACCCCCTGGTAAACCGTGGGCAGTCAGGAGTTCATTATGCGTTAGTTTAGTCTGAGTTATATCACTGCAGATGCATAAATGCTTATGGCGTGAAATCATATCCCAAGTCCAAATATACATGCACAAGAAATGAGCCTAGTTCCTCTAATGAATACTTTTCCAATGTTAATTACAGAGAGTGACAGGTGACCAGAAAGGTCTCTGTTAATGTGGTACATGTCCAATATTCTTATAAACTCATATTCACCCTAATAATTGGGCTTTTGCTGATCTTCTATCCCATGACACG
The DNA here is from genome assembly GCF_949152265.1 of Phoxinus phoxinus. NCBI lineage: Eukaryota > Metazoa > Chordata > Actinopteri > Cypriniformes > Leuciscidae > Phoxinus > Phoxinus phoxinus. The sequence goes on from NC_136881.1 coordinate 34,665,406, forward strand.
AGACCTTGGCGGATGCCCTCTGAAAGTAATATTCAGCAGACGATCTATAAATGGAGGCACATCGATGATTCCAGATAAGAAAATGTTCTTCTGATATACAGATTATAACATTATTCCAGTGATTTTAATTTAGATATACAGAATATATATTCATAAAGATAAGAGCAATCATGTGTGAAGAAGTAGGAAATTGAAGTCTATTACCAGCCGCTTTTTTTGTATCATTCTGTGTCTCTTTGTAATTTTATATTAGTTTCATATGGCTCTCCTGAAACATCAGAGATATCTAATATCGATCCAATGTTATACAGTATTTTTAATAAAAAGTTTGTCTTTTCTAAAGGATCCAGATTATCATAACGCTGACTTGACTGTATTCCAGTTCACATCCTTTACAAGGCATACGGCTCTGTCACTCCTTGTTTAAAATAAATATGACTCGACCCAGAAATGTCAATAATACACCAAAATTGATCAGCACATTTCGTCAGACACACACACTTAAGACGGAAAATGCGTTGTGAGTTCACAGGGTTTTTGGAATTCCGTGAGAGTTCTCAAACTCTTTGATGAAGTCGGATCCCCAAATGATTCCAGACAACATCTGTCCCTTCACTTTCCATTCCAGATAGTGTAACGAGCATATGGAATCTGTCTGAACTTATTCTATTCTTTGTGAATACACTCCCAAAGCTTCCTCTACAAACCACCTTTATCTTAATGGAATGTTAATCCTCCGGGCATTAAAGGTTCTCGTCCTAGAACCGATAATAAGAAAATGACAACATCTCAGATATATTAAAACTACTTTTTAGAAGAATTTTGAGCTTGTCGGTAGTGTGGAACTGCATTTTCAATTACATAAGTGATGTATTTTTGTGAAACATGACCACAAATTCTTTTCACATTTATACAGTGTGTGAAGATAAAATGAAAAATGCTGGCATTGGCTGACAATTTTTTTTTTTTTAAACACTGGTGAGGAAAGAGTTAAGAAGACATGGAAGCGCCATTTATATGCACTGTTAGCTGCGTACTTTTAACCTGCGTTTTCCAATACACATGTGGACTCTTCATCAGTAAGAACCAAGCGGCAACTAAACTGCAATTCATCGACTGGCCGCTAGAGACAGGCTCCAAAAGAGAGTCAATCCCATGTTAAAATGGCCAACTTTACAGTAGAAAAAAAATGTGTTTACAGCCTGGTGCAAAGTGGTTTTGGTCTATATAGCTAATGTTGCCCTTCATGACAACTTTGAGGGGGGTGAACTTTTGTATAACTCATCCGTTTAAATCATATTAAGGCTTAACACTCAACCTTCCCTCGGGTCATTTTGACCCGGAAATTTCATCAAAGTTCATCGAGTCACACCATGACTTTTGTCGCACTTGAACCACGAATACAACAAATATTTGAATGGATTCAAGGAGTTTTGTGAAATTTAAAAAAGTAACAGATCCTTCCCTCGTGGTTCAAATTGACCCCCATAGGAATGAATGGAATGCGAGGAATACTTCAGTACATAAAAACCTAAAAAGGCTCAAAATTCAAACAAAAAAATGCTAAAACTTTACCAAAAAAATATTTTATAATGTCTATATGTCTATCTGAATACACCCTGAAGAAAAACTGACTTTAGGACCCAGTGGAACAGCTGATTTGCTCCATATAGAGCTATAAGGCCATCTAGTGGCAAGAGTCATGAAATATCATGTTACATTATTATTTTTCCTCAAGAGGTCGGCAAAGACACACAATGTAAGATTTTTTTTGAGCTGAATTAAAAGGTTATTTTGAATTTAAGTTGAAAGAATGTGAGGAATGTGCTTAAATTACAATTTATTTATTGATTAAATCTAGTAATTTAAAGGTAAATAAAATAAAAAATTACCAAAAAAATCTCCCCCAAAAAATTGCATTAAAAAATAGAAACATAATATTATAAAAAAAAAAAAAAAAAAAAGCTTTCTGGTAAAAAAGGAAAAAAAAGTCGAATTTTAGGGCTTCGGGTCATTTTGACCCGCGAGGGAAGGATTTGTAACAAAACCAGATGTTTCTTTTTTAGGTGAACTATTCTTTTAAGGTAAGGTAAAAAGGCTTTGTGAGGAATTAGCTGAGATTTGTTTGAAAATGATTAATTTCCGTCTAAATCTTTAAGCGGTTCTTATAAGGCTCCATTACTTAAAAGGCTTAGTCTGGGTCATACTTCTCTCACAGAATTTCCACCTCACTTTGCAGAGGTGTTTACCTCAACAAGTCCCGGCACTGGGGCTCAAGTCTGTCATTTTGACGGCTCTTTGATCTAAGCGTAGCTGCGAATTTTAATACTTGATGCGCCATTAGCTGAGGATGCGAAGGTGAATCCTCCGTCTGAAATTAAAAACAGCCTCCGAATACCACTTCAATAATGCATTAATGCCCGGATTCATCCAGCTGTAATGGAATATTTTGCCATGGGCTAACTGTCTTGGCTTCTTGAATATCTTCTTCCTCCAAATGTGCTCAACTGTGTAAGAGGCACGATCTGCTCATTTCTTTACTCGTGATTAATCGTTACGGGCATGATATTATGCATAGAACTTTGCAAATTGTATAGTCCTCTGCATTAGAAATGATTATTTAAAGTTTACCCCAATAAATCCTCAGCAACTGACATTGAATGTCCATGTACGTGTTTTTGTTTTTTTCTGAAACGAATGTTTATTTTATAAAAAACACACATCTTTAGTGTTGCACCTGCTGAATTCATTCAACAGAAAATGAAAGGGAAAAACACATTTGGTTTTCTCTGATTGCTCAAGCTCCCTTGTGTTACACAACCAAATGAGCCAAGTCTCTTTAATCTAAGATTTGACATTCAGCGGTGCGAGAAAGTCACTGAACTTGAATCGCATTTGCATCTTTCTCATGATGGATCAGATTAAAGAAACGAGATGATTGCGTGAAGTCCCCTGACAGATTTTTTTTTTTTTTTTTTAGGACTTACCTTCAGAATTAAAGGTAATCCTAAACCCGTGCTTCTCTGTATGTCCTCGTACATCAAAAGGTGTTTTGTCTGGTGAGGAGTACATTTGCATAAATAACAAACAAGCGAGCACACCACAGATGCACAGTGTTTTGGAATAATTTGAGTGAATATGGATGAAAGACAAGGTTCATGAAATGAGCATCTGGAATGTTCTTCTCTGGACAAGATGTTGCAGTTTGGATAAACTGAAGCTTGATCACTGCACATCATGTGTGCCAAGCATCCAACATTTACAAGCTACAGTGCACAAGATGAGTCAAATAAAGGTCAGTGACGAATCAGAATATTTTTACATTTTAATGGACCCTTTTCACATTTGGGTTTTAGTAGTGGAAGTTATCAGTTATCAGAAACTACAAAAACAAAAGCGTTTCACTTTATTTTGATGGTCCTTTTAACACATTCTGTTGACTATAAGTAACGTTGCACCTACATGTCTCTCATTAGAGTGTTAGAGTATAAGTAGACTGGTAGGGTAAGAATAAGTTACTTGAAAAGTTACTTATAGTCAGTAGATTGTCTGTTGGAGGACCATCACAATAAAGAGTAAGCAGATATTAAGCAGACAGTCTACTAAAACTATAATGAGAGTTAGTTGACATGTAGTTAACTACATTGCAAATGTACTTATTGCCAACATAATGTTCAAAATGGACCATCAAAATAAAGGGTTACCAAAAAAAAGGTGTTTCAATGACTTTCCTAAAAGGGAAAAAAATGGAGAGGGATGTCAAATTTGCCGTCACTCCCTCAGCTGTTGAATTAGAAACACTTCTCTGTAATGTAATGTCAGGTTGAAGTATAGTACAACACAAAGTAGTTTTTAATACTTTTATACTTGAACTGCTTATATTATAACTTAAATGGTAAAACGTGTCATTAGTCTGTATAAAGGGATCATTTGAATTGAGTTGGCAAGCAGGATGCAGAATTACATTTAAAAATTAATTTAACTTAAAGTAATGCAAATGTAATTTTAAGGTAAACTACATTTTTCAAGACAAACATTAAATGTTGACTTGACAAGCTTTTTTAAGTTTGGATGGATGGATGGATGGATGGATGGATGGATGGATGGATGGATGGATGGATGGATGGATGGATGGATGGATGGATGGATGGATGGATTGAGAGATGGATGGATGGATGGATGGATGGATGGATGAATGGATTGAGAGATGGATGGATGGATGGATGGATGGATGGATGGATGGATGGATGGATGGATGGATTGAGAGATGGATGGATGGATGGATGGATGGATGGATGGATGGATGGATGGATGGATTGATTGAGAGATGGACGGATGGATGGATGGATGGAAGCACTAGTAAATTAGCCACATGACATTTATGGCTCAGATGATTGACTTAAACAAACAACGCTCAATTAATTTAGAGTTAGCGGCAGGGTGGAAATTGGCATCTAAATTTACATTTCTGGATTTAATGGAAGAACAAAATGCTACAAAATTGTGTCATGTGGTCACTTTGATAGCAATCCAGATCTGGTTGCACTTTATGTATGTGCACTTATGTGAACTTATAGAGTACTTACTTACCATGCCTGGGTTATACAAGGTAACTACATGGGTGAAGGTTAGGTTTATGGGTAGGTTTTGGGGTTAATACCAGTTATTACCCAGTTATTGTAATTAATAAAATAAGTACATGCACATAGGGATCAGGACTGTAAAATAAAGTGCTACCACTTCCCTTATATAAAAATATGAAGAAGTTACACAAATAATACTGTATTCTTGTTTGTGTAGTGTAGAGATGCAATGACATTTATCTCATGAACACTGGACTTCTCTTTAGGGATCTCTCATCGGCTGTCCATCCAGCATTTAGCACGTGTTTTTGTGGGAAAACCACTGACTTCATCCCAGTTTCCTTGGACGGTGGATGTTATTTATGGACAGAAGCTGACATGAAACAACAGGGAATGATAGTTTAAAAGGATACCGCACAATCTGGCCAAATTCAAATATCAATGCAAAGGTCAATTAAGTTTGATTTCCCTCTTGCAGCTCGTGTAAAATGACTCTGGACGGACAGAAGAATTAATTAATAGAGCTTCGCAGATGGAGGCGCGTGTCCCGACCGATTGACTAGAAAGAGACCAGAAAAAGTCTCCTTTGTTGGAAGTGTCAGCTCCACAGGAGAAAACACTCGTCATAATATTCCCTTCTGCAGGACGGCTGAGCGTTTGATTCCATTCGATATTCGGGCACAGCTGAACAGTGGCCTGTAAATGTCAATATCCCCTGTAGGCTCTTGCGTTTGTGGTCAACAATCTGTCCTGCTGGGTCAGAACAAAATGCAGAAAAACAGAACTGGTTTGAATAAAAAAAAAATTAAAAGCAAGTGGAGGGAAAAAACGAATCAATATTAATGAGTCTCGCTGTGTCTTTATTAGCTAGCTCTGATTTAGCGGTGAGTTAGATATACATATTGTACAGTTGTATGAGAAATCTGTTCCTAGAATTGCGTAAACCCTCAAGAGCCTGCTGGACATGATTCCAGGACACATAAGTAAGGGATAGTCATCATCGCAAAATAAACTCGGATAGGGTAATTAGGACTGCAGAGCAAAGCAGAGTAGCCACTTACCATACCAAATAAATAAATACTACGCATTAAATATTGATTTGAGTTGAAATAATGTTATCTTACTTTTAGATAAGCTGAAAGCTTCCAGTAAAACTATCAGCCTAGAAGACTACAAACATTGTAACAACATTTCAAACATGCAGAGCTATGTTTGATTACTTACAAATTGTAGTCCATTACTGATTACAAATTGCATGAGGAAAATAATTATTCAATTATTTTTAGTACTAGATTACACAAGTTAAGTAGTGTTCTGACTACTTTTTGATTTATTTTTAGATTACTTTTGACCTAACTTGTTTATCACATAGATTTGAATGGGATTAGTGTGTACCATATTGATATAAATAATAATAATAGTAAAAAAGAAAATATACAGTATATAATTATGTATCAACATCATAACGTGCATTAGAGTGGTCCCATTATGCTTTTCCAATCTTACAACTTTAGTAAGTGTGTAATGTTGCTGTTCGAGCATCCAAAGGAAAAATTTATTTTATTTAACTGAATCCCCTTTTTTCAAGAACTACACCAGGATTTTTCCGGATCGTATGAAGTCATAATATTCCTCATTTAAATAATCCCTGCACACGGAATACGCAAAAAAAAAAAAAGGTGACAAGGCCTGGTTGAGCTGCAGTAGAGAAGACAGTGTTGTCAGCATGTCAAAGAGACACTGTTGTCCACCCCTTTTCCCGAAAACTCATTTGTTGGACCTTCCTAAAGCTGACAAACTTAGAGTGGTTAATATGTATTTTAAACGCTGTTCCTGAACATTAAAACCCTTATCTGTGCACGTGTTTACTGTGGCTTCTGTAAGATCTAGCATTTGTAAGACAGTTCATCGCTCCATATGAAAATGAACCATGGATTAGTTTGTGGACATGGACATGTTTGCATCACCTTAGTTTTCTGACAAATATCACGATTAAATGGTGGATAACATTATATCTATAATAAGAAAATGACAAAAAAAACATACCACTCTGAAACGTCCTGTGAAATCCGTGCTTGCAAAGTCTATGCATGAAATCCGTTCTGCTCGATCCTCTTGTTCGTTAACATTGTCAGGGTCTGAATCGGGATCGAAGTTGAAATTGGTTTGAAATTGACGCCATCATTAATATTTACAAACCAGAGAAGAACTCGCAGTTATGGAGGGACGGGACATTTACCGAACACGTGCTAAGCTCTGCCAATCACAACACACTGGGCCAGCTAACCAATCACAGCACATTTCGTATTCCGGAAGGAGGGGCTTCATCGAAATCAGCATGTTCGAGCCATACTGGGAAGAGAGATGCTGAAATAATGGAAAATATGTTAAAAAATAATGTGTGTTTTTTTTAACAAGCATGAAAACATATTCTAGTACACCCCAAAAACAAGTTGATGAAAAGACAATAATTAATGAATTTTAAAAATAAAACCAACTAAAAAACACATTTAAAAAAGTAAAACAAGAAATACTTTATTTGTTTACCTGAATTTCCACTACTTTGTGGAAAGGAGTGAGATATTGGTGTTCAGTGTTAGTGTGGTATTAACCTCACAAAGCCACAGAGGAAGGATGATGTGCCATCAGGAGATCTGAGCTGTCAGAACCAATGTCTCAAACTCAAGGGAACACGTAACATTTTTAACAGTGAGACTCAAAGAAGTGAACATTTCGTCATCTTTTTCTCTTTTGCCTTTTCTCCCTTTGTCATAGACCACGATGGCTTCAGTGCACATTATTAACAAAAAGCTATATGCAATACTATGAGCAATTAGGAGATTGAGTTGTCACAAGGCCTATAGTCTTTCTATACTACTTGTAGTGCAAACTGAAAATGACGCTTGTAAAAAGGATTACATAATGAGATGCAATAGTTCCCAAATTAAATGGCACAAATTAAATTGATATCTAGTTACAAAGGCACTATATTTCTAGTGCATCATCAGGACTATATGAAATATCCAAGAGGTGTTCTTGGATTGTTGTAACTATTCACCCCCTGCAGCTTTGATATTGAACACTGTTTGTCGCACAACCTGTTGTATTTCTATTTTGGCCCATAAGGCCAGCTGCCCTGATTCACACCTGCTAATTCATTTGGGTGTAAATAACAACACCCCGGAAACGCTGTATTTTTCCCTGTCCACTTTAATGTGTCCTCACTAAGTGCAAACCCGACTCCCGCAGCCAAGAGCGGTGAATCACGACTTGACAAGCCACCGCATTGGCACATTTGGAGACTGTTTGGTTTCAAAATACTTTCATGCTTGCAAATTACATTATTTCGTGAGAACTAAATACACTATGAATTGTAAATCCAATCGCTTAATCTTAATATTGGACATAATTACTAATAATAAAATAGAAGAGGTGTTCTTCTAAGATTCAGAACTCTGTGCAAATGCCTTGGGGTCCTGGTATGGTGTACGTTGTGAAGGCCAAATGTCCCCAAATAGATAGTAATACCAGTCATTTTTGACCTTGTTTGGACATTTTTCTTTGGTCTCCATGAGGAAAGCAGGATTTTAAAAGTTAGTTTTAAAGTTTGGTTAGTTCCAGTCCTTGATTCTGATTGGTCAATAGCTGTGTTTTTTTCACGATACAGCACAGCCTCGAGTACCTTATTGCTTACCTGAATTATGTTTTTTTGAAATAAGTTTTATATGAGGGTTGTGTGTAGGGGTAGAGTTAGGTTTGGGGGATAGAATATACAGTTTGTAAATGATGTGTATGGAAAGTCGGCATAAAACATGGAAACCCACCATTGTCTAGCAGCGTTAAACTTTTTTTCTTCCTCTCGAGCTCTGGCGTAATGAAAGGACTACAAGCCTCATTTCTCTAATGTAGTTTGGCAGCTGTGAGACATACATTAGAGAGTGCAGACAAGTGGACACTGTATGGCCACTGTGGAGTGAAGGCAGTAATTGTGAGCAAACAGGAAAGAGTGAAGGTTAGTGATGACTGTCTCAAAAGTGAATCAAGCTTCGTTGAGTGGAGGTTAGAGATCTGAGCCTGCAAACTCCGAAAGACTCTGGTGATCCATGGACTGAAGAGCTCCTTAAATCTGTCCTTACATCTGTGCCCTTCAGCAAAGTGCTTAATTCTAGGTTTGCCCAAAGAGGACCGTCTCCTGTAATAAGTGTACTGTAAGTAGCTTTGCCAAGTAACTGCTGTCATTTTGAACATTTTCACCACAAGCCCCCATGGAGAGATGCAACTAAAATCACTGGTTCTCAAACAGGTATGTTCGTTCATATGTGAACTTCTAGTACCGTAGTTTGAATTATGGGGGGTATTGGGGGGGTCAGACCCCCCTAGATGAGACTTGGACCTCCCGAAAAGGGATGAAAATAATAGTTTGGGGGGTACTGAATTTTTTTTTTTAATAAGTAGTAATTGTATAAGCTACACAAATTCGTGTTCGCTCCAGTCTTGTTATAATCAGATTCAGTGCGTTCTTCATCTTCAATCCGCAGCCGCGCCAAGCACAGCGGACGTCGAAACAGAGGACAGGGTGCCTGTGTGTGTGTGTGTGTGTTCATCTGAGACTCACTGGTCTGTCTCTGCTCGTCAATGTCAGAATATTTGAGATGACCAATCAAATCAAAGTAGGCGGGCTTTATGTTCACAGAAGCTGCGGAGCGCGAATTTTAGAAGAGCGACTGACGCTTCAGTTTACGGTCAAAAGCGAGATAAGATTTAAGTAGCTAAACTAAAAGTTTCATATTTTAGTTTTTTAGGTCATAAATGTTAAACGAATGACAAAAGTAATCAGGCAAACTAATAAACTTTTGTCTAATTTCGCCATTTTGAACTGAAAATAGGCCTATGTAACGTGACTCATGTAATGTAGCCTAATAATTAGTTTACTGTCATTGTGAGGGGACAAGACACATTAACAACGCAATTTTTATCATGTGTGTAAGCATATATAAAATGGAGAGTGACTCCACCAGTCGAAATATAGCTGTACCCCCTGAAGCTCATGATATAATTCGAACACGGTCTAGTACCACCTACTGTATAGTCACAACAATTTGTTTAGCTAATTGATATGTACAGCGGTTTTGTTACTGAATTAATCGTTTTTGAACAAATCGGTTGAGTAAACGGTTCATTGACTCAAATAAAGAAAGTCACTTCGTAAATCAGCGTTTCTGAATTAATTTCTTAAATTAATCAATCAATGTTCTACTCATAAAGACAATGCTTTCTGGATCGAAACCTGGCGGATGTATACGTCCGAATTTAATTTATGCTTCACACATGCATACTATATACGTTTTTAACAGTCAAGAAGTAAGTTTTCGGATTTTGAAATGTTTTTGATAACGATACTGTTGTCGTCTCCATGTAAGCAATAAAAACGTGAAATTGTGACCATTTCGGACGCATCACATCACTTGTCGCCACCTACTGGTGTAACTATGTAATTCCCTACCGCTTATGTGCAGACTTGGACAAAAAAAGCAGAGGGGTTAAATAGTGAACTGTGCTATTATTTCAACGCTTGAGACGCCTCTCGACAGTCAGATTTTAGGACCAATTTTGAGATCGCTCTTTTGGGCGAAACTGAATAATACCTGTACTTCCTGTGGTTGGGCGCCAAGCCTCGATTACCTTGAATGTACAAAACTGCTTTGATCCGCCAAAAGTATGAATGTAAATATTTCGAAGTGCGCAGCTTGTGATCGGTCTACAACTTGCAGTGGAATGTTTTTATGATACATTTTCATCACCGTTTGCGCTAAACAAATTCACACAAACACACTGAAGGAAGGAATTACATGGCTTGACTACGGAATCATACATTAAGGTTTTGAGAGGATATTTGAACAGATATCTCTGAACGCTCAACGGGAGTGTTGATACTAGTCAGTCCTCCGAGGCCGCAATCATGTCCCATCCAGCTGAGCACATCTGCATCTGTCTCTATCAAACGAGGAGCCGGAAGTGATGTCTCAGATCACCCGGTGTGTGTGCTGCGGTGCCCATAAATAGAGTAGTAAATGTAATTATGGTGTAGAGGGAGCGCAGGTGCCCGTGGTTTGGTGTGTGTGTGTGTGTGTGCGCGCTCTCACAGGTCTCGCCCATATGTCTTCACACAGATGTGTACTCTGTAGACACTCTGATATGACTGTTCCACAGAGACCTGTACTCCAGCTGGGAGAGGTGTTGGCAGGTTGTGTGTGTGTGTGTGGATGCTTTCACCATCCTAGCTTACAAGCTGGTTGATTATTAATGCTGCAAAGTAGCTGCAGTAAACTTTGTTTACTTATTTATTTCCATATTCGTTTCCATGTCATTTGGCTTTTCAATATATGTGTTACCAGGCATGAAGTTTTGGAATATGGATTTTTTTTATCAGTATTTATGCTAATTTCAAGGCATTTATTTTATAAAAAATACAGTAAAACTGTAATATTGCGAAATATTTGTACAATTTAAATTGAGCGTTGTCTATTTGAATATATTTTAAAATGTTACTTATTTATTTAATGTCAAAGCTGAAATTTTCTGCAGACATTTATCCAGTCTTAATTGTCACACGATCCCTCAGAAATCATTCTATCATCCTATATATTCAAATTTGGACACCAAACTCCTCCTTTGGACATTCAAGACAATTATGCAATTAAAAGTTGCACTATTGAGTTTGTACATGTACTTAACATGTATTGATGTATTTATTCCAGAATTATTATTCTCCTTATTTAACTCTTATTTATCATCTATATAAATATTTTACATGTATTTTCTTCTTCCTTTTTATTTATTAAAATGCACAGTTGTGGTGAGAATTGAGAGCCTGATTTGCACAACATGTTCCTGGATCAACATCACTGTTGATCATGGAATAACAATCCAAACAACCAATCAGATTTGAGGAACACGTTTACAGTTATTGTCAAGTTTAGACTTACAACCAGGGCTAGGTGCTTCTACATCAGTAGATATACAAAAAAAATTTGTATATATATAATATACACCTGTATCTATATATATATATCTATATATATATATATATATATATACCTATATACAAATTTATTAAATCTAAATCTGATTGACATAGCACTGAAATATTAGCATTAAAATGCAAGAACACACATTATGTACATAGCATGATTGCAAAGTTCCACTAAGTACGTTTCTGGCTATATGTTGCATCATTTCCCAGTGGCACTGGAAGACATGACAGCGCATAAGATCATCTGCACTTCTTGCCTTTCCATCCTCGATCTTTTAGGTTCTCCTGTTTCCGTAGGTGTTGTGAATAAACCTCAGGGAAACATCACGGCCACTGTTGTGACATAAACAGGCATCCCAGCATGCTCAGCTAATGAGAATGCAGGCTCTGTCCGCTTCTCTGTCTCAGACACGCAAGTTCTTTCCGATCAGTGTGGACAAAGTCCTGGAAGACTGCTGGAAGTCTCGGCTGAACTGCCTGCACCTGCTGTCGAGTGTTTGTCTCTCACTGTACCTTTATTATGTGTGTGCACAGAGAAAAGTGCTTCATGTGGTGGTAACATCTGCATAAATTTATGTTATAATAAAATAAAAGGTACTAGGTAAGGTTGTCGAGTTACTGATGCAATCAGGTGTTAGTGCAACTGTCGCTCATATCTTTTAAGTTGTTGCGCTTGTTATTACGCCATAGGTCACATGATAACATCAACATGACGGATGATGTCTGGATCACATTCATAATACACGCATTCAGGCTATAGAGTACGTACTCTTTTAGCGCTCGTTAAGTAAGTACTTATTGAAATGAAGCACCTGCTCAGTGAGTATGCGGTTTGGAACGCAGCCTGGGGTTTTTGCCGTGTACTGAGTCTGAAGGACTTGATTAGCTGGTTCAGGTGTGTTTAATTAGAGTATAAGCTGAGCTCTGCAGGACGGCCCTCCAGAAGCGGGTTTGGGAACCCCTGCCATAAACAGACGAAGGTTTCACGGACAAACGACAATGTTGGCAAAACGATCTAGCCTGGCTAACGCCAGACCCAATTCTCGTTGAGACTTGGGTCTGGGAACCACATGTGCATTTTCTCGTATTTGAGGCGTGGTTTACGAATGCGCCGGCGCCGTTTATTGGGTGCTAAGAATGTCTATCAAATGCGCCTGTACGTAGCTCATAGCCAATCGTTTCCATTATACCAGATGACGTATGTAGAGAAATGGTTTAACGCCAAACGCTGCTCCTTTTTCTAAATAAAATTGCGATCTAAACTACTTAGAACAATATCTAAGGCTGCATCAAAAGGTAGCTTCGCGTCTGCTGCTATGTTGACTCCATAGATATAAACAAACTGCTTAGTTGTGTCGCAAAGATGTTGTCATCGTCTTGCTGCTCCCTCCCCGTTCTGTGATTGGTTCCCTAAACGAGGCGAAAATCAGGTCCATGGTTTCCAGACTGCCTTTCAGCGAGAATAAAATCGCGCTGCGCAAAGGCAATCTGGGGAAACCCGGGCTAAAAACGATCCCCGTTCACAAGGATACGTACAAACTATTACAATCGTTGTATTGTGCTGCCAGGCCAGTAGTTGGCAAAAGCCGTGTTTCTACCGCAGGAACTTCCCCCAGGAACTAGGAACTTTGGGGTGGTACTTTGTGTGTTTCGACTGCAGGAACCAGGGTCTAAATGAAGTTCCGGGTAAAAAAAAGCGAGGTAGTACTTTTTCAAAGTTAAGGAATTTTCAGGGGTGTGATTTGGCCGCTGAACATGCTGATTGGTTGATTTCATGCCGCATTTTGATTGGTTGACTCCACGCACCATTTCATTTCAACCACCATTTTTTTTATCTGTTGCTGTGCAAGCAGTCCATACATAACCGGACTAATTTGCCTAATCTTCACGGTACTTAAGACTGCGGTGGAAACGCAGACAGCAACAGGTCTGGGGAAAAAAAGTTCCTGGGACAAATTGTTCCGGGTAATTTTGGTGGAAACGCGGCAAAAGTCACTTTGTAAACAAACACTATATGCGCCTACAGACTGTATGTAGCCACGCCCCTTTTCAGCGCTGCGCTCATTGTCTTTTGTTTTCCCGTTTGTATTTCCACAACGACCTTACGTATTTATGAACTGCTCGTTTTTAAACCTTCCCGGTCTACTGACCTTTGTTAAGACATCTGTTTTAAACAATACAATGCTCATGATAACTTCCGTTAACTCAATAAGTAAATCCATTTCACCAGCCAATTATTCTTCACTATTTTCACAATTTCATGTTTTTATTGTTTACATGAAGACGATAACGGTATCGTTTTCAAAAAAACTTTTCAAAAGTTTGCGTTTCCAGGCCCCAAACCACTGTTGCCGTGTGAATGAGCGGCAAAACTGCATAAAAAGTTTTCAGCTTTTGTTGAAAATGTGGAACTCATATGTGTGGACTTCACAATAGCAGTGATAATTTAACACTAGGGGGGTTTCTGGGAAGAGCAATAAATAAAACACAAGAATAAATTGCCTTGAGTGTTTTTATGATCAATATTTGTGTTCTTTCATGTGTTCTTATTGATCGAATGTTTCGCTACAGCATTATAATTGAGGGAGCTTCAATGCGGTTTAATTTTAAATGCATTTTGTTCAAATTTCACCTGAAGAAAACCTGATGGTGTCGTCTGACCTTTTCAAACACACCTGAAGGTGATCAGAAAGTCCACCTCTTACAACACTTACCAGGAAGAGACTCTCATTTCTCCCTTCTGTCAAACTGACTCTCGTGTCTCGACACAAGCATTGAAGAATCAGCGATCAGTGATGAAGAAAAACATTTTAAAGAAGGATTTTTTTAGACATTTGTTTCTGAACAGACAGTATCTTTGTGATTCTCTTTTTTTTTTTTTTTTTTGAAACCGTCGTTCAGAAAGTGAAAGTAAAGTTTAGATTGCTGGAGCTCAAACCGTGGAAATGGCTTCAGCAGCTGAAGATGATTATATTTGTCCCGTGTGTCGTAATATTTTCAGGGCTCTTGTTATTTTATCATGTGTAGTCACAGGTTCTGTTAAGATTGTCTTCAACAGTTCTGGAGAATCAAGAAAATTCAGGAGTGTCCTGTCTGCAGGAGAAGATCCCCAAGAGAGGAAACTTCATTTAATCTCGTGTTAAAGAACTTGTGTGACTAATTCCTGAAGAAGAGAAATGAGGTGATCTGAGAGATCTGCAGTTTATACAGTGAGAAACTTAAACTCTACAAACAGCCTGTGTGTATCGTGTACCTGTACATTACTTCACAACAACATGACAATCATAAATTCGGACCCATCAGTGAAGTGGTTTCATCATGTAAGATAAGACAAAAGTCTCTTGTATCACATGTAAAGAACAATAATTAGTCATAAACATAGATATATTCACATTCATGCACTCATATTTCTGCCATTTTACTCAACTTCATGACATTTACCTGTACTGTGCTGTGATAAAGTATTTGCCTGATTTTTCTTCAGATTTTTGTGTCTTGTACTAAATAGTTTTAGATATTAAATCAAAATACAACATAAAACAAAGGCAACCTCAGTAAACACAGAGTACAGTTTTTAAAGGTCCCATGACATGAAATTTTCAATTTTTGAGGTTTTTTAACATTAATATGAGTTCCCCTAGCCTGTATATGGTCCCCAAGTTTCTAGAAATTTCAATCGGTGTAAATCGAGCTTTTGCTATCTTTCTCTGCCTTTGAAAAAGTGGAAGCTCAATCGGGCTGATCTTGAATCTCCTCCGTATGACGTCATACGGAGGAAATGTTACCTCCCCTTTCTCTGCTTTGCCCGCCCAGAGAATATTTCCCGCATGAGAAAATGAGCTAGGAAGCAGGAACGCGTGCGCGCGATTTTAGTTTGTCCACGGGAGATATCATGGCTTTTGAGCGAGCGAAGCATAATAATTGCTCAATAATTGGATGTACAAATGAACACCAAAGCCTTTTTTTAGTTCCTTCCTCCAAGCCCCAGAAGAACCAGTGGATTCATTTCCTCTGGAAATGCGCCGACATACCTCCTCAAAGTTTTGCATGTCTGCGGCACACATTTCACCGACGACTGTTTCCTCAACTTGGATCACTACAGAGCTGGCCTCGACGAACGTCTGAAAATAAATCGATCGAGCCGAGCAACAATTTCTGATGTGTAACGTTAATTGTTCAAGTTCAGACAGGTAACGTAATCTTTCTCTCAAATCGTTCAATACTGCTGTTTATGCCTCAGTAAGTTAAGCCAGTGACTAAAATATCAACTTCACATCGTTTCTTTTAGTAGGATGAAAATAATCGTATTTAAATTGTGAATAAATTATATACAGAAAGCGATCAAAGAACAATCTTTGTAGGAATGGCGCGCACGCGTTCCTACTTCCTAGCTCATTTTCTCATGGACACAGCGCGATCGAGTTTATCTGGACACTAGCCAAACTCGTTATGAAATCAATGACGCACGTTACACTGCACATGATCGCTCTCCGTATTTACATCATCGTGTTTGCATTGGTGAAAGCAGAGAGAGTGCAGAAACTGCGTTGCCATGATAAGATCTTCATTCTCGCGATCAACAACAGACTGTCATCTGCTTGCGCAATGCTCATCACGGCAACATTTTATGTGATTGGAATAGATCTTAAATACTTTAAAAACTTCTGACGATTTGTTTATCTTGATAGCTGTAATAGTAAAAACGTATAATAACTGTAGTAAAAGTATTCGAGAGAGTTTCACATGTAATAAGTAGCTATTTCATATGCAAGCATGTCAACCAATCACAGCAGTGGGCGGTTACACCGAAGTCTCACACAGACACGCCCCTTCAAACAGAGCGTTCAAATCAGAGGCTAAAACTGGGCTAGGAAAAATGCCTTTTGTTTCTAAATTATGACTATTTTCTATCTAAAAAACATACTAACATTATAAGGGCAACCCAGGACACATTATAAAATAATATAATAACCCCATGTCATGGGACCTTTAACACCTATCACCCATGTGAAATACTAATCACCCCCCTTTAACTGCGATAACTGGAGATCAGTCTTCACAGCGGTGTGGTGGATTTTGACCCGCTATTCTTTGCAGAATTGCTTTACTTCATCCACAATGGAGGGTTTAAGCATGAAATGCCTGTTTAAGGTCCTGCCGCATCATCTCAATTGGGTTGAAGTCAGGACTTTGACGAGACAACTCCAACACTTTAATTGTGCTTTTTTGAGCCGTTCAGACGTGAATTTACTCCTATGCTTTGAATCAATGCTTCAACTTACAAACTGAAGATATCCTCCTTTAGGATTTTCTGGTAGGAAGCAGAAAAAATCAGTTTCTTCACTTGTGTTCTTGGCTCTTTTATTACTACCTCTTGGATGAGCCACTTCTGGAAAGGTTTGCTACTGTTCCGAGTTTTTTTTTTTCATTTTTTTTTTTTCATTTGGAGATATGAGCTCTCGCTGTGATTCTTTGAGTCCAAGAGCCTTTGAAATAGATTTGTAATCCCTCACAGATGGCTGTATTTCATTCATATTCATCCTCATTATTTCTGGAGTTTCTTTCACCTTTGTCATAGCGTTAATATTTAAGACCTTTTAACCAACTTCATGCTGTTGTTAAAAGTCTCTTTTAAGTGTTGATTTGGTTGAACAGGGCTGCAGTAATCAGGACTGGTTGTGTTTGGTCCAGCTGAACCACATTATAAATGCAGTTTCATAGATTTGAGGAATTAGTAACTACGGGGGCAAATCCAGTTTCACACAGGCCCAGTTGGTATCGGATAATATTTTTGCTTCAATAAATGACAATTTCGTTTTCAAACTGTACTTTGTGTTTACTCAGCTTGCCTTTGTTTTATGGTTGGTTTTAATTTCTGAATCAATTTAGAATGAGATGTACACAAAACAGATTAAATCAGGATGGGGGCAAATACTTTTTCACTGCCTTATATAATCATATCAGTGTATTGTCTTCACTTCTTCTCTGCGCTGTAATCTAAAATTTTATGTATTTTTGTTCAATGAGGAACTCAATACAGCACTGAAATCCTTTCAAGAGAAAATTCAACACTATGAAAATATGATATGAGATATGAGAATATGAGCAAAAAGTTCATGTTGAGGAAACGGAATCGAGAGTCATTTTCATTACAGCTGCATCACTATATACGGTTATGTTTAATATAATGGATTCCAGTTTATTATTTCTTTAAATGACAAGCAGCAATCTGCTTCTGGATCCGCTACATGTCGGGTATCCGAGTTTATCTTGGATATGAATGATGTGAAGTGTTGATTGAGATGATTTGAAGTGAATGTGATGTGATTTCAGTCTCAAGCTGAGCGCACAGAGCGTCAGATTAAACAGCAGTTTGAGAAGCGTCATCGGTTTCTCAGAGAAGAAGAAGAAGAAGCTACAATCACTGCACTGAAGGAGGAAGAGGAGCAGAAGAAGGAGATGAACAGACACATCTCAGCTCTTTCACACACAATCAAAGACATGGAGGAGATGATGAAAGTGCTTTCTGAAGGTCTGATTTCAGACCATTGGTTGATCATTGGTTCATTGATTGAGTTTTTGATGATAAAGGGTGTGTTTGTTCCTCAGAAGTTTCCAGTCTCAATGGAAAGGTGAGCGATCTGCTCCTGTCTCTGGTCTCTCCGGTTCCGATCCAAAACCACAGCAGTTCTGACTCCTGAATGTCCAGATCTCACAGCCGGATCCACAGATGGCTTCTGGAGCTTTGATTCGCGTGCCACGTTCATTGGGCAACCTGCCGTTCGGAGTCTGGAAGAAGATGCAGGACATTGTCCAAAACAGTGAGTCTGACTGCAGAAAGTCGTCATGAAACTGATAGACAGACAGACGGACGGATGCATTTATGAAGTAAAAACGGATTTAATGTTTGTAGTTGATGCCGTCAAACACTGATGATAAAAGTGAGTGTGAAACTAATGACAGCACTGACAGTGATCAGAGGGAAGTATCTGATGTGTTTGATCAGCAGGACGAGTGTCATAATTCATGATAGTCTGTGTTGGGTGCACTCTTGATCATTATATGAGCATTAGAATAAAAGCAGATGTTGATTGTGTCAATCAAACTCTTCCTGATAATCCAGAGAGATGTGACGGGTATCTCTGTGTTCTGGGTTCAGAGGGTTTTAATGCTGGGATGTGGAGGTTAAAGAGAGTTCATGGTGGAGTCTTGGAGTAACCACAGCATCAAACCAGAGGAAAGGAGAGGATTTCTTTAACACTGATGTCTGGAGAGAGACATACTTCAGGTTCTGGTTTTCCTGTTGATCGTGTGAGAGTGTATCTAGACTATGACAGAGGAACACTCTGATCCTGTAACTGCACGTCGACACACATTCACACCCACCTTCACTCACACAACTGGGGTTTTCCCTCAGTGAATGTTACTCCTGTAGGTCTGGATCTTCCTGCTTTCATCATGTTTCCAATATTGAATCTATAGGCTTGCTCGACTTGAACCGGCGCTGCACAGACCGATCGGTTTATGACATCAAAGTAAGCAATTCAAAAGCATAAGGAGCCGTCTACTTTCTATTCGCTCTCGCAGCACTTTGATGTCATTCACCGATCGGTCTGTGCAGCGCCGGTTCAAGTCGAACAAGCCACATATCACATGAGTAAGGCTCAATCCCAATTCACCCCTTGCCCCTACCCCTTGTTTTCGAGTGTACCCCTTGGCCCTTAAAACAGAGTTACAATGGTCAAGGGGTTGAAATATTCCCCTACGAAATGGAACAACCCTTCATAAACCCGATACGTCATCAGTCGTCAATGATGGCTCTTACGTTATGGAAGCGATGAGGTTTTACAGGATTTCTTCATGACAACGACTGACAACGATACCAATATGCCGTCCTCCACTGTGGCAATCTCTGCCCTACCCCTCTATCGCAGAAAGAATCGGGACACCCTACCCCTAGACGTGAACGCGCAAAACGGAGGGTTAGGGCCAAGGGGTGAATGGGGATTGAACCTAAGAGTGCCTGAATATCAGTATGGGGGCTGTGATTGGGCCGTGATGATCACATGACTGACAAGAGCACTACAACAACACCCACACTCTCACATTGCTTTCTTACAACAGATCAATAAACTTGAAGTTTTCATTTATATTCCACTTCACACAATTAGACAGATTAGAGACCATTTTAGCATTTATGTTTTCAGGCTAATAGCCATTTACCCGATTATTTCAGTGAAGTGTGTCTGTTAGTTCATTTCTAAAGTTTTCACATCATAATTAGGACATTAATAATTATATATCACAATTTGTTATTGTATTACAGCAGATCACTGGAGCAGTTACTTCTACATTTTCAGTGTTTGTTCAACATGAGACTAATTGAACAATTATTTCAGTTATAGAGATTAAACAATCATTTGTTCATTGAAGTAAATGGATGCAAAAGCCTCTTGCTGATCCACAGCGACGTTGAATGAAATAGAAATGCTTGACTCAGCTGTTGATAAATCTGATTCTCACAACAAATGTTTACCTGTAGTTTCCCTGGGATTCACTGAAATCTCTTCAGAACTAATTGTGATAATCCATTGATGGTCATGTGATTTCAGAAGCATTTTCAGAATGAAAGATGAAATGTTTGGGCATGATAATTAATTTTGAATCATGGAAATGCATTTGTCAAAAACCCACATATGTGGGTTTCCATGTTTTACTCTGTACAAACTGTATATTCTATCCCCTAAACCTATACCCATCACAGAAAACTCTCTGTATTTTTACATTTTCAAAAAACATCACTTAGTATAATTTATAAGCTGTTGACCTCTCACAGGGACAAGGATTTCAGATATTGCCATCTTTGACTTTGTGCTGACATTTTGTCCACACAAAGCCACACAAACACATTTCAAAAAATCGTTTGTGTTCATACTGGTATAGGCCTATAGTAGAATTCACATATGCAAAACCCAAACATTATTACTCCAGTCTATTCAGCACCTATCCCGAAATATGCACCTCGTAAAACCCAATGTTTGGTTTTACTTTGAGTTCCATCAGGCTTTAATGTCACATATTTCTTTACAGCTCTAATTTGCCACCATCCTTATGACTTATTTTTACACAAAGCCTGCTGGCACTTCATCCCTCCTACAAAATTGCACAGATTTTTCTCTGAGTTTCCTCGGCAAGCTGATGTTTTACATGTGTGGTGTTGTGTCCGGCTGACCATGACTCCCTCTTCATTGTGAATGCGGGGAGGAAGTACTGATGCATGAAGCTCCCGCTCCTGCAAGCACGAGTCCCTCAGAGCATCTGTTATGAGATTATAAATGTGGCAGCCAGTGCCACAAGGACAGAGGAACTATTGATGGACTTTTGATCAAACTAGTCAACACTACACAAGCACATGGAGGAGTCTGCTGTCAGAGTGGAGAGAGAGAGAGAGGACAAAAAAGAAACTGATCTGCAAGGGCCATTATGATGATATCCAGTCAAATAAAGGTTTATTGTTAATCAGACATACTGTAGGTGTGATTCTGTTCCTTCAACAGTTCCTGGAAGGTAAATTTACATAAAACTCTGAGGAACACGGAGAGAACGCCATAGACGTTTGGAACAACATGAGGGTGAGTAAGCGATGAAATAATGTTCCTTTAAGCTTAAATTATGCCTACATTTTTTTTTATCCAGGTCAAGCTAATAGATGATCTTCTTGAGTAAACAAACACATGATTGGCTGTTTTATCTGGAAGGCGGGACTACAACCTCCCATTTTTTCCCATTCAAAAAAGGTACCAACTATAGGTACTCACTAATTAATTGGGGTCAGTATGATTTTTTTGAAAGTCTCTTATGCTCAACAAGGTTGCACATATTTGATAAAAAAATACAGTAAAAGTAACTATGAAATAATATTATGATTTAAAATAACATATTTTCAAATGTAATTTATGCTTGTGATGTCAAAGCTGTATTTTCCGCATCATTACTCCAGTCTTCAGTGTCACATGATCCTTCAGAAATCATTCGAATGATTTTCTGTTCAAGAAAAATGTCTTGTTATTATCAATGTTGAAAACAGATGTGCTGCTTAATATTTCTATTAAAACAGTGATGCATTTTTAAAAGAAATGTCTGATTCCAAAATAAATATTGTTTATTTTGCCTTTAAAATGACAAAAAGTTGTAGTTTCCAACCTTTTTTAATATCCAGATTCTAGTATTCTAGTGATGTGTGAAATCAAACATTTTAAAATTTTATGACAAATTTTGTTACTTTTACAAGCATCCACAGAGAGTTTTCAAAATCCACAAAATCCAAATATTTGTCAGTTTAGCTACCAGAATAGTCATTTCACACAACTGTACTGTAGCTGGTTATTTATGAAACAAACGCCTAATAAGTCGAAGCTCACTAAAACAGATATAGATTTTCCAGAGCTGAAATATCAAAACAATATAATCACTTTCAGTGGACGTAAAAACCTTTTTATTTATTTTTAAATTAAAGCTCTCTTCTCAGAAAAAAAAAAAGAGTCATTTATTGATTCTCCTATGTTTCGTTCTGGCTGTGTTTTTAACGACAATGTATACTTGATCTGCTTCAAATGAGATATTACAAAAACCCAGTACACAGCTGCTGACAAACCAATAAATCATCAGGGGTAATCAGCCCTGGTTGAGCTCAAGAGATTGTCCTCATAAACTGACCCTAGACCAGTTTTCACTACTCAAAGTCAAACTGAGTGATTCGAAAATCCGCAGAAAACCATCAAATCTAATCATAGATCGGAGGAAGTGAGCACTTTCACCACATTTCCCACCCGCAGAGAGACTTTTCTCCATCAAATCTAACTTTTTATGCTTTCTCTTTTTTCTGGTATTGATCAGAAAGGAGGCAGATGACAGCTAAAATAATGCTTTTTTGAGGCTTGAGCGAGTGCTTCAACAGAGATGAATTACACTGTGTGTTATAAATGTCCCACAGAACGCCTGTTGGGTCCCACCCGGAACAATCTATTTGTAGAATGTCAGGAAAAAAAATTGGGGATATAAATCTTTGGTTTGTAAGTAGCAAATCGGGAATAATCATTGAAGTGAATCTGTTTTTGATGGGGGTGGCGGATGGGTGTTTTTGGAGATTATGCTTTGGTGTTTTCGTATTTCATCTGTTAAAGGATAATTCCGGTATTTAACACCTTGAGTCTATATTGTAGTTTGTTTTGGATGAACAAGAGTGGTGGACAACATTTTTTTGACAATGGTTCCTCTCTCAAGTTTTTGACTATAATAGAATTGGCCATGGACCCATTTAACATTGGAGTCAATGGGCATGTCCGAAAATGTCATTAAAACAGCCAATAATATTCGTTTACAAAACTGTGCAACTCACCGAGTGGTTAGTGGTGTTCGTTGATGATTATAAACAATATATCATCGCAATATATGATTCCAATCCGTTTATTTTGCTATAGTGGAACTATTTTTTCAGACACTTCACAACCGTGTAACTTCCGCTCAATATTTGAATCTGAAGCGTTAGCACACTTCCGACCACTTGATGGCGATAACCGATGTTTATGTCTCGCGGGACACTCACGGTCACAGTCGAATTCAACTTCATATTGCACTGGTCAGTGGTCTCGTCTTTCAATATGGTTAGAATTTGTGCGTTCAAAAACTGCGGTAAAGTTCCTAAAAAATATATTGTTTATTTTGCTTACTCTCCCGGAGCACAGTTGCTCTGCTCGCTAGCCTTATGAGAAACGGAAGCAAGCAAAAAGACTACATCGACCAAATGTAAACAGCACCCTTTCAGTTTCCGGTAGCGCATTTATATTAACGAGCACTCAGTCCTTCAATAGAATTCAATGGGATTTTACAAAATGACGAATAAAACACGACAGAAACTGTATTTCGCAACACTTTTTGTTTCTGGAACATCAACTAACATCACTAATCACTCGGTGAGTTGCACAGTTTTGAAAACTAATGTTAAAGGTTGTTTTAATGACATTTTCGGACATGCCCATTGACTCCAATGTTAAATGGGTCCATGGCAAAATTCTTTTATAGTCAAAAACTCGAGAGAGGAAAAAAATGTTGTCCACCACTCTTGTTCATCCAAAACAAACTACAATATAGACTCAAGGTGTTAAATACCGGAATTATCCTTTAACAACAACATTATGATTAGTCGGAGTCCTAGCCAAACAGTTGGAAGTCTCGGGTACGAATCTGATCGGATAAGATTCATATTTCATGCAATCACAAGACATGTCTATTCAGTGCCTTAGAGTCGTCTGTAGGTTTTGTTTCACATTCATGTTCAAGTTTATGTTCATGTTCAAGTCAAATCAAGTTATAATTAAGTCAAGTTATCATTGCGTTTCATTATTTCAATAAACTGAAATCTTGAAATTGCGAGAAAGTTCTGTGGCGGAAACAAGCTTCCACATTTAGCCCACATCCACACGAAGCCAGAGCTTTCCCTATCCAATCTTTTTTTTTCTCGTTCTAAAAAAATTTCCATAAACACGCCGTCGTCTCAAGAAATATCTGCGTACACACGAAACCACTGAAACCGACTCAGCCAGACCAGTATGTGGCGCTGTAATTCTGCCCCAGAGATGCACTAAAAACGGAGAAGAAGACTTGGAGCATGCGCATAAACCTTGCACGCTGTATACAATAATAATCAAGCGTAGCGTCAGTTCTGGCAGGTCACGTAAGTCAAGCTCGCATCAGCTGACTCTCAGGTGATACACGTCTACCTATAGGAATACGACGCCTATCCCTGTATATATATATATATATATATATATATATATATATATATAAGCTCCTTCAGTATTATCAGCAGCTATCGCGTTTCTCAGGAGTGAATTACCCTCCTCCATCCCCAGCTCCTCCTCTCATCAGTCAGGATTTGGCATTCTGATTCCCCTTTGAATCAGAATAAATTATCGAATTGTGTTGTACTTTAAAATCTTGAATTAATGATATTGGTGCATACAATCATGTTGGTTCTGTTCTGTTTACCCTAAGGGGGGTTATTGTACTCTCCCTGCTCTTATTCATGCTAGGCTGCATGGATGCGCAGGAAGTTCTCGCCCAGGGGTGTGTTTCCCGTACAACTATAGCTCGCTGCTTAACTACCATAGTACGATGCATCGTTGGAGAAATCAACAACTAGTCACGACTGTTTCCCGAAACCGTATGTCGCAAAGTATCGTTCAACCACGTTGGTTTATGACGTCTCGCACGTGGTGGACTAATAACTTATTTTCATTAATCTGTTTCAGATCGAATTAACGCTAGATTTTGTCATATAAGTTACAGACATGGCATCTGAAGACCATTTCTAATTTTTCTCAGTTATTTTGCTTTATTACCAGACTCAATATTTGGCTCGTTCTTACATAGTAGAGCACGTTCGCACATGCGCAGTCTTAAAAAACGGTGCTTTAAATTTTTTGACAAACTAAAAGACGTAAATTACATTTGTATGTATTATAAATAAATTACACAGGTTGTACTGAATGTCAGCTTGATTATTTTGCTAAAGATAAGGATTTATTCAGTCCACATCTAGAAACTATGCTTCTAACCACAGCTCGAGAGCTGTCGTTCCAACCACACAAGTTTGCGATGCTGTTTGCGAACCTTCGTTGGAACGATGGTTTCGGGAAACACAGACTCGTTTATCTATGCTGATAACGACGGAACTTGCGACCATAGTTGGCTAACAATGTTTTCGGGAAACGCACCCCAGAACGGAACCATACTGCCAATCCTTTAAATAAAAAGCTGTTTCAGGCTCCCGAAACGCCGGACCCGTCTGGACGAAACTCCGATACGATACAACATTTTTAAGTATATAGCCTACAACTAAATGCATCTCCGTGTGGACAAGGCCTTTGTGTGTTTTTAAGTGCCTAAGTATTTTGGGGCCAATATACCCTACAAATGGAACCTTGTTACTTTTTACCAATTTTGCCAGACCTTCAATTCTCAGAGCTAGATTACATTCGCAACACACCACACCACACCACACAACATCAGAATTAGCTTTTAAATGAGTGTTGGCGTCTTTGTTACCTCTGCTTCTGTCTCTGCACAGTCAGCAGTCGCTGAGGGTTGACTCTAATATGTGATCGGCAGCAATTACACGTGTCTCCTCTGATGCACAGCTAATGGGACTGGATGAGGCCCAGTCCAGCTCCTCTGCCTGATCGGAAATCAATTTCACTTTTACAGCCCTACATAAATTCAAATACAGCGAGCCAGGACTGCTGAGAAGATACTCAAGCATAATGTCATTGGCGAGAATCATGAAATATTTCAGCACACGTCTGGAGCTGGCTTTATTTATTATTCTAACGCAAAAATAAGGCATAAAACATAAACTGAGGCAAGAAGCTATACAGCACGGATGAGTCCTATTAAAAGAGAGCCGACTGGGAAATAATCAGCTGAAAGCTCTGGTACAATGTCATTTCACTTTACAATGGCACAGAGTCTATCTATTTCCGTGATGGCAAATGTAGGCTATGTATAATACATCAGTAGCTGTCATTAACCATGTGTACACGCACACATTTGTGTAAAACCTGTGTGTGAACATTTCACGCAGAAATCAGAATTCATTGGTAAATTCACATTTAAAATTTATTGTAAATTGGTGGTAATCACCTACTTAGGCTAGCGAGTAATTGAATAATTAGTTGAACTGATTCGTTCAAAATACTGGTTTATTCAGGAATCAGTTAGCCAAGTGATTCATTCAAAACAAACAGTTGATGTACCCCATTGACTTCTATGGTATTTTCATTGGAAGTCAATGGGGTCCATCAACTGTTTGGTTACCGACATTATTCAAAATATCTTCCTTTTTGTTCAGCAGAAGAAAGACATTCATGCTGGTTTGAAACAACTTGAGGGTGAGTAAATGAAGACAGAATTTTAATTTTTAAGTGAACTATCTCTTTAAGTGTCGCTTGGAGTGGCTGATGATTCCATAGATATCATATAATAAAGGCTAGATGTCTCGTCCACGCTGCTGGTCAATGGTGGTCGACGTCCGCACACGGCGGCCATCTTGCCACAGGGGGCTCGCTCACTCATAGCATTGTTTTAATGGTGCATATACTTTTTAAATAACCATAACTTGCTCAATTTTCTACAGATTTTCAAACGGGTTGGTTTGTTATAAACGTCAGAGATGTAGTTATGACACTGCATACTTATGAATAAATACAATATTATATAATTCAACATGTTTAAGCATCCAGAATTATAGCCACGTTAATAACGTTTGTAAGAAACCCAACCGTTTGCAAATCCGTCAAGATTTCAGCGAGATAAGAGTATTTGTGTTCGTGCAGATCACTCACATTACAGAAAGCTTCCCTGTGACAAGATGGCCACCGGGTGATGGCGTTAGAGACTCCGCCGTAAGACATCTAGCCTTTATTATGTATATCTATGGCTGATTCTGCCTTACTATTTCTGGTGGTGAAGCACAAATAATATGTAACTAGCAATATTGTGTAAAAAAAAGGAAGTCACTCAACTGATAATTGAACTGTAAAATATGTAATGCTGGTCTGAATATGCTTTTTGTTTTGGCCGAATCACGGAATAACAGCACTTCTCAGTGTGATAATGCTAAATTATTGATACATTCTGCATGAATATGCTGTTGATTACACAATGTAGGTCTATACATAAAAGCGTGTTTATTGTGTTTCTGCTTCTTTGGAGAGTGTTCAAGCGACAGTGTGAAACGTTTACAGTAACTTGTGAGGAAATCCCTTATGGTGATGGTTTGGATGAGTATTATGCTAATTATGTGTATTCATTATGTTAATTCATTACGCCTCATTTAGAATACATTTAGAATAAATCAGGATGCGTCAACATTAGAACAAGGATAAGATCGAATTATTGTAAATCGAGGATTTCTGTGCTCAAATGAAGCATACTCATTACTGTCTTGCTGGATACATGTGGACATGACCTACCAGCATGTGACTGGGGACAAAGTTTAACTGGAAATTTATGTCAAGGAAACCTCAACAAGTAGTAGTCAAAAAACTTAAATAAGAACTCACAAGGGTATTAGAATTCATGGCTTTGAACATAAAAATCAGTTTAATTAATTAAAGCTGCAAGCAGCGATTGCGGGCCCGAGCCGGTGGCACCGCCACCCTGGTGCCTTTAGCCACTAAAGGCACCGGGTGGCGGTGCCACCGGCTTGGGCCCTCCATCGCTGCTTGCAGCTTTAATTATATATATATATATATATAATTATATATATATATATATATATTTTATATATATATTATATATATATATATATATATATATAAAATAAATATATATATATATATATAAAAAAATAATATATATATATATATATTATGTAAATTCTTTTTTCCCCCTATTTTTAACATATATATTATTATATATATAATAATAATATATATATTATTAACATTTTTGGATGCTAAACTATTCTTTATTATAGGCTTTGTACTTTGTACACTCACGTTCCAATATAGAAAAATTATCCTCTTCAAATGCGCAAAAATGTGCTTGGAAACATCACAGTGGAGCGGTGCTTACTATGAACGGCACAAACTGTACAACTGACTATTTAAACAGAGCAGTGTAATTTTTATATGTAAAAATCCCCTGGCAATTTATCATCTTCCATGTCTTGACTTCATGCTGACTGAGTTTCGTGGTCATCGGATGAATTCTCTAGGAGAAGTGTTTCAAATGCGAGAGCAAGCGTTCTCCAATCAACCCGTAATAGCCGACTTCCTGTTGGGCTGGCGTAAAACTTGACCCAGGGAAAATTGTTCGGCCCGATTAAATCTATAAGTGTACCGAGTTTCATATTAATTCATGCAAGCGTGTTTGATATACGGACAAGTGTTCGAATCCTGCAGGGGGATTCGGCTGTCGAGCCCCCCTGCCACGCCCGGGTACCAGCTTCAGCCCGGCCCTGATGGCCGCGGGTTCTGACCTGTGTGCAAAATTCCAAGAGTTTTCGAGCACGTTAAGGCCCTCAAAAGTGCCAGAGATTTTGCACACAGCAGAGAAAGGGTTAAACTAAACTAGCCCCCCTCCTCACACACACACACACAGAGGGGCAGAGGGAAAATGCTCCAAAAAGTACACATTCAAACCAAAATATCTGACTTCCTGTTGGTCGGAGCTAATGACTGTAAATTAGAAAGTTGTCCGGATCGAAGAGAAGAATATACGTACCGAGTTTGGTTTCTGTAGGTAAAACTAATACCCCATTTTTGACTAAAGGTGGCGCTACTGAGCCCCTTACCAAGCCCGTTTCTGAAACTTCGCACATGTCTATTAGACAATAAATGTGATATGCATGTTGAGTTTCATGCAATTTGAAGCATGTTAAGAGCCTCAAATGCATCCAAAAAGAATATAAAAGTTTAAAGCGTTAACTGCCATCAGTTTAAATAATATATTTTGCCTTTTAACCATGATAGGAAAGTATGGAAAAAAAAAAAAAAAACGATGACCCGGGACCTGTCGTCAAAATCCCAAAAGTATGAGAAAAAACAAAAAAAACAAAAAAAAACATGACCCTCAATTTGAGCCTCAAAACATGAACTCAATTTTTTTGTGGATGGAGCTTAACTGCCATCAGTTTAAAGAATATCTTTTGCCTTTTAACAATGATAGGAAAGTATGAAAAAAAAACAAAAAACGATGACCCGGGACCTGTCGTCAAAATCCCAAAAGTATGAGAGAAAAAAAAAAAAAAACATGACCCGGGACTTGAACTCAATTTTTTTGTGGATGGAGCTTAACTGCCATCAGTTTAAAGAATATATTTTGCCTTTTAACCATGATAGGAAAGTATGAAAAAAAAAAAAAAACGATGACCCGGGACCTGTCGTCAAAATCCCAAAAGTATGAAAAAAAAAAAAAAAAAAAAAACATGACCCTGGACTTGAACTCAATTTTTTTGTGGATGGAGCTTAACTGCCATCAGTTTAAAGAATATATTTTGCTTTTTAACCATGATAGGAAAGTATGAAAAAAAAAAAAAAAACGATGACCCGGGACCTGTCGTCAAAATCCCAAAAGTATGAAAAAAAAAAAACATGACCCGGGACTTGAACTCAATTTTTTTGTGGATGGAGCTTAACTGCCATCAGTTTAAATAATATATTTTGCCTTTTAACCATGATAGGAAAGTATGAAAAAAAAAAAAAAAAACGATGACCCGGGACCAGTCGTCAAAATCCCAAAAGTATGAAAAAACAAAAAAACAAAAAAAAAACATGACCCGGGACTTGAACTCAATTTCTTTGTGGATGGAGCTTAACTGCCATCAGTTTAAAGAATATATTTTGCCTTTTAACCATGATAGGAAAGTATAAAAAAAAAAAAAAAAAACGATGACCCGGGACCTGTCGTCAAAATCCCAAAAGTATGAAAAAAAAAAAACATGAACCGGGACTTGAACTCAATTTTTTTGTGGATGGAGCTTAACTGCCATCAGTTTAAAGAATATCTTTTGCCTTTTAACCATGATAGGAAAGTATGAAAAAAAAAAAAAAAAAAAAAACGATGACCCGGGACCTGTCGTCAAAATCCCAAAAGTATGAAAAATAAAAAAAAACAAAAAAAAACATGACCCGGGACTTGAACTCAATTTTTTTGTGGATGGAGCTTAACTGCCATCAGTTTAAAGAATATATTTTGCTTTTTAACCATGATAGAAAAGTATGAAAAAAAAAAAAAACGATGACCCGGGACCTGTCGTCAAAATCCCAAAAGTATGAAAAAAAAAAAACATGACCCGGGACTTGAACTCAATTTTTTTGTGGATGGAGCTTAACTGCCATCAGTTTAAATAATATCTTTTGCCTTTTAACCATGATAGGAAAGTATGAAAAAAAAAAAAAAAACGATGACCCGGGACCTGTCGTCAAAATCCCAAAAGTATGAAAAAAAAAAAACATGACCCAGGACTTGAACTCAATTTATTTGTGGATGGAGCTTAACTGCCATCAGTTTAAAGAATATCTTTTGCCTTTTAACCATGATAGGAAAGTATGAAAAAAAAAAAAAAAACGATGACCCGGGACCTGTCGTCAAAATCCCAAAAGTATGAAAAAAAAAAAAACATGACCCGGGACTTGAACTCAATTTTTTTGTGGATGGAGCTTAACTGCCATCAGTTTAAAGAATATCTTTTGACTTTTAACCATGATAGGAAAGTATGAAAAAAAAAAAAAAAACAATGACCCGGGACCTGTTGTCAAAATCCCAAAAGTATGAAAAAAAAAAAAACATGACCCGGGACTTGAACTAAATTTTTTTGTGGATGGAGCTTAACTGCCATCAGTTTAAATAATATCTTTTGCCTTTTAACCATGATAGGAAAGTATGAAAAAAAAAAAAAAAACGATGACCCGGGACCTGTCGTCAAAATCCCAAAAGTATAAAAAAAAAAAAACATGAACCGGGACTTGAACTCAATTTTTTTGTGGATGGAGCTTAACTGCCATCAGTTTAAAGAATATATTTTGCCTTTTAACCATGATAGGAAAGTATGAAAAAAACAAAAACAAAAAAAAAACGATGACCCGGGACCTGTCGTCAAAATCCCAAAAGTATGAAAAAAAAAAAACATGAACCGGGACTTGAACTCAATTTTTTTGTGGATGGAGCTTAACTGCCATCAGTTTAAAGAATATCTTTTGCCTTTTAACCATGATAGGAAAGTATGAAAAAAACAAAACAAAAAAAAAACGATGACCCGGGACCTGTCGTCAAAATCCCAAAAGTATGAAAAATCAAAAAAACATGACCCAGGACTTGAACTCAATTTCTTTGTGGATGGAGCTTAACTGCCATCAGTTTAAAGAATATCTTTTGCCTTTTAACCATGATAGGAAAGTATGAAAAAAAAAAAAAAAACGATGACCCGGGGACCTGTCGTCAAAATCCCAAAAGTATGAAAAAAAAAAAAACATGACCCGGGACTTGAACTCAATTTTTTTGTGGATGGAGCTTAACTGCCATCAGTTTAAAGAATATCTTTTGACTTTTAACCATGATAGGAAAGTATGAAAAAAAAAAAAAAAACGATGACCCGGGACCTGTCGTCAAAATCCCAAAAGTATGAAAAAAAAAAAAACATGACCCGGGACTTGAACTAAATTTTTTTGTGGATGGAGCTTAACTGCCATCAGTTTAAATAATATCTTTTGCCTTTTAACCATGATAGGAAAGTATGAAAAAAAAAAAAAAACTATGACCCGGGACCTGTCGTCAAAATCCCAAAAGTATGAAAAAAAAAAAACATGAACCGGGACTTGAACTCAATTTTTTTGTGGATGGAGCTTAACTGCCATCAGTTTAAAGAATATCTTTTGACTTTTAACCATGATAGGAAAGTATGAAAAAAAAAAAAAAAACGATGACCCGGGACCTGTCGTCAAAATCCCAAAAGTATGAAAAAAAAAAAAACATGACCCGGGACTTGAACTAAATTTTTTTGTGGATGGAGCTTAACTGCCATCAGTTTAAATAATATCTTTTGCCTTTTAACCATGATAGGAAAGTATGAAAAAAAAAAAAAAACTATGACCCGGGACCTGTCGTCAAAATCCCAAAAGTATGAAAAAAAAAAAACATGAACCGGGACTTGAACTCAATTTTTTTGTGGATGGAGCTTAAAGGATTAGTTCACTTTTAAAGTGAAAATTCTGTCATCATTTACTCACCCTTAAGTTGTTTCAAACCTGTATGAATTTATTTCCTCTGCTGAACACAAAGGAAGATATTTAGAAGAATGTCAGTAACCAGACTGTTTTTGGTTCCCATTGACTTCCATAGTATATTTTTTTCCTACTATGGAAGTCAATGGGAACCAAAAACTGTCTGGTTACTGACATTCTTCTAAATATCTTCCTTTGTGTTCAGCAGAGGAAATAAATTCATACAGGTTTGAAACAACTTAAGGGTGAGTAACAGATGACAGAATTTTCACTTTAAAAGTGAACTAATCCTTTAACTGCTATCAGTTTAAAGAATATATTTTGCCTTTTAACCATGATAGGAAAGTATGAAAAAAAAAAAAAAAAAAAAAACGATGACCCGGGACCTGTCGTCAAAATCCCAAAAGTATGAAAAAAAAAAACCATGACCCGGGACTTGAACTCATTTTTTTTGTGGATGGAGCTTAACTGCCATCAGTTTAAATAATATCTTTTGCCTTTTAACCATGATAGGAAAGTATGAAAAAAAAAAAAAAACGATGACCCGGGACCTGTCGTCAAAATCCCAAAAGTATGAAAAAAAAAAAACATGAACCGGGACTTGAACTCAATTTTTTTGTGGATGGAGCTTAACTGCCATCAGTTTAAAGAATATATTTTGCCTTTTAACCATGATAGGAAAGTATGAAAAAAACAAAAACAAAAAAAAAAACGATGACCCGGGACCTGTCGTCAAAATCCCAAAAGTATGAAAAAACAAAAAAACAAAAAAAAACATGACCCGGGACTTGAACTCAATTTCTTTGTGGATGGAGCTTAACTGCCATCAGTTTAAAGAATATATTTTGCTTTTTAACCATGATAGGAAAGTATGAAAAAAAAAAAAAAACGATGACCCGGGACCTGTCGTCAAAATCCCAAAAGTATGAAAAAAAAAAAACATGACCCGGGACTTGAACTCATTTTTTTTGTGGATGGAGCTTAACTGCCATCAGTTTAAATAATATCTTTTGCCTTTTAACCATGATAGGAAAGTATGAAAAAAAAAAAAAAAAAAAAAAACGATGACCCGGGACCTGTCGTCAAAATCCCAAAAGTATGAAAAATCAAAAAAACATGACCCGGGACTTGAACTCAATTTTTTTGTGGATGGAGCTTAACTGCCATCAGTTTAAAGAATATCTTTTGACTTTTAACCATGATAGGAAAGTATGGAAAAAAAAAAAAAAAACGATGACCCGGGACCTGTCGTCAAAATCCCAAAAGTATGAAAAAAATAAAAAACATGACCCGGGACTTGAACTCAATTTTTTTGTGGATGGAGCTTAACTGCCATCAGTTTAAAGAATATCTTTTGCCTTTTAACCATGATAGGAAAGTATGAAAAAAAAAAAAAAAACGATGACCCGGGACCTGTCGTCAAAATCCCAAAAGTATGAAAAAAAAAAAAACATGACCCGGGACTTGAACTCAATTTTTTTGTGGATGGAGCTTAACTGCCATCAGTTTAAAGAATATCTTTTGACTTTTAACCATGATAGGAAAGTATGAAAAAAAAAAAAAAAACAATGACCCGGGACCTGTTGTCAAAATCCCAAAAGTATGAAAAAAAAAAAAACATGACCCGGGACTTGAACTAAATTTTTTTGTGGATGGAGCTTAACTGCCATCAGTTTAAATAATATCTTTTGCCTTTTAACCATGATAGGAAAGTATGAAAAAAAAAAAAAAAACGATGACCCGGGACCTGTCGTCAAAATCCCAAAAGTATAAAAAAAAAAAAACATGAACCGGGACTTGAACTCAATTTTTTTGTGGATGGAGCTTAACTGCCATCAGTTTAAAGAATATATTTTGCCTTTTAACCATGATAGGAAAGTATGAAAAAAACAAAAACAAAAAAAAAACGATGACCCGGGACCTGTCGTCAAAATCCCAAAAGTATGAAAAAAAAAAAACATGAACCGGGACTTGAACTCAATTTTTTTGTGGATGGAGCTTAACTGCCATCAGTTTAAAGAATATCTTTTGCCTTTTAACCATGATAGGAAAGTATGAAAAAAACAAAACAAAAAAAAAACGATGACCCGGGACCTGTCGTCAAAATCCCAAAAGTATGAAAAATCAAAAAAACATGACCCTGGACTTGAACTCAATTTTTTTGTGGATGGAGCTTAACTGCCATCAGTTTAAATAATATCTTTTGCCTTTAAACCATGATAGGAAAGTATGAAAAAAAAAAAAAAAAACGATGACCCGGGACCTGTCGTCAAAATCCCAAAAGTATGAAAAAAAAAAAACATGACCCAGGACTTGAACTCAATTTCTTTGTGGATGGAGCTTAACTGCCATCAGTTTAAAGAATATCTTTTGCCTTTTAACCATGATAGGAAAGTATGAAAAAAAAAAAAAAAACGATGACCCGGGGACCTGTCGTCAAAATCCCAAAAGTATGAAAAAAAAAAAAACATGACCCGGGACTTGAACTAAATTTTTTTGTGGATGGAGCTTAACTGCCATCAGTTTAAATAATATCTTTTGCCTTTTAACCATGATAGGAAAGTATGAAAAAAAAAAAAAAACTATGACCCGGGACCTGTCGTCAAAATCCCAAAAGTATGAAAAAAAAAAAACATGAACCGGGACTTGAACTCAATTTTTTTGTGGATGGAGCTTAACTGCCATCAGTTTAAAGAATATCTTTTGACTTTTAACCATGATAGGAAAGTATGAAAAAAAAAAAAAAAACGATGACCCGGGACCTGTCGTCAAAATCCCAAAAGTATGAAAAAAAAAAAAACATGACCCGGGACTTGAACTAAATTTTTTTGTGGATGGAGCTTAACTGCCATCAGTTTAAATAATATCTTTTGCCTTTTAACCATGATAGGAAAGTATGGAAAAAAAAAAAAAACTATGACCCGGGACCTGTCGTCAAAATCCCAAAAGTATGAAAAAAAAAAAACATGAACCGGGACTTGAACTCAATTTTTTTGTGGATGGAGCTTAAAGGATTAGTTCACTTTTAAAGTGAAAATTCTGTCATCATTTACTCACCCTTAAGTTGTTTCAAACCTGTATGAATTTATTTCCTCTGCTGAACACAAAGGAAGATATTTAGAAGAATGTCAGTAACCAGACTGTTTTTGGTTCCCATTGACTTCCATAGTATATTTTTTTCCTACTATGGAAGTCAATGGGAACCAAAAACTGTCTGGTTACTGACATTCTTCTAAATATCTTCCTTTGTGTTCAGCAGAGGAAATAAATTCATACAGGTTTGAAACAACTTAAGGGTGAGTAACAGATGACAGAATTTTCACTTTAAAAGTGAACTAATCCTTTAACTGCTATCAGTTTAAAGAATATATTTTGCCTTTTAACCATGATAGGAAAGTATGAAAAAAAAAAAAAAAAAAAAAACGATGACCCGGGACCTGTCGTCAAAATCCCAAAAGTATGAAAAAAAAAAACCATGACCCGGGACTTGAACTCATTTTTTTTGTGGATGGAGCTTAACTGCCATCAGTTTAAATAATATCTTTTGCCTTTTAACCATGATAGGAAAGTATGAAAAAAAAAAAAAAACGATGACCCGGGACCTGTCGTCAAAATCCCAAAAGTATGAAAAAAAAAAAACATGAACCGGGACTTGAACTCAATTTTTTTGTGGATGGAGCTTAACTGCCATCAGTTTAAAGAATATATTTTGCCTTTTAACCATGATAGGAAAGTATGAAAAAAACAAAAACAAAAAAAAAAACGATGACCCGGGACCTGTCGTCAAAATCCCAAAAGTATGAAAAAACAAAAAAACAAAAAAAAACATGACCCGGGACTTGAACTCAATTTCTTTGTGGATGGAGCTTAACTGCCATCAGTTTAAAGAATATATTTTGCTTTTTAACCATGATAGGAAAGTATGAAAAAAAAAAAAAAACGATGACCCGGGACCTGTCGTCAAAATCCCAAAAGTATGAAAAAAAAAAAACATGACCCGGGACTTGAACTCATTTTTTTTGTGGATGGAGCTTAACTGCCATCAGTTTAAATAATATCTTTTGCCTTTTAACCATGATAGGAAAGTATGAAAAAAAAAAAAAAAAAAAAAAAACGATGACCCGGGACCTGTCGTCAAAATCCCAAAAGTATGAAAAATCAAAAAAACATGACCCGGGACTTGAACTCAATTTTTTTGTGGATGGAGCTTAACTGCCATCAGTTTAAAGAATATCTTTTGACTTTTAACCATGATAGGAAAGTATGGAAAAAAAAAAAAAAAACGATGACCCGGGACCTGTCGTCAAAATCCCAAAAGTATGAAAAAAATAAAAAACATGACCCGGGACTTGAACTCAATTTTTTTGTGGATGGAGCTTAACTGCCATCAGTTTAAAGAATATCTTTTGACTTTTAACCATGATAGGAAAGTATGAAAAAAAAAAAAAAAACGATGACCCGGGACCTGTCGTCAAAATCCCAAAAGTATGAAAAAAAAAAAAACATGACCCGGGACTTGAACTCAATTTTTTTGTGGATGGAGCTTAACTGCCATCAGTTTAAAGAATATCTTTTGACTTTTAACCATGATAGGAAAGTATGAAAAAAAAAAAAAAAACGATGACCCGGGACCTGTCGTCAAAATCCCAAAAGTATGAAAAAAAAAAAAACATGACCCGGGACTTGAACTCAATTTTTTTGTGGATGGAGCTTAACTGCCATCAGTTTAAATAATATCTTTTGCCTTTTAACCATGATAGGAAAGTATGAACAAAAAAAAAAAAAACGATGACCCGGGACCTGTCGTCAAAATCCCAAAAGTATGAAAAAAAAAAACATGACCCGGGACTTGAACTCAATTTTTTTGTGGATGGAGCTTGACTGCCATCAGTTTAAATAATATCTTTTGCCTTTTAACCATGATAGGAAAGTATGAAAAAAAAAAAAAAAACGATGACCCGGGACCTGTCGTCAAAATCCCAAAAGTATGAAAAAAAAAAACATGACCCGGGACTTGAACTCAATTTTTTTGTGGATGGAGCTTAACTGCCATCAGTTTAAATAATATATTTTGCCTTTTAACCATGATAGGAAAGTATGAAAAAAAAAAAAAAAACGATGACCCGGGACCTGTCGTCAAAATCCCCAAAATATGAAAAAAAAAAAACATGAACCGGGACTTGAACTCAATTTTTTTGTGGATGGAGCTTAACTGCCATCAGTTTAAAGAATATCTTTTGCCTTTTAACCATGATAGGAAAGTATGAAAAAAACAAACAAAAAAAAACAACGATGACCCGGGACCTGTCGTCAAAATCCCAAAAGTATGAAAAATCAAAAAAACAAAAAAAAAACATGACCCAGGACTTGAACTCAATTTCTTTGTGGATGGAGCTTAACTGCCATCAGTTTAAAGAATATATTTTGCTTTTTAACCATAATAGGAAGGTATGAAAAAAAAAAAAAAAAACGATGACCCGGGACCTGTCGTCCAAATCCCAAAAGTATGAAAAAAAAAAACATGACCCTGGACTTGAACTAAATTTTTTTGTGGATGGAGCTTAACTGCCATCAGTTTAAATAATATCTTTTGCCTTTTAACCATGATAGGAAAGTATGAAAAAACAAAAAACAAAAAAAAAAACGATGACCCGGGACCTGTCGTCAAAATCCCAAAAGTATGAAAAAACAAAAAAACAAAAAAAAACATGACCCGGGACTTGAACTCAATTTCTTTGTGGATAGAGCTTAACTGCCATCAGTTTAAAGAATATCTTTTGACTTTTAACCATGATAGGAAAGTATGAAAAAAAAAAAAAACGATGACCCGGGACCTGTCGTCAAAATCCCAAAAGTATGAAAAAAAAAAAAACATGAACCCGGACTTGAACTCAATTTCTTTGTGGATGGAGCTTAACTGATATCAGTTTAAATAATATATTTTGCCTTTTAACCATGATAGGAAAGTATGAAAAAAACAAAAACAAAAAAAAAACGATGACCCGGGACCTGACGTCAAAATCCCAAAAGTATGAAAAAAAAAAAACATGAACCGGGACTTGAACTCAATTTTTTTGTGGATGGAGCTTAACTGCCATCAGTTTAAAGAATATATTTTGCCTTTTAACCATGATAGGAAAGTATGAAAAAAAAAAAAAAAAAAAAAAAACGATGACCCGGGACCTGTCGTCAAAATCCCAAAAGTATGAAAAAACAAAAAAACAAAAAAAAACATGACCCGGGACTTGAACTCAATTTCTTTGTGGATGGAGCTTAACTGCCATCAGTTTAAAGAATATATTTTGCCTTTTAACCATGATAGGAAAGTATGAAAAAAAAAAAAAAAAAACGATGACCCGGGACCTGTCGTCAAAATCCCAAAAGTATGAAAAAAAAAAACATGAACCGGGACTTGAACTCAATTTTTTTGTGGATGGAGCTTAACTGCCATCAGTTTAAAGAATATCTTTTGCCTTTTAACCATGATAGGAAAGTATGAAAAAAAAAAAAAAAAAAAAAAAAACGATGACCCGGGACCTTGTTGTCAAAATCCCAAAAGTATGAAAAATCAAAAAAACAAAAAAAAACATGACCCGGGACTTGAACTAAATTTTTTTGTGGATGGAGCTTAACTGCCATCAGTTTAAAGAATATATTTTGCTTTTTAACCATGATAGGAAAGTATGAAAAAAAAAAAAAAAACGATGACCCCGGACCTGTCGTCCAAATCCCAAAAGTATGAAAAAAAAAAACATGAACCGGGACTTGAACTCAATTTTTTTGTGGATGGAGCTTAACTGCCATCAGTTTAAATAATATCTTTTGCCTTTTAACCATGATAGGAAAGTATGAAAAAAACAAAAACAAAAAAAAAACGATGACCCGGGACCTGTCGTCAAAATCCCAAAAGTATGAAAAAACAAAAAAACAAAACAAAACATGACCCGGGACTTGAACTAAATTTTTTTGTGGATGGAGCTTAACTGCCATCAGTTTAAAGAATATCTTTTGACTTTTAACCATGATAGGAAAGTATGAAAAAAAAACAAAAAACGATGACCCGGGACCTGTCGTCAAAATCCCAAAAGTATGAAAAAAAAAAAAACATGACCCGGGACTTGAACTCAATTTTTTTGTGGATGGAGCTTAACTGCCATCAGTTTAAAGAATATCTTTTGCCTTTTAACCATGATAGGAAAGTATGAAAAAAAAAAAAAAAAAACGATGACCCGGGACCTGTCGTCAAAATCCCAAAAGTATGAAAAAAAAAAAAACATGACCCGGGACTTGAACTCAATTTTTTTGTGGATGGAGCTTAACTGCCATCAGTTTAAATAATATCTTTTGCCTTTTAACCATGATAGGAAAGTATGAAAAAAAAAAAAAAACGATGACCCGGGACCTGTCGTCAAAATCCCAAAAGTATGAAAAATCAAAAAAACAAAAAAAAAACATGACCCGGGACTTGAACTCAATTTTTTTGTGGATGGAGCTTAACTGCCATCATTTTAAAGAATATATTTTGCTTTTTAACCATGATAGGAAAGTATGAAAAAAAAAAGAAAAAAAACGATGACCCGGGACCTGTCGTCAAAATCCCAAAAGTATGAAAAAAAAAAAAACATGACCCGGGACTTGAACTCAATTTTTTTGTGGATGGAGCTTAACTGCCATCAGTTTAAATAATATCTTTTGCCTTTTAACCATGATAGGAAAGTATGAAAAAAAAAAAAAAACGATGACCCGGGACCTGTCGTCAAAATCCCAAAAGTATGAAAAAAAAAAAACATGAACCGGGACTTGAACTCAATTTCTTTGTGGATGGAGCTTAACTGCCATCAGTTTAAAGAATATCTTTTGCCTTTTAACCATGATAGGAAAGTATGAAAAAAAAAAAAAAAAAAAACGATGACCCGGGACCTGTCGTCAAAATCCCAAAAGTATGAAAAATCAAAAAAACAAAAAAAAAACATGACCCGGGACTTGAACTCAATTTTTTTGTGGATGGAGCTTAACTGCCATCATTTTAAAGAATATATTTTGCTTTTTAACCATGATAGGAAAGTATGAAAAAAAAAAGAAAAAAAACGATGACCCGGGACCTGTCGTCCAAATCCCAAAAGTATGAAAAAAAAAAAAACATGACCCGGGACTTGAACTAAATTTTTTTGTGGATGGAGCTTAACTGCCATCAGTTTAAATAATATCTTTTGCCTTTTAACCATGATAGGAAAGTATGAAAAAAACAAAAACAAAAAAAAAACGATGACCCGGGACCTGTCGTCAAAATCCCAAAAGTATGAAAAAACAAAAAAACAAAAAAAAACATGACCCGGGACTTGAACTCAATTTCTTTGTGGATGGAGCTTAACTGCCATCAGTTTAAAGAATATCTTTTGCCTTTTAACCATGATAGGAAAGTATGAAAAAAACAAAAACAAAAAAAAAACGATGACCCGGGACCTGTCGTCAAAATCCCAAAAGTATGAAAAAAAAAAAACATGAACCGGGACTTGAACTCAATTTTTTTGTGGATGGAGCTTAACTGCCATCAGTTTAAAGAATATCTTTTGACTTTTAACCATGATAGGAAAGTATGAAAAAAAAAAAAAAAAACGATGACCCGGGACCTGTCGTCAAAATCCCAAAAGTATGAAAAATCAAAAAAACATGAACCGGGACTTGAACTCAATTTTTTTGTGGATGGAGCTTAACTGCCATCAGTTTAAAGAATATCTTTTGACTTTTAACCATGATAGGAAAGTATGAAAAAAAAAAAAAAAACGATGACCCGGGACCTGTCGTCAAAATCCCAAAAGTATGAAAAAAAAAAACATGACCCGGGACTTGAACTCAATTTTTTTGTGGATGGAGCTTGACTGCCATCAGTTTAAATAATATCTTTTGCCTTTTAACCATGATAGGAAAGTATGAAAAAAAAAAAAAAACGATGACCCGGGACCTGTCGTCAAAATCCCAAAAGTATGAGAAAAAAAACTAAGCAAAAACATGACCCTGGACTTGAACTCAATTTTTTTGTGGATGGAGCTTAACTGCCATCAGTTTAAATAATATATTTTGCCTTTTAACCATGATAGGAAAGTATGAAAAAAAAAAAAAACCGATGACCCGGGACCTGTCGTCAAAATCCCAAAAGTATGAAAAAAAAAAAACATGAACCGGGACTTGAACTCAATTTTTTTGTGGATGGAGCTTAACTGCCATCAGTTTAAAGAATATCTTTTGCCTTTTAACCATGATAGGAAAGTATGAAAAAAAAAAAAAAAAAAAAAAACGATGACCCGGGACCTGTCGTCAAAATCCCAAAAGTATGAAAAAAAAAAAAAAAAAAAAAAACATGACCCGGGACTTGAACTCAATTTCTTTGTGGATGGAGCTTAACTGCCATCAGTTTAAAGAATATATTTTGCTTTTTAACCATGATAGGAAAGTATGAAAAAAAAAAAAAAAACGATGACCCGGGACCTTTCGTCAAAATCCCAAAAGTATGAAAAAAAAAAACATGACCCGGGACTTGAACTCAATTTTTTTGTGGATGGAGCTTAACTGCCATCAGTTTAAATAATATATTTTGCCTTTTAACCATGATAGGAAAGTATGAAAAAAACAAAAACAAAAAAAAAACGATGACCCGGGACCTGTCGTCAAAATCCCAAAAGTATGAAAAAACAAAAAAACAAAAAAAAACATGACCCGGGACTTGAACTCAATTTTTTTGTGGATGGAGCTTAACTGCCATCAGTTTAAAGAATATCTTTTGACTTTTAACCATGATAGGAAAGTATGAAAAAAAAAGAAAAAACGATGACCCGGGACCTGTCGTCAAAATCCCAAAAGTATGAAAAAAAAAAAACATGAACCGGGACTTGAACTCAATTTCTTTGTGGATGGAGCTTAACTGCCATCAGTTTAAAGAATATCTTTTGCCTTTTAACCATGATAGGAAAGTATGAAAAAAAAAAAAAAAAAAACGATGACCCGGGACCTGTCGTCAAAATCCCAAAAGTATGAAAAAAAAAAAACATGACCCGGGACTTGAACTCAATTTTTTTGTGGATGGAGCTTAACTGCCATCAGTTTAAATAATATCTTTTGCCTTTTAACCATGATAGGAAAGTATGAAAAAAAAAAAAAAAAAAAAACGATGACCCGGGACCTGTCGTCAAAATCCCAAAAGTATGAAAAAAAAAAAAACATGAACCGGGACTTGAACTCAATTTTTTTGTGGATGGAGCTTAACTGCCATCAGTTTAAAGAATATATTTTGCTTTTTAACCATGATAGGAAAGTATGAAAAAAAAAAAAAAAACGATGACCCGGGACCTGTCGTCAAAATCCCAAAAGTATGAAAAATCAAAAAAACAAAAAAAAACATGACCCGGGACTTGAATTAAATTTTTTTGTGGATGGAGCTTAACTGCCATCAGTTTAAATAATATCTTTTGCCTTTTAACCATGATAGGAAAGTATGAAAAAAACAAAACAAAAAAAAACGATGACCCGGGACCTGTCGTCAAAATCCCAAAAGTATGAAAAAACAAAAAAACAAAAAAAAACATGACCCGGGACTTGAACTCAATTTCTTTGTGGATGGAGCTTAACTGCCATCAGTTTAAATAATATCTTTTGCCTTTTAACCATGATAGGAAAGTATGAAAAAAA
This sequence comes from Phoxinus phoxinus, assembly GCF_949152265.1. Classification (NCBI taxonomy): domain Eukaryota; kingdom Metazoa; phylum Chordata; class Actinopteri; order Cypriniformes; family Leuciscidae; genus Phoxinus; species Phoxinus phoxinus. The sequence continues at coordinate 34,708,488 of NC_136881.1, forward strand.
AAACAAAAAAAAAAAACGATGACCCGGGACCTGTCGTCAAAATCCCAAAAGTATGAAAAAAAAAAAACATGAACCGGGACTTGAACTCAATTTTTTTGTGGATGGAGCTTAACTGCCATCAGTTTAAATAATATCTTTTGCCTTTTAACCATGATAGGAAAGTATGAAAAAAACAAAAACAAAAAAAAAACGATGACCCGGGACCTGTCGTCAAAATCCCAAAAGTATGAAAAAAAAAAAACATGAACCGGGACTTGAACTCAATTTTTTTGTGGATGGAGCTTAACTGCCATCAGTTTAAAGAATATCTTTTGCCTTTTAACCATGATAGGAAAGTATGAAAAAAAAACAAACAAAAAAAAAACGATGACCCGGGACCTGTCGTCAAAATCCCAAAAGTATGAAAAAAAAAAAACATGAACCGGGACTTGAACTCAATTTCTTTGTGGATGGAGCTTAACTGCCATCAGTTTAAATAATATATTTTGCCTTTTAACCATGATAGGAAAGTATGAAAAAAAAAAAAAAAAAAAAAAAAACGATGACCCGGGACCTGTCGTCAAAATCCCAAAAGTATGAAAAAAAAAAAAAAAAAAAAACATGACCCTGGACTTGAACTCAATTTTTTTGTGGATGGAGCTTAACTGCCATCAGTTTAAAGAATATCTTTTGCCTTTTAACCATGATAGGAAAGTATGAAAAAAAAAAAAAAAAAAAAAAAAACGATGACCCGGGACCTTGTCGTCAAAATCCCAAAAGTATGAAAAATCAAAAAAACAAAAAAAAACATGACCCGGGACTTGAACTAAATTTTTTTGTGGATGGAGCTTAACTGCCATCAGTTTAAAGAATATATTTTGCTTTTTAACCATGATAGGAAAGTATGAAAAAAAAAAAAAAAACGATGACCCCGGACCTGTCGTCCAAATCCCAAAAGTATGAAAAAAAAAAACATGAACCGGGACTTGAACTCAATTTTTTTGTGGATGGAGCTTAACTGCCATCAGTTTAAATAATATCTTTTGCCTTTTAACCATGATAGGAAAGTATGAAAAAAACAAAAACAAAAAAAAAACGATGACCCGGGACCTGTCGTCAAAATCCCAAAAGTATGAAAAAAAAAAAAAACAAAAAAAAACATGACCCGGGACTTGAACTCAATTTTTTTGTGGATGGAGCTTAACTGCCATCAGTTTAAAGAATATATTTTGCTTTTTAACCATGATAGGAAAGTATGAAAAAAAAAAAAAAAACGATGACCCGGGACCTGTCGTCAAAATCCCAAAAGTATGAAAAAAAAAAAACATGACCCGGGACTTGAACTCAATTTTTTTGTGGATGGAGCTTAACTGCCATCAGTTTAAAGAATATCTTTTGCCTTTTAACCATGATAGGAAAGTATGAAAAAAAAAAAAAAAAAAACGATGACCCGGGACCTGTCGTCAAAATCCCAAAAGTATGAAAAAAAAAAAAACATGACCCGGGACTTGAACTCAATTTTTTTGTGGATGGAGCTTAACTGCCATCAGTTTAAATAATATCTTTTGCCTTTTAACCATGATAGGAAAGTATGAAAAAAGAAAAAAAAACGATGACCCGGGACCTGTCGTCAAAATCCCAAAAGTATGAAAAAAAAAAACATGAACCGGGACTTGAACTCAATTTCTTTGTGGATGGAGCTTAACTGCCATCAGTTTAAAGAATATCTTTTGCCTTTTAACCATGATAGGAAAGTATGAAAAAAAAAGAAAAAACGATGACCCGGGACCTGTCGTCAAAATCCCAAAAGTATGAGAAAAAAAAAAAAAAAAAACATGACCCTGGACTTGAACTCAATTTTTTTGTGGATGGAGCTTAACTGCCATCAGTTTAAAGAATATCTTTTGCCTTTTAACCATGATAGGAAAGTATGAAAAAAAAAAAAAAAAAAAACGATGACCCGGGACCTGTCGTCAAAATCCCAAAAGTATGAAAAAAAAAAAAACATGACCCGGGACTTGAACTCAATTTTTTTGTGGATGGAGCTTAACTGCCATCAGTTTAAATAATATATTTTGCCTTTTAACCATGATAGGAAAGTATGAAAAAAAAAAAAAAAAAAAAAAACGATGACCCGGGACCTGTCGTCAAAATCCCAAAAGTATGAAAAAAAAAAAACATGAACCGGGACTTGAACTCAATTTTTTTGTGGATGGAGCTTAACTGCCATCAGTTTAAAGAATATATTTTGCCTTTTAACCATGATAGGAAAGTATGAAAAAAAAAAAAAAAAAAAAAAAACGATGACCCGGGACCTGTCGTCAAAATCCCAAAAGTATGAAAAATCAAAAAAACAAACAAAAAAACATGACCCGGGACTTGAACTCAATTTTTTTGTGGATGGAGCTTAACTGCCATCAGTTTAAATAATATCTTTTGCCTTTTAACCATGATAGGAAAGTATGAAAAAAAAAAAAAAAACGATTACCCGGGACCTGTCGTCAAAATCCCAAAAGTATGAAAAAAAAAAACATGACCCGGGACTTGAACTCAATTTTTTTGTGGATGGAGCTTGACTGCCATCAGTTTAAATAATATCTTTTGCCTTTTAACCATGATAGGAAAGTATGAAAAAAAAAAAAAAAACGATTACCCGGGACCTGTCGTCAAAATCCCAAAAGTATGAGAAAAAAAACAAAACAAAAACATGACCCTGGACTTGAACTCAATTTTTTTGTGGATGGAGCTTAACTGCCATCAGTTTAAATAATATATTTAGCCTTTTAACCATGATAGGAAAGTATGAAAAAAAAAAAAAAACGATGACCCGGGATCTGTCGTCAAAATCCCAAAAGTATGAAAAATCAAAAAAACAAAAAAAAACATGACCCGGGACTTGAACTCAATTTTTTTGTGGATGGAGCTTAACTGCCATCAGTTTAAAGAATATCTTTTGCCTTTTAACCATGATAGGAAAGTATGAAAAAAAAAAAAAAAAAAAAAAACGATGACCCGGGACCTGTCATCAAAATCCCAAAAGTATGAAAAATCAAAAAAACAAAAAAAAACATGACCCGGGACTTGAACTCAATTTCTTTGTGGATGGAGCTTAACTGCCATCAGTTTAAAGAATATATTTTGCTTTTTAACCATGATAGGAAAGTATGAAAAAAAAAAAAAAAACGATGACCCGGGACCTGTCGTCCAAATCCCAAAAGTATGAAAAAAAAAAACATGACCCTGGACTTGAACTCAATTTTTTTGTGGATGGAGCTTAACTGCCATCAGTTTAAAGAATATCTTTTGCCTTTTAACCATGATAGGAAAGTATGAAAAAAAAAAAAAAAAAAACGATGACCCGGGACCTGTCGTCAAAATCCCAAAAGTATGAAAAATCAAAAAAACAAAAAAAAACATGACCCGGGACTTGAACTCAATTTTTTTGTGGATGGAGCTTAACTGCCATCAGTTTAAAGAATATATTTTGCTTTTTAACCATGATAGGAAAGTATGAAAAAAAAAAAAAAACGATGACCCGGGACCTGTCGTCAAAATCCCAAAAGTATGAAAAAAAAAAAAACATGACCCGGGACTTGAACTCAATTTTTTTGTGGATGGAGCTTAACTGCCATCAGTTTAAATAATATATTTTGCCTTTTAACCATGATAGGAAAGTATGAAAAAAAAAAAAAAAACGATGACCCGGGACCTGTCGTCAAAATCCCAAAAGTATGAAAAAAAAAAAACATAACCCGGGACTTGAACTCAATTTTTTTGTGGATGGAGCTTAACTGCCATCAGTTTAAATAATATATTTTGCCTTTTAACCATGATAGGAAAGTATGAAAAAAAAAAAAAAAACGATGACCCGGGACCTGTCGTCAAAATCCCAAAAGTATGAAAAAAAAAAAAAAAAAAAAAAACATGACCCGGGACTTGAACTCAATTTCTTTGTGGATGGAGCTTAACTGCCATCAGTTTAAATAATATCTTTTGCCTTTTAACCATGATAGGAAAGTATGAAAAAAACAAAAACAAAAAAAAAACGATGACCCGGGACCTGTCGTCAAAATCCCAAAAGTATGAAAAAAAAAAAACATGAACCGGGACTTGAACTAAATTTTTTTGTGGATGGAACTTAACTGCCATCAGTTTAAAGAATATCTTTTGCCTTTTAACCATGATAGGAAAGTATGAAAAAAACAAAAACAAAAAAAAAACGATGACCCGGGACCTGTCGTCAAAATCCCAAAAGTATGAAAAAAAAAAAACATGAACCGGGACTTGAACTCAATTTCTTTGTGGATGGAGCTTAACTGCCATCAGTTTAAAGAATATCTTTTGACTTTTAACCATGATAGGAAAGTATGAAAAAAAAAAAAAAAAACGATGACCCGGGACCTGTCGTCAAAATCCCAAAAGTATGAAAAATCAAAAAAACATGAACCGGGACTTGAACTAAATTTTTTTGTGGATGGAGCTTAACTGCCATCAGTTTAAAGAATATATTTTGCCTTTTAACCATGATAGGAAAGTATGAAAAAAAAAAAAAAAAAAAAAAAACGATGACCCGGGACCTGTCGTCAAAATCCCAAAAGTATGAAAAATCAAAAAAACATGAACCGGGACTTGAACTAAATTTTTTTGTGGATGGAGCTTAACTGCCATCAGTTTAAAGAATATCTTTTGACTTTTAACCATGATAGGAAAGTATGAAAAAAAAAAAAAAACGATGACCCGGGACCTGTCGTCAAAATCCCAAAAGTATGAAAAAAAAAAAAAAAAAAAACATGACCCTGGACTTGAACTCAATTTTTTTGTGGATGGAGCTTAACTGCCATCAGTTTAAAGAATATCTTTTGCCTTTTAACCATGATAGGAAAGTATGAAAAAAAAAAAAAAAAAAACGATGACCCGGGACCTGTCGTCAAAATCCCAAAAGTATGAAAAATCAAAAAAACATGAACCGGGACTTGAACTCAATTTTTTTGTGGATGGAGCTTAACTGCCATCAGTTTAAATAATATATTTTGCCTTTTAACCATGATAGGAAAGTATGAAAAAAACAAAAACAAAAAAAAAACGATGACCCGGGACCTGACGTCAAAATCCCAAAAGTATGAAAAAAAAAAAACATGAACCGGGACTTGAACTCAATTTTTTTGTGGATGGAGCTTAACTGCCATCAGTTTAAAGAATATATTTTGCCTTTTAACCATGATAGGAAAGTATGAAAAAAAAAAAAAAAAAAAAAAAACGATGACCCGGGACCTGTCGTCAAAATCCCAAAAGTATGAAAAAACAAAAAAACAAAAAAAAACATGACCCGGGACTTGAACTCAATTTCTTTGTGGATGGAGCTTAACTGCCATCAGTTTAAAGAATATATTTTGCCTTTTAACCATGATAGGAAAGTATGAAAAAAAAAAAAAAACGATGACCCGGGACCTGTCGTCAAAATCCCAAAAGTATGAAAAAAAAAAAACATGACCCGGGACTTGAACTCAATTTCTTTGTGGATGGAGCTTAACTGCCATCAGTTTAAAGAATATCTTTTGCCTTTTAACCATGATAGGAAAGTATGAAAAAAAAAAAAAAAACGATGACCCGGGACCTGTCGTCAAAATCCCAAAAGTATGAGAAAAAAAAAAAAAAAAAAACATGACCCTGGACTTGAACTCAATTTTTTTGTGGATGGAGCTTAACTGCCATCAGTTTAAAGAATATCTTTTGCCTTTTAACCATGATAGGAAAGTATGAAAAAAAAAAAAAAAACGATGACCCGGGACCTGTCGTCAAAATCCCAAAAGTATGAAAAAAAAAAAAACATGACCCGGGACTTGAACTCAATTTTTTTGTGGATGGAGCTTAACTGCCATCAGTTTAAATAATATCTTTTGCCTTTTAACCATGATAGGAAAGTATGAAAAAAAAAAAAAAAAAACGATGACCCGGGACCTGTCGTCAAAATCCCAAAAGTATGAAAAAAAAAAACATGAACCGGGACTTGAACTCAATTTTTTTGTGGATGGAGCTTAACTGCCATCAGTTTAAAGAATATCTTTTGCCTTTTAACCATGATAGGAAAGTATGAAAAAAAAAAAAAAAAAAAAAAAAACGATGACCCGGGACCTTGTCGTCAAAATCCCAAAAGTATGAAAAATCAAAAAAACAAAAAAAAACATGACCCGGGACTTGAACTAAATTTTTTTGTGGATGGAGCTTAACTGCCATCAGTTTAAAGAATATATTTTGCTTTTTAACCATGATAGGAAAGTATGAAAAAAAAAAAAAAAACGATGACCCCGGACCTGTCGTCCAAATCCCAAAAGTATGAAAAAAAAAAACATGAACCGGGACTTGAACTCAATTTTTTTGTGGATGGAGCTTAACTGCCATCAGTTTAAATAATATCTTTTGCCTTTTAACCATGATAGGAAAGTATGAAAAAAACAAAAAAAAAAAAAAAACGATGACCCGGGACCTGTCGTCAAAATCCCAAAAGTATGAAAAAACAAAAAAACAAAACAAAACATGACCCGGGACTTGAACTAAATTTTTTTGTGGATGGAGCTTAACTGCCATCAGTTTAAAGAATATCTTTTGACTTTTAACCATGATAGGAAAGTATGAAAAAAAAAAAAAAAACGATGACCCGGGACCTGTCGTCAAAATCCCAAAAGTATGAAAAAAAAAAAACATGAACCGGGACTTGAACTCAATTTTTTTGTGGATGGAGCTTAACTGCCATCAGTTTAAAGAATATATTTTGCTTTTTAACCATGATAGGAAAGTATGAAAAAAAAAAAAAAAACGATGACCCGGGACCTGTCGTCAAAATCCCAAAAGTATGAAAAAAAAAAAAACATGACCCGGGACTTGAACTCAATTTTTTTGTGGATGGAGCTTAACTGCCATCAGTTTAAAGAATATCTTTTGACTTTTAACCATGATAGGAAAGTATGAAAAAAAAACAAAAAACGATGACCCGGGACCTGTCGTCAAAATCCCAAAAGTATGAAAAAAAAAAAACATGAACCGGGACTTGAACTCAATTTTTTTGTGGATGGAGCTTAACTGCCATCAGTTTAAAGAATATATTTTGCTTTTTAACCATGATAGGAAAGTATGAAAAAAAAAAAAAAAACGATGACCCGGGACCTGTCGTCAAAATCCCAAAAGTATGAAAAAAAAAAAAACATGACCCGGGACTTGAACTCAATTTTTTTGTGGATGGAGCTTAACTGCCATCAGTTTAAAGAATATCTTTTGCCTTTTAACCATGATAGGAAAGTATAAAAAAAAAAAAAAAAAAAACGATGACCCGGGACCTGTCGTCAAAATCCCAAAAGTATGAAAAAAAAAAAAACATGACCCGGGACTTGAACTCAATTTTTTTGTGGATGGAGCTTAACTGCCATCAGTTTAAATAATATCTTTTGCCTTTTAACCATGATAGGAAAGTATGAAAAAAAAAAAAAAACGATGACCCGGGACCTGTCGTCAAAATCCCAAAAGTATGAAAAAAAAAAAACATGAACCGGGACTTGAACTCAATTTCTTTGTGGATGGAGCTTAACTGCCATCAGTTTAAAGAATATCTTTTGCCTTTTAACCATGATAGGAAAGTATGAAAAAAAAAAAAAAAAAAAACGATGACCCGGGACCTGTCGTCAAAATCCCAAAAGTATGAAAAATCAAAAAAACAAAAAAAAAACATGACCCGGGACTTGAACTCAATTTTTTTGTGGATGGAGCTTAACTGCCATCAGTTTAAAGAATATATTTTGCTTTTTAACCATGATAGGAAAGTATGAAAAAAAAAAGAAAAAAAACGATGACCCGGGACCTGTCGTCCAAATCCCAAAAGTATGAAAAAAAAAAAAACATGACCCGGGACTTGAACTAAATTTTTTTGTGGATGGAGCTTAACTGCCATCAGTTTAAATAATATCTTTTGCCTTTTAACCATGATAGGAAAGTATGAAAAAAACAAAAACAAAAAAAAAACGATGACCCGGGACCTGTCGTCAAAATCCCAAAAGTATGAAAAAACAAAAAAACAAAAAAAAACATGACCCGGGACTTGAACTCAATTTCTTTGTGGATGGAGCTTAACTGCCATCAGTTTAAAGAATATCTTTTGCCTTTTAACCATGATAGGAAAGTATGAAAAAAACAAAAACAAAAAAAAAAACGATGACCCGGGACCTGTCGTCAAAATCCCAAAAGTATGAAAAAAAAAAAACATGAACCGGGACTTGAACTCAATTTTTTTGTGGATGGAGCTTAACTGCCATCAGTTTAAAGAATATCTTTTGACTTTTAACCATGATAGGAAAGTATGAAAAAAAAAAAAAAAAACGATGACCCGGGACCTGTCGTCAAAATCCCAAAAGTATGAAAAATCAAAAAAACATGAACCGGGACTTGAACTCAATTTTTTTGTGGATGGAGCTTAACTGCCATCAGTTTAAAGAATATCTTTTGACTTTTAACCATGATAGGAAAGTATGAAAAAAAAAAAAAAAACGATGACCCGGGACCTGTCGTCAAAATCCCAAAAGTATGAAAAAAAAAAACATGACCCGGGACTTGAACTCAATTTTTTTGTGGATGGAGCTTGACTGCCATCAGTTTAAATAATATCTTTTGCCTTTTAACCATGATAGGAAAGTATGAAAAAAAAAAAAAAAACGATGACCCGGGACCTGTCGTCAAAATCCCAAAAGTATGAGAAAAAAAACTAAGCAAAAACATGACCCTGGACTTGAACTCAATTTTTTTGTGGATGGAGCTTAACTGCCATCAGTTTAAATAATATATTTTGCCTTTTAACCATGATAGGAAAGTATGAAAAAAAAAAAAAACCGATGACCCGGGACCTGTCGTCAAAATCCCAAAAGTATGAAAAAAAAAAAACATGAACCGGGACTTGAACTCAATTTTTTTGTGGATGGAGCTTAACTGCCATCAGTTTAAAGAATATCTTTTGCCTTTTAACCATGATAGGAAAGTATGAAAAAAAAAAAAAAAAAAAAAAACGATGACCCGGGACCTGTCGTCAAAATCCCAAAAGTATGAAAAAAAAAAAAAAAAAAAAAAAACATGACCCGGGACTTGAACTCAATTTCTTTGTGGATGGAGCTTAACTGCCATCAGTTTAAAGAATATCTTTTGCCTTTTAACCATGATAGGAAAGTATGAAAAAAAAAAAAAAAAAAACGATGACCCGGGACCTGTCGTCAAAATCCCAAAAGTATGAAAAAAAAAAAACATGACCCGGGACTTGAACTCAATTTTTTTGTGGATGGAGCTTAACTGCCATCAGTTTAAATAATATCTTTTGCCTTTTAACCATGATAGGAAAGTATGAAAAAAAAAAAAAAAAAAAAACGATGACCCGGGACCTGTCGTCAAAATCCCAAAAGTATGAAAAAAAAAAAAACATGAACCGGGACTTGAACTCAATTTTTTTGTGGATGGAGCTTAACTGCCATCAGTTTAAAGAATATATTTTGCTTTTTAACCATGATAGGAAAGTATGAAAAAAAAAAAAAAAACGATGACCCGGGACCTGTCGTCAAAATCCCAAAAGTATGAAAAATCAAAAAAACAAAAAAAAACATGACCCGGGACTTGAATTAAATTTTTTTGTGGATGGAGCTTAACTGCCATCAGTTTAAATAATATCTTTTGCCTTTTAACCATGATAGGAAAGTATGAAAAAAACAAAACAAAAAAAAACGATGACCCGGGACCTGTCGTCAAAATCCCAAAAGTATGAAAAAACAAAAAAACAAAAAAAAACATGACCCGGGACTTGAACTCAATTTCTTTGTGGATGGAGCTTAACTGCCATCAGTTTAAATAATATCTTTTGCCTTTTAACCATGATAGGAAAGTATGAAAAAAACAAAAACAAAAAAAAAACGATGACCCGGGACCTGTCGTCAAAATCCCAAAAGTATGAAAAAAAAAAAACATGAACCGGGACTTGAACTCAATTTTTTTGTGGATGGAGCTTAACTGCCATCAGTTTAAATAATATCTTTTGCCTTTTAACCATGATAGGAAAGTATGAAAAAAACAAAAACAAAAAAAAAAACGATGACCCGGGACCTGTCGTCAAAATCCCAAAAGTATGAAAAAAAAAAAACATGAACCGGGACTTGAACTCAATTTTTTTGTGGATGGAGCTTAACTGCCATCAGTTTAAAGAATATCTTTTGCCTTTTAACCATGATAGGAAAGTATGAAAAAAAAACAAACAAAAAAAAAACGATGACCCGGGACCTGTCGTCAAAATCCCAAAAGTATGAAAAAAAAAAAACATGAACCGGGACTTGAACTCAATTTCTTTGTGGATGGAGCTTAACTGCCATCAGTTTAAATAATATATTTTGCCTTTTAACCATGATACGAAAGTATGAAAAAAAAAAAAAAAAAAAAAAAAACGATGACCCGGGACCTGTCGTCAAAATCCCAAAAGTATGAGAAAAAAAAAAAAAAAAAAACATGACCCTGGACTTGAACTCAATTTTTTTGTGGATGGAGCTTAACTGCCATCAGTTTAAAGAATATCTTTTGCCTTTTAACCATGATAGGAAAGTATGAAAAAAAAAAAAAAAAAAAAAAAAACGATGACCCGGGACCTTGTCGTCAAAATCCCAAAAGTATGAAAAATCAAAAAAACAAAAAAAAACATGACCCGGGACTTGAACTAAATTTTTTTGTGGATGGAGCTTAACTGCCATCAGTTTAAAGAATATATTTTGCTTTTTAACCATGATAGGAAAGTATGAAAAAAAAAAAAAAAACGATGACCCCGGACCTGTCGTCCAAATCCCAAAAGTATGAAAAAAAAAAACATGAACCGGGACTTGAACTCAATTTTTTTGTGGATGGAGCTTAACTGCCATCAGTTTAAATAATATCTTTTGCCTTTTAACCATGATAGGAAAGTATGAAAAAAACAAAAACAAAAAAAAAACGATGACCCGGGACCTGTCGTCAAAATCCCAAAAGTATGAAAAAACAAAAAAACAAAAAAAAACATGACCCGGGACTTGAACTCAATTTTTTTGTGGATGGAGCTTAACTGCCATCAGTTTAAAGAATATCTTTTGCCTTTTAACCATGATAGGAAAGTATGAAAAAAAAAAAAAAACGATGACCCGGGACCTGTCGTCAAAATCCCAAAAGTATGAAAAAAAAAAACATGAACCGGGACTTGAACTCAATTTCTTTGTGGATGGAGCTTAACTGCCATCAGTTTAAAGAATATCTTTTGCCTTTTAACCATGATAGGAAAGTATGAAAAAAAAAGAAAAAACGATGACCCGGGACCTGTCGTCAAAATCCCAAAAGTATGAGAAAAAAAAAAAAAAAAAAAACATGACCCTGGACTTGAACTCAATTTTTTTGTGGATGGAGCTTAACTGCCATCAGTTTAAAGAATATCTTTTGCCTTTTAACCATGATAGGAAAGTATGAAAAAAAAAAAAAAAACGATGACCCGGGACCTGTCGTCAAAATCCCAAAAGTATGAAAAAAAAAAAAACATGACCCGGGACTTGAACTCAATTTTTTTGTGGATGGAGCTTAACTGCCATCAGTTTAAATAATATATTTTGCCTTTTAACCATGATAGGAAAGTATGAAAAAAAAAAAAAAAAAAAAAAACGATGACCCGGGACCTGTCGTCAAAATCCCAAAAGTATGAAAAAAAAAAAACATGAACCGGGACTTGAACTCAATTTTTTTGTGGATGGAGCTTAACTGCCATCAGTTTAAAGAATATATTTTGCCTTTTAACCATGATAGGAAAGTATGAAAAAAAAAAAAAAAAAAAAAAAACGATGACCCGGGACCTGTCGTCAAAATCCCAAAAGTATGAAAAATCAAAAAAACAAACAAAAAAACATGACCCGGGACTTGAACTCAATTTTTTTGTGGATGGAGCTTAACTGCCATCAGTTTAAAGAATATATTTTGCTTTTTAACCATGATAGGAAAGTATGAAAAAAAAAAAAAAAAACGATGACCCGGGCGGGACCTGTCGTCAAAATCCCAAAAGTATGAAAAATAAAAAAAACATGACCCGGGACTTGAACTCAATTTTTTTGTGGATGGAGCTTAACTGCCATCAGTTTAAAGAATATCTTTTGCCTTTTAACCATGATAGGAAAGTATGAAAAAAAAAAAAAAAAAAACGATGACCCGGGACCTGTCGTCAAAATCCCAAAAGTATGAAAAATCAAAAAAACAAAAAAAAACATGACCCGGGACTTGAACTCAATTTTTTTGTGGATGGAGCTTAACTGCCATCAGTTTAAAGAATATATTTTGCTTTTTAACCATGATAGGAAAGTATGAAAAAAAAAAAAAAACGATGACCCGGGACCTGTCGTCAAAATCCCAAAAGTATGAAAAAAAAAAAAACATGACCCGGGACTTGAACTCAATTTTTTTAAGTACTTTAAGGAAGTTATCATACTTCATACTTTAAGGAAAGTATGAAAAAAAAAAAAAACGATGACCCGGGACCTGTCGTCAAAATCCCAAAAGTATGAAAAAAAAAAAAAAAAAAAAAAAACATGACCCGGGACTTGAACTCAATTTCTTTGTGGATGGAGCTTAACTGCCATCAGTTTAAATAATATCTTTTGCCTTTTAACCATGATAGGAAAGTATGAAAAAAACAAAAACAAAAAAAAAACGATGACCCGGGACCTGTCGTCAAAATCCCAAAAGTATGAAAAAAAAAAAACATGAACCGGGACTTGAACTAAATTTTTTTGTGGATGGAACTTAACTGCCATCAGTTTAAAGAATATCTTTTGCCTTTTAACCATGATAGGAAAGTATGAAAAAAAACAAAAACAAAAAAAAAACGATGACCCGGGACCTGTCGTCAAAATCCCAAAAGTATGAAAAAAAAAAAACATGAACCGGGACTTGAACTCAATTTCTTTGTGGATGGAGCTTAACTGCCATCAGTTTAAAGAATATCTTTTGACTTTTAACCATGATAGGAAAGTATGAAAAAAAAACAAAAAAACGATGACCCGGGACCTGTCGTCAAAATCCCAAAAGTATGAAAAATCAAAAAAACATGAACCGGGACTTGAACTAAATTTTTTTGTGGATGGAGCTTAACTGCCATCAGTTTAAAGAATATCTTTTGACTTTTAACCATGATAGGAAAGTATGAAAAAAAAACAAAAAAACGATGACCCGGGACCTGTCGTCAAAATCCCAAAAGTATGAAAAATCAAAAAAACATGAACCGGGACTTGAACTAAATTTTTTTGTGGATGGAGCTTAACTGCCATCAGTTTAAAGAATATCTTTTGACTTTTAACCATGATAGGAAAGTATGAAAAAAAAAGAAAAAACGATGACCCGGGACCTGTCGTCAAAATCCCAAAAGTATGAGAAATAAAAAATAAAAAAAACATGACCCTGGACTTGAACTCAATTTTTTTGTGGATGGAGCTTAACTGCCATCAGTTTAAAGAATATCTTTTGCCTTTTAACCATGATAGGAAAGTATGAAAAAAAAACAAAAAAAAACGATGACCCGGGACCTGTCGTCAAAATCCCAAAAGTATGAAAAATCAAAAAAACAAAAAAAAACATGACCCGGGACTTGAACTCAATTTTTTTGTGGATGGAGCTTAACTGCCATCAGTTTAAAGAATATATTTTGCTTTTTAACCATGATAGGAAAGTATGAAAAAAAAAAAAAAACGATGACCCGGGACCTGTCGTCAAAATCCCAAAAGTATGAAAAAAAAAAAAACATGACCCGGGACTTGAACTCAATTTTTTTGTGGATGGAGCTTAACTGCCATCAGTTTAAATAATATATTTTGCCTTTTAACCATGATAGGAAAGTATGAAAAAAAAAAAAAAAACGATGACCCGGGACCTGTCGTCAAAATCCCAAAAGTATGAAAAAAAAAAAACATAACCCGGGACTTGAACTCAATTTTTTTGTGGATGGAGCTTAACTGCCATCAGTTTAAATAATATATTTTGCCTTTTAACCATGATAGGAAAGTATGAAAAAAAAAAAAAAAACGATGACCCGGGACCTGTCGTCAAAATCCCAAAAGTATGAAAAAAAAAAAAAAAAAAAAAAAACATGACCCGGGACTTGAACTCAATTTCTTTGTGGATGGAGCTTAACTGCCATCAGATTAAATAATATCTTTTGCCTTTTAACCATGATAGGAAACAAAAAAAAAACGATGACCCGGGACCTGTCGTCAAAATCCCAAAAGTATGAAAAAAAAAAAACATGAACCGGGACTTGAACTCAATTTTTTTGTGGATGGAGCTTAACTGCCATCAGTTTAAAGAATATCTTTTGCCTTTTAACCATGATAGGAAAGTATGAAAAAAACAAAAACAAAAAAAAAACGATGACCCGGGACCTGTCGTCAAAATCCCAAAAGTATGAAAAAAAAAAAACATGAACCGGGACTTGAACTCAATTTCTTTGTGGATGGAGCTTAACTGCCATCAGTTTAAAGAATATCTTTTGACTTTTAACCATGATAGGAAAGTATGAAAAAAAAAAAAAAAAACGATGACCCGGGACCTGTCGTCAAAATCCCAAAAGTATGAAAAATCAAAAAAACATGAACCGGGACTTGAACTAAATTTTTTTGTGGATGGAGCTTAACTGCCATCAGTTTAAAGAATATTGTTACGTCCCTGGCTTGTCTAGGGGTTTTTGGGACAAACAAATAAATATACCCAGGATGGAAAACTCAAGGATGACTCGAAACAGGTGTCAAGTTTGTGTATTTATTGATTTTACTAACAAAGATGCTAACTAGAAAAATATAACAACATAACACAGAGACAGTCTCCACGGCTCCCGCCGCGCAGATGCAATACACACGAGGACAACCCGCTGCTCACCACACCTCTCCAGCTGATCACAAACACTGGCCCGTCAGCTGGCTCAACGGAGACGGCACAAGGCAAAGATCACGATCAGCTGCACCCAGCCGATCTAGTTCACACAGCAATTCACACAGTAGTCAACGTTTAGTAATCCACACAGACTTCAAGGGAAAAATAAAGAGATCTCGATCAGCTGCACCCAGCCGATCTCAATAGTCCACACAGCAATTCCAATCCAGTGAGCCACACAGACGTCAACAAGGAAGAGGGATCTCCTTTCCCAGAGCACTTCACTGGCCCTGTTTATACACCTCGCTGATTTCCATGATCAGCTTCAGCTGCGGGATTATCTGCGTCAACCTCCAGACACCTGCAAGAGAGGGAGAGAAAAAGAGCGCACGCGACACACACACACATACACAGACCTCACGGGTCGTAACACCCCCACCCATAAGAACAAACTTATATAGTGTGTATCTTAGAACACATAAAAGTTTATCCCTTATATGTTAAAGAATTTTAGTCTTACCCACGGGATAGGGCATCAGCCAAGATGTTGTCTGCTCCCCTTTTATGTTTAATATGCAAGTTGTAGCCTTGAGCCAGAAGGGCCCAACGCATCAACTGTTGGTTAGTGTTGTTCATGCGGGCTAGAAAAACAATAGGGTTATGATCTGTGTAAACAGTGACTGGCAAGAAACTTGAACCTACATACACTTCAAAGTGCTGTAGAGCAAGGAGCATGGCCAATGTCTCCTCCTTTATGGTGGAATAGTTCAGCTGGTGTTTCTTGAACTTAGTTGAAAAATAACACAAAGGTTTACACATGTCTCCCTCCCCTCGCTGCATCAGCACCGCCCCAGCTCCAGTTGCACTAGCATCAACTTCTAAGTAAAACGGTTGGTAAAAATTGGGCGCCGCCAACACAGGTGCACTGCAAAGAAGAGACTTGGCAGCCTCAAAGGCCTGATCACACCCATCATCCCACCTAAAAGGTACCAAAGGACTACACAGTCTAGTGAGTGGAGCAACTACCACAGAGAAATTTTGGCAAAAACATCTATAATATCCCGCCATTCCTAAAAAAACGCCTAAGCTCACGTCTAGTGGTAGGAGTCGGTAGAGATAATATAGCCGTCACTTTTTCGACCCCATCCACTTTGCAGCTGACAGGATCATCATGGGACACACCCTCCTCAGAGAAACAAAACCTTCAAAAATAAAAGGTTTAAAACAATCATCAGTCTCACACATCTCTGGTTCCAGCCTCTGGGGCTGGGGAGACATTTTAATCAACCCCCCTTTGGTTGTTTTTACGTTGGACTAGGTTGCGGACCCTTCCACGCCCTGCACTCAGCAATTAGATGTCCAGGTTTTCGACAAAAGAAACATACTCTGTCTGCCTTTTGAATGGAAGCTATTCTGGGACGACTGTCAGGAGAATTATGAGCTAGCTGTTCAGACTTTTGAAGGCCCGCTCGAGGAGGAGCATCTCGCTCAATAAAGGTGGACTTATGCAGAAGCGCAAACTCATCTGCAAATATGGCTGCCTGTTGCAAGGAAACAATCTTTTGTTCACCTAGATAAACCGCAGTACGTTCTGGCAAACAGTTTTTAAACTCCTCAAGCAAGATAAGTTCACGTACAGAGGCCACATCATCTGCTTTACATGCCGTGCACCATCTATCAAAGAGAATACCTTTTTCACGAGCAAAGTCTGTAAATGTCTGATCATGAGTTTTCCGTAAGCTACGAAAACGCTGTCGATATGCTTCCGGTACTAACTCGTAAGCTCTCATAATAGCACTCTTAACCTGGTCATAATTTAACCCATCCTCAACTGACAGTGCTGCACATGCTTCCTGGGCCTTACCGCTTAATTTACACTGTAGTAAAATGGCCCACACCTCTTTAGGCCAGCGCAAAGCTCCAGCAACACGTTCAAATGCCCCAAAATAAGCTTCCACTTCAGTCTCGCGAAAAACAGGCACGAGAGAAATATATTTACTTACATCATACCCACTGGCAGACTGTGGAGACACACTGGCAGGAGTAACAGGGCGAGCAGTATCAATATTTGCCTGCAGTTCGAGTTGTCTTATTTTAAATGCTATTTCTCCGTCTTGTTTCTTTAATTCCAATTCTCGATGGAGTTGGAAATTTCTTTCCTTTTCTTCCTTCTCTATTTGAAGCCGCAACAAACGAACTTTTAACCGGCCATCCTCCATAGAACCTGGGGATGACTCAGTTGAAGATGGCACATATTTGGGCATTGTTACAGGCTTACCTGTCTGTATCCTCTGTTGACCAGTGGGGGTCCCTAGAGCAAGTTGGTCCCCCCTCACACTCAGCTCTGGATCAAAATCACTCACAGGTACCGGTAATGCCATAACCCCTTTACTGATGAGTCCGTTCAAGACCACCGCTTTAAGTTCAGCTCTCCCTAGAGAAGCGGATACAGAAATCTCATAATAGTTTGCAATATCATGAAGTTCAATTTTCTTGCATTTATCCAGCTGGTTAAATTCTGGAAAAGACACAAACGCCTTTAAATCAAACGCTGCCATGACAAAACCACTTGAAAACTACTTATTAAATTGACATAGTATAACTCAATGACTCAATATCACCCCTTCCCCTCCACAAAACAAACCTCCTCAGCACCTGCCTCACCAAACTTACCTATCTATCTTCAGAAGCGTGCCGGGCTCGAGGCGACTTATAGGCAAAACATCAGCGGTCGAAACCCTGAAACGCCAGCCCCCTTTGGAGAACGTAGTCTCCGCCCAGGATTTGCTTCCAAAAATAAAAAATGCAAAATAATAAACTAGTGCCCGATGGAAAGGCTATTTCAGCCTAGCTGGACACTACCCTATGCTAAGCTGAGGAAGCAGTTCAAGTGGAAGTTTTACTCAGGGAAACATCAATCACCATAAACAACCAAAACAAAATATACCTATGCTATAGCTACCTACATAGCCTACACCGAAATAAATAACGAATATACCATCAGGTTTAAAAACCTGATCCACAACATGTCACATGAAACAAGCATCCCAGTTTTCCAAAAATCCCGGACGAGCCCCCACTTTTGTTACGTCCCTGGCTTGTCTAGGGGTTTTTGGGACAAACAAATAAATATACCCAGGATGGAAAACTCAAGGATGACTCGAAACAGGTGTCAAGTTTGTGTATTTATTGATTTTACTAACAAAGATGCTAACTAGAAAAATATAACAACATAACACAGAGACAGTCTCCACGGCTCCCGCCGCGCAGATGCAATACACACGAGGACAACCCGCTGCTCACCACACCTCTCCAGCTGATCACAAACACTGGCCCGTCAGCTGGCTCAACGGAGACGGCACAAGGCAAAGATCACGATCAGCTGCACCCAGCCGATCTAGTTCACACAGCAATTCACACAGTAGTCAACGTTTAGTAATCCACACAGACTTCAAGGGAAAAATAAAGAGATCTCGATCAGCTGCACCCAGCCGATCTCAATAGTCCACACAGCAATTCCAATCCAGTGAGCCACACAGACGTCAACAAGGAAGAGGGATCTCCTTTCCCAGAGCACTTCACTGGCCCTGTTTATACACCTCGCTGATTTCCATGATCAGCTTCAGCTGCGGGATTATCTGCGTCAACCTCCAGACACCTGCAAGAGAGGGAGAGAAAAAGAGCGCACGCGACACACACACACATACACAGACCTCACGGGTCGTAACAAATATATTTTGCCTTTTAACCATGATAGGAAAGTATGAAAAACAAAAAAAACAAAAAAAAAACGATGACCCGGGACCTGTCGTCAAAATCCCAAAAGTATGAAAAATCAAAAAAACAAAAAAAAACATGACCCGGGACTTGAACTCAATTTTTTTGTGGATGGAGCTTAACTGCCATCAGTTTAAAGAATATCTTTTGACTTTTAACCATGATAGGAAAGTATGAAAAAAAAAAAAAAACGATGACCCGGGACCTGTCGTCAAAATCCCAAAAGTATGAAAAAAAAAAAAAAAAAAAACATGACCCTGGACTTGAACTCAATTTTTTTGTGGATGGAGCTTAACTGCCATCAGTTTAAAGAATATCTTTTGCCTTTTAACCATGATAGGAAAGTATGAAAAAAAAAAAAAAAAAAACGATGACCCGGGACCTGTCGTCAAAATCCCAAAAGTATGAAAAAAAAAAAACATGAACCGGGACTTGAACTCAATTTTTTTGTGGATGGAGCTTAACTGCCATCAGTTTAAATAATATATTTTGCCTTTTAACCATGATAGGAAAGTATGAAAAAAACAAAAACAAAAAAAAAACGATGACCCGGGACCTGTCGTCAAAATCCCAAAAGTATGAAAAAAAAAAAACATGAACCGGGACTTGAACTCAATTTTTTTGTGGATGGAGCTTAACTGCCATCAGTTTAAAGAATATATTTTGCCTTTTAACCATGATAGGAAAGTATGAAAAAAAAAAAAAAAAAAAAAAAACGATGACCCGGGACCTGTCGTCAAAATCCCAAAAGTATGAAAAAACAAAAAAACAAAAAAAAACATGACCCGGGACTTGAACTCAATTTCTTTGTGGATGGAGCTTAACTGCCATCAGTTTAAAGAATATATTTTGCCTTTTAACCATGATAGGAAAGTATGAAAAAAAAAAAAGAACGATGACCCGGGACCTGTCGTCAAAATCCCAAAAGTATGAAAAAAAAAAAACATGACCCGGGACTTGAACTCAATTTCTTTGTGGATGGAGCTTAACTGCCATCAGTTTAAAGAATATCTTTTGCCTTTTAACCATGATAGGAAAGTATGAAAAAAAAAAAAAAAAACGATGACCCGGGACCTGTCGTCAAAATCCCAAAAGTATGAGAAAAAAAAAAAAAAAAAAACATGACCCTGGACTTGAACTCAATTTTTTTGTGGATGGAGCTTAACTGCCATCAGTTTAAAGAATATCTTTTGCCTTTTAACCATGATAGGAAAGTATGAAAAAAAAAAAAAAAAACGATGACCCGGGACCTGTCGTCCAAATCCCAAAAGTATGAAAAAAAAAAACATGACCCTGGACTTGAACTAAATTTTTTTGTGGATGGAGCTTAACTGCCATCAGTTTAAATAATATCTTTTGCCTTTTAACCATGATAGGAAAGTATAAAAAAAAAAAAAAAAAAAAAAAAACGATGACCCGGGACCTGTCGTCAAAATCCCAAAAGTATGAAAAAACAAAAAAACAAAAAAAAACATGACCCGGGACTTGAACTCAATTTCTTTGTGGATAGAGCTTAACTGCCATCAGTTTAAAGAATATCTTTTGACTTTTAACCATGATAGGAAAGTATGAAAAAAAAAAGAAAAAACGATGACCCGGGACCTGTCGTCAAAATCCCAAAAGTATGAGAAATAAAAAATAAAAAAAACATGACCCTGGACTTGAACTCAATTTTTTTGTGGATGGAGCTTAACTGCCATCAGTTTAAAGAATATCTTTTGCCTTTTAACCATGATAGGAAAGTATAAAAAAAAAAAAAAAAAAACGATGACCCGGGACCTGTCGTCAAAATCCCAAAAGTATGAAAAATCAAAAAAACAAAAAAAAACATGACCCGGGACTTGAACTCAATTTTTTTGTGGATGGAGCTTAACTGCCATCAGTTTAAATAATATATTTTGCCTTTTAACCATGATAGGAAAGTATGAAAAAAAAAAAAAAAACGATGACCCGGGACCTGTCGTCAAAATCCCAAAAGTATGAAAAAAAAAAAACATAACCCGGGACTTGAACTCAATTTTTTTGTGGATGGAGCTTAACTGCCATCAGTTTAAATAATATCTTTTGCCTTTTAACCATGATAGGAAAGTATGAAAAAAAAAAAAAAAACGATGACCCGGGACCTGTCGTCAAAATCCCAAAAGTATGAAAAAAAAAAAAAAAAAAAAAACATGACCCGGGACTTGAACTCAATTTCTTTGTGGATGGAGCTTAACTGCCATCAGTTTAAATAATATCTTTTGCCTTTTAACCATGATAGGAAAGTATGAAAAAAACAAAAACAAAAAAAAAACGATGACCCGGGACCTGTCGTCAAAATCCCAAAAGTATGAAAAAAAAAAAACATGAACCGGGACTTGAACTAAATTTTTTTGTGGATGGAACTTAACTGCCATCAGTTTAAAGAATATCTTTTGCCTTTTAACCATGATAGGAAAGTATGAAAAAAACAAAAACAAAAAAAAAACGATGACCCGGGACCTGTCGTCAAAATCCCAAAAGTATGAAAAAAAAAAAAAAAAAAAACATGACCCTGGACTTGAACTCAATTTTTTTGTGGATGGAGCTTAACTGCCATCAGTTTAAAGAATATCTTTTGCCTTTTAACCATGATAGGAAAGTATGAAAAAAAAAAAAAAAAAAACGATGACCCGGGACCTGTCGTCAAAATCCCAAAAGTATGAAAAATCAAAAAAACATGAACCGGGACTTGAACTCAATTTTTTTGTGGATGGAGCTTAACTGCCATCAGTTTAAATAATATATTTTGCCTTTTAACCATGATAGGAAAGTATGAAAAAAACAAAAACAAAAAAAAAACGATGACCCGGGACCTGACGTCAAAATCCCAAAAGTATGAAAAAAAAAAAACATGAACCGGGACTTGAACTCAATTTTTTTGTGGATGGAGCTTAACTGCCATCAGTTTAAAGAATATATTTTGCCTTTTAACCATGATAGGAAAGTATGAAAAAAAAAAAAAAAAAAAAAAAACGATGACCCGGGACCTGTCGTCAAAATCCCAAAAGTATGAAAAAACAAAAAAACAAAAAAAAACATGACCCGGGACTTGAACTCAATTTCTTTGTGGATGGAGCTTAACTGCCATCAGTTTAAAGAATATATTTTGCCTTTTAACCATGATAGGAAAGTATGAAAAAAAAAAAAAAACGATGACCCGGGACCTGTCGTCAAAATCCCAAAAGTATGAAAAAAAAAAAACATGACCCGGGACTTGAACTCAATTTCTTTGTGGATGGAGCTTAACTGCCATCAGTTTAAAGAATATCTTTTGCCTTTTAACCATGATAGGAAAGTATGAAAAAAAAAAAAAAAACGATGACCCGGGACCTGTCGTCAAAATCCCAAAAGTATGAGAAAAAAAAAAAAAAAAAAACATGACCCTGGACTTGAACTCAATTTTTTTGTGGATGGAGCTTAACTGCCATCAGTTTAAAGAATATCTTTTGCCTTTTAACCATGATAGGAAAGTATGAAAAAAAAAAAAAAAAAAAAAAAACGATGACCCGGGACCTGTCGTCAAAATCCCAAAAGTATGAAAAAACAAAAAAACAAAAAAAAACATGACCCGGGACTTGAACTCAATTTCTTTGTGGATGGAGCTTAACTGCCATCAGTTTAAAGAATATATTTTGCCTTTTAACCATGATAGGAAAGTATGAAAAAAAAAAAAAAACGATGACCCGGGACCTGTCGTCAAAATCCCAAAAGTATGAAAAAAAAAAAACATGACCCGGGACTTGAACTCAATTTCTTTGTGGATGGAGCTTAACTGCCATCAGTTTAAAGAATATCTTTTGCCTTTTAACCATGATAGGAAAGTATGAAAAAAAAAAAAAAAACGATGACCCGGGACCTGTCGTCAAAATCCCAAAAGTATGAGAAAAAAAAAAAAAAAAAAACATGACCCTGGACTTGAACTCAATTTTTTTGTGGATGGAGCTTAACTGCCATCAGTTTAAATAATATCTTTTGCCTTTTAACCATGATAGGAAAGTATGAAAAAAAAAAAAAAAACGATGACCCGGGACCTGTCGTCAAAATCCCAAAAGTATGAAAAAAAAAAACATGACCCGGGACTTGAACTCAATTTTTTTGTGGATGGAGCTTAACTGCCATCAGTTTAAATAATATCTTTTGCCTTTTAACCATGATAGGAAAGTATGAAAAAAAAAAAAAAAAACGATGACCCGGGACCTGTCGTCAAAATCCCAAAAGTATGAAAAAAAAAAACATGACCCGGGACTTGAACTCAATTTTTTTGTGGATGGAGCTTGACTGCCATCAGTTTAAATAATATCTTTTGCCTTTTAACCATGATAGGAAAGTATGAAAAAAAAAAAAAAAAACGATTACCCGGGACCTGTCGTCAAAATCCCAAAAGTATGAGAAAAAAAACAAAAAAAAAACATGACCCTGGACTTGAACTCAATTTTTTTGTGGATGGAGCTTAACTGCCATCAGTTTAAATAATATATTTAGCCTTTTAACCATGATAGGAAAGTATGAAAAAAAAAAAAAAACGATGACCCGGGACCTGTCGTCAAAATCCCAAAAGTATGAAAAATCAAAAAAACAAAAAAAAACATGACCCGGGACTTGAACTCAATTTTTTTGTGGATGGAGCTTAACTGCCATCAGTTTAAAGAATATCTTTTGCCTTTTAACCATGATAGGAAAGTATGAAAAAAAAAAAAAAAAAAAAACGATGACCCGGGACCTGTCGTCAAAATCCCAAAAGTATGAAAAATCAAAAAAACAAAAAAAAACATGACCCGGGACTTGAACTCAATTTCTTTGTGGATGAAGCTTAACTGCCATCAGTTTAAAGAATATATTTTGCTTTTTAACCATGATAGGAAAGTATGAAAAAAAAAAAAAAAACGATGACCCGGGACCTGTCGTCAAAATCCCAAAAGTATGAAAAAAAAAAAAAAAAAAAACATGACCCTGGACTTGAACTCAATTTTTTTGTGGATGGAGCTTAACTGCCATCAGTTTAAATAATATCTTTTGCCTTTTAACCATGATAGGAAAGTATAAAAAAAAAATAATAATAAAAAAAACGATGACCCGGGACCTGTCGTCAAAATCCCAAAAGTATGAAAAAACAAAAAAACAAAAAAAAACATGACCCGGGACTTGAACTCAATTTCTTTGTGGATAGAGCTTAACTGCCATCAGTTTAAAGAATATCTTTTGACTTTTAACCATGATAGGAAAGTATGAAAAAAAAAGAAAAAACGATGACCCGGGACCTGTCGTCAAAATCCCAAAAGTATGAGAAATAAAAAATAAAAAAAACATGACCCTGGACTTGAACTCAATTTTTTTGTGGATGGAGCTTAACTGCCATCAGTTTAAAGAATATATTTTGCTTTTTAACCATGATAGGAAAGTATGAAAAAAAAAAAAAAACGATGACCCGGGACCTGTCGTCAAAATCCCAAAAGTATGAAAAAAAAAAAAACATGACCCGGGACTTGAACTCAATTTTTTTGTGGATGGAGCTTAACTGCCATCAGTTTAAATAATATATTTTGCCTTTTAACCATGATAGGAAAGTATGAAAAAAAAAAAAAAAACGATGACCCGGGACCTGTCGTCAAAATCCCAAAAGTATGAAAAAAAAAAAACATAACCCGGGACTTGAACTCAATTTTTTTGTGGATGGAGCTTAACTGCCATCAGTTTAAATAATATATTTTGCCTTTTAACCATGATAGGAAAGTATGAAAAAAAAAAAAAAAACGATGACCCGGGACCTGTCGTCAAAATCCCAAAAGTATGAAAAAAAAAAAAAAAAAAAAAAAACATGACCCGGGACTTGAACTCAATTTCTTTGTGGATGGAGCTTAACTGCCATCAGTTTAAATAATATCTTTTGCCTTTTAACCATGATAGGAAAGTATGAAAAAAACAAAAACAAAAAAAAAACGATGACCCGGGACCTGTCGTCAAAATCCCAAAAGTATGAAAAAAAAAAAACATGAACCGGGACTTGAACTAAATTTTTTTGTGGATGGAACTTAACTGCCATCAGTTTAAAGAATATCTTTTGCCTTTTAACCATGATAGGAAAGTATGAAAAAAAACAAAAACAAAAAAAAAACGATGACCCGGGACCTGTCGTCAAAATCCCAAAAGTATGAAAAAAAAAAAACATGAACCGGGACTTGAACTCAATTTCTTTGTGGATGGAGCTTAACTGCCATCAGTTTAAAGAATATCTTTTGACTTTTAACCATGATAGGAAAGTATGAAAAAAAAACAAAAAAACGATGACCCGGGACCTGTCGTCAAAATCCCAAAAGTATGAAAAATCAAAAAAACATGAACCGGGACTTGAACTAAATTTTTTTGTGGATGGAGCTTAACTGCCATCAGTTTAAAGAATATATTTTGCCTTTTAACCATGATAGGAAAGTATGAAAAAAAAAAAAAAAAAAAAAAAACGATGACCCGGGACCTGTCGTCAAAATCCCAAAAGTATGAAAAATCAAAAAAACAAAAAAAAACATGACCCGGGACTTGAACTCAATTTTTTTGTGGATGGAGCTTAACTGCCATCAGTTTAAAGAATATCTTTTGACTTTTAACCATGATAGGAAAGTATGAAAAAAAAAAAAAAAACGATGACCCGGGACCTGTCGTCAAAATCCCAAAAGTATGAAAAAAAAAAAACATGAACCGGGACTTGAACTCAATTTTTTTGTGGATGGAGCTTAACTGCCATCAGTTTAAATAATATATTTTGCCTTTTAACCATGATAGGAAAGTATGAAAAAAAAAAAAAAAAAAAAAAAAAAACGATGACCCGGGACCTGTCGTCAAAATCCCAAAAGTATGAAAAATCAAAAAAACAAAAAAAAAAACATGACCCGGGACTTGAACTCAATTTTTTTGTGGATGGAGCTTAACTGCCATCAGTTTAAAGAATATCTTTTGCCTTTTTAACCATGATAGGAAAGTATGAAAAAAAAAAAAAAAAAAAATGATGACCCGGGACCTGTCCTCAAAATCCCAAAAGTATGAAAAAAAAAAAACATGACCCGGGACTTGAACTCAATTTTTTTGTGGATGGAGCTTAACTGCCATCAGTTTAAATAATATCTTTTGCCTTTTAACCATGATAGGAAAGTATGAAAAAAAAAAAAAAAAAAACGATGACCCGGGACCTGTCGTCAAAATCCCAAAAGTATGAAAAAAAAAAAACATGACCCGGGACTTGAACTCAATTTTTTTGTGGATGGAGCTTAACTGCCATCAGTTTAAATAATATCTTTTGCCTTTTAACCATGATAGGAAAGTATGAAAAAAAAAAAAAAAAACGATGACCCGGGACCTGTCGTCAAAATCCCAAAAGTATGAAAAAAAAAAAACATGAACCGGGACTTGAACTAAATTTTTTTGTGGATGGAGCTTAACTGCCATCAGTTTAAAGAATATCTTTTGCCTTTTAACCATGATAGGAAAGTATGAAAAAAAAAAAAAAAAAAAAAAACGATGACCCGGGACCTGTCGTCAAAATCCCAAAAGTATGAGAAAAAAAAAAAAAAAAAAACATGACCCTGGACTTGAACTCAATTTTTTTGTGGATGGAGCTTAACTGCCATCAGTTTAAAGAATATCTTTTGCCTTTTAACCATGATAGGAAAGTATGAAAAAAAAAAAAAAAAAACGATGACCCGGGACCTGTCGTCAAAATCCCAAAAGTATAAAAAAAAAAAAAACATGACCCGGGACTTGAACTCAATTTTTTTGTGGATGGAGCTTAACTGCCATCAGTTTAAATAATATCTTTTGCCTTTTAACCATGATAGGAAAGTATGAAAAAAAAAAAAAAACGATGACCCGGGACCTGTCGTCAAAATCCCAAAAGTATGAAAAAAAAAGAACATGAACCGGGACTTGAACTCAATTTTTTTGTGGATGGAGCTTAACTGCCATCAGTTTAAATAATATATTTTGCCTTTTAACCATGATAGGAAAGTATGAAAAAAAAAAAAACAAAAAAAAAACGATGACCCGGGACCTGTCGTCAAAATCCCAAAAGTATGAAAAATCAAAAAAACAAAAAAAAACATGACCCGGGACTTGAACTCAATTTTTTTGTGGATGGAGCTTAACTGCCATCAGTTTAAAGAATATATTTTGCTTTTTAACCATGATAGGAAAGTATGAAAAAAAAAAAAAAAAACGATGACCCGGGACCTGTCGTCAAAATCCCAAAAGTATGAAAAAAAAAAAAAACTAAAAAAAACATGACCCGGGACTTGAACTCAATTTCTTTGTGGATGGAGCTTAACTGCCATCAGTTTAAAGAATATATTTTGCTTTTTAACCATGATAGGAAAGTATGAAAAAAAAAAAAAAAACGATGACCCGGGACCTGTCGTCAAAATCCCAGAAGTATGAAAAAAAAAAAACATGACCCGGGACTTGAACTCAATTTTTTTGTGGATGGAGCTTAACTGCCATCAGTTTAAAGAATATATTTTGCTTTTTAACCATGATAGGAAAGTATGAAAAAAAAAAAAAAAAAAAAAAAACGATGACCCGGGACCTGTCGTCAAAATCCCAGAAGTATGAAAAAAAAAAAACATGACCCGGGACTTGAACTCAATTTTTTTGTGGATGGAGCTTAACTGCCATCAGTTTAAAGAATATCTTTTGACTTTTAACCATGATAGGAAAGTATGAAAAAAAAAAAAAAACGATGACCCGGGACCTGTCGTCAAAATCCCAAAAGTATGAAAAAAAAAAAACATGAACCGGGACTTGAACTCAATTTCTTTGTGGATGGAGCTTAACTGCCATCAGTTTAAAGAATATCTTTTGCCTTTTAACCATGATAGGAAAGTATGAAAAAAAAAGAAAAAACGATGACCCGGGACCTGTCGTCAAAATCCCAAAAGTATGAGAAAAAAAAAAAAAAAAAAAACGATGACCCGGGACCTGTCGTCAAAATCCCCGAAGTATGAAAAAAAAAAAACATGACCCGGGACTTGAACTCAATTTTTTTGTGGATGGAGCTTAACTGCCATCAGTTTAAAGAATATCTTTTGACTTTTAACCATGATAGGAAAGTATGAAAAAAAAAAAAAAACGATGACCCGGGACCTGTCGTCAAAATCCCAAAAGTATGAAAAAAAAAAAAAACATGACCCGGGACTTGAACTCAATTTTTTTGTGGATGGAGCTTAACTGCCATCAGTTTAAATAATATATTTTGCCTTTTAACCATGATAGGAAAGTATGAAAAAAAAAAAAAAACGATGACCCGGGACCTGTCGTCAAAATCCCAAAAGTATGAAAAAAAAAAAACATGAACCGGGACTTGAACTCAATTTTTTTGTGGATGGAGCTTAACTGCCATCAGTTTAAATAATATCTTTTGCCTTTTAACCATGATAGGAAAGTATGAAAAAAAAAAAAAAAAACGATGACCCGGGACCTGTCGTCAAAATCCCAAAAGTATGAAAAAAAAAAAACATGAACCGGGACTTGAACTAAATTTTTTTGTGGATGGAGCTTAACTGCCATCAGTTTAAAGAATATCTTTTGCCTTTTAACCATGATAGGAAAGTATGAAAAAAAAAAAAAAAAAAAAAAACGATGACCCGGGACCTGTCGTCAAAATCCCAAAAGTATGAAAAATCAAAAAAACAAAAAAAAACATGACCCGGGACTTGAACTCAATTTTTTTGTGGATGGAGCTTAACTGCCATCAGTTAAAAGAATATATTTTGCTTTTTAACCATGATAGGAAAGTATGAAAAAAAAAAAAAAAACGATGACCCGGGACCTGTCGTCCAAATCCCAAAAGTATGAAAAAAAAAAAAACATGACCCGGGACTTGAACTAAATTTTTTTGTGGATGGAGCTTAACTGCCATCAGTTTAAATAATATCTTTTGCCTTTTAACCATGATAGGAAAGTATGAAAAAAACAAAAACAAAAAAAAAACGATGACCCGGGACCTGTCGTCAAAATCCCAAAAGTATGAAAAAACAAAAAAAACAAAAAAAAACATGACCCGGGACTTGAACTCAATTTCTTTGTGGATGGAGCTTAACTGCCATCAGTTTAAAGAATATCTTTTGCCTTTTAACCATGATAGGAAAGTATGAAAAAAACAAAAACAAAAAAAAAACGATGACCCGGGACCTGTCGTCAAAATCCCAAAAGTATGAAAAAAAAAAAACATGAACCGGGACTTGAACTCAATTTTTTTGTGGATGGAGCTTAACTGCCATCAGTTTAAAGAATATCTTTTGACTTTTAACCATGATAGGAAAGTATGAAAAAAAAAAAAAAAAACGATGACCCGGGACCTGTCGACAAAATCCCAAAAGTATGAAAAATCAAAAAAACATGAACCGGGACTTGAACTAAATTTTTTTGTGGATGGAGCTTAACTGCCATCAGTTTAAAGAATATATTTTGCCTTTTAACCATGATAGGAAAGTATGAAAAAAAACAAAACAAAAAAAAAACGATGACCCGGGACCTGTCGTCAAAATCCCAAAAGTATGAAAAATAAAAAAAAACAAAAAAAAACATGACCCGGGACTTGAACTCAATTTTTTTGTGGATGGAGCTTAACTGCCATCAGTTTAAATAATATATTTTGCCTTTTAACCATGATAGGAAAGTATGAAACAAAAAAAAAACCGATGACCCGGGACCAGTCGTCAAAATCCCAAAAGTATGAGAAAAAAAAAACATGACCCGGGACTTGAACTCAATTTCTTTGTGGATGGAGCTTAACTGCCATCAGTTTAAAGAATATATTTTGCCTTTTAACCATGATAGGAAAGTATAAAAAAAAAAAAAAAAAAACGATGACCCGGGACCTGTCGTCAAAATCCCAAAAGTATGAAAAAAAAAAAACATGACCCGGGACTTGAACTCAATTTTTTTGTGGATGGAGCTTAACTGCCATCAGTTTAAATAATATCTTTTGCCTTTTAACCATGATAGGAAAGTATAAAAAAAAAAAAAAAAAACGATGACCCGGGACCTGTCGTCAAAATCCCAAAAGTATGAAAAAAAAAAAAAAAAAAAAACATGACCCTGGACTTGAACTCAATTTTTTTGTGGATGGAGCTTAACTGCCATCAGTTTAAATAATATATTTTGCCTTTTAACCATGATAGGAAAGTATGAAAAAAAAAAAAAAAAGATGACCCGGGACCTGTCGTCAAAATCCCAAAAGTATGAAAAAAAAAAAACATGAACCGGGACTTGAACTAAAATTTTTTGTGGATGGAGCTTAACTGCCATCAGTTTAAAGAATATCTTTTGCCTTTTAACCATGATAGGAAAGTTTGAAAAAAAAAAACAAAAAAAAAAACGATGACCCGGGACCTGTCGTCAAAATCCCAAAAGTATGAGAAAAAAAAAAAAAAAAAAAACATGACCCTGGACTTGAACTCAATTTTTTTGTGGATGGAGCTTAACTGCCATCAGTTTAAATAATATATTTTGCCTTTTAACCATGATAGGAAAGTATGAAAAAAAAAAAAAAAACGATGACCCGGGACCTGTCGTCAAAATCCCAAAAGTATGAAAAAAAAAAAACATGAACCGGGACTTGAACTCAATTTTTTTGTGGATGGAGCTTAACTGCCATCAGTTTAAAGAATATCTTTTGCCTTTTAACCATGATAGGAAAGTATGAAAAAAAACAAAAACAAAAAAAAACGAT
The DNA here is from genome assembly GCF_949152265.1 of Phoxinus phoxinus. Taxonomy (NCBI): domain Eukaryota; kingdom Metazoa; phylum Chordata; class Actinopteri; order Cypriniformes; family Leuciscidae; genus Phoxinus; species Phoxinus phoxinus. The sequence goes on from NC_136881.1 coordinate 34,738,909, forward strand.
GACCCGGGACCTGTCGTCAAAATCCCAAAAGTATGAAAAAACAAAAAAACAAAAAAAAACATGACCCGGGACTTGAACTCAATTTTTTTGTGGATGGAGCTTAACTGCCATCAGTTTAAAGAATATCTTTTGACTTTTAACCATGATAGGAAAGTATGAAAAAAAAAGAAAAAACGATGACCCGGGACCTGTCGTCAAAATCCCAAAAGTATGAAAAAAAAAAAGACATAAACCGGGACTTGAACTCAATTTCTTTGTGGATGGAGCTTAACTGCCATCAGTTTAAAGAATATATTTTGCCTTTTTAACCATGATAGGAAAGTATGAAAAAAAAAAAAAAAAAAAATGATGACCCGGGACCTGTCCTCAAAATCCCAAAAGTATGAAAAAAAAAAAACATGACCCGGGACTTGAACTCAATTTTTTTGTGGATGGAGCTTAACTGCCATCAGTTTAAAGAATATCTTTTGCCTTTTAACCATGATAGGAAAGTATAAAAAAAAAAATAAAAAAAACGATGACCCGGGACCTGTCGTCAAAATCCCAAAAGTATGAAAAAAAAAAAACATGACCCGGGACTTGAACTCAATTTTTTTGTGGATGGAGCTTAACTGCCATCAGTTTAAATAATATCTTTTGCCTTTTAACCATGATAGGAAAGTATAAAAAAAAAAAAAAAAAAAAACGATGACCCGGGACCTGTCGTCAAAATCCCAAAAGTATGAAAAAAAAAAAACATGAACCGGGACTTGAACTAAATTTTTTTGTGGATGGAGCTTAACTGCCATCAGTTTAAAGAATATCTTTTGCCTTTTAACCATGATAGGAAAGTATGAAAAAAAAAAAAAAAAAAAAAAACGATGACCCGGGACCTGTCGTCAAAATCCCAAAAGTATGAAAAATCAAAAAAACAAAAAAAAACATGACCCGGGACTTGAACTCAATTTTTTTGTGGATGGAGCTTAACTGCCATCAGTTTAAAGAATATATTTTGCTTTTTAACCATGATAGGAAAGTATGAAAAAAAAAAAAAAAACGATGACCCGGGACCTGTCGTCCAAATCCCAAAAGTATGAAAAAAAAAAAAACATGACCCGGGACTTGAACTAAATTTTTTTGTGGATGGAGCTTAACTGCCATCAGTTTAAATAATATCTTTTGCCTTTTAACCATGATAGGAAAGTATGAAAAAAACAAAAACAAAAAAAAAACGATGACCCGGGACCTGTCGTCAAAATCCCAAAAGTATGAAAAAACAAAAAAACAAAAAAAAACATGACCCGGGACTTGAACTCAATTTCTTTGTGGATGGAGCTTAACTGCCATCAGTTTAAAGAATATCTTTTGCCTTTTAACCATGATAGGAAAGTATGAAAAAAACAAAAACAAAAAAAAAACGATGACCCGGGACCTGTCGTCAAAATCCCAAAAGTATGAAAAAAAAAAAACATGAACCGGGACTTGAACTCAATTTTTTTGTGGATGGAGCTTAACTGCCATCAGTTTAAAGAATATCTTTTGACTTTTAACCATGATAGGAAAGTATGAAAAAAAAAAAAAAAAAACGATGACCCGGGACCTGTCGTCAAAATCCCAAAAGTATGAAAAATCAAAAAAACAAAAAAAAACATGACCCGGGACTTGAACTCAATTTTTTTGTGGATGGAGCTTAACTGCCATCAGTTTAAATAATATATTTTGCCTTTTAACCATGATAGGAAAGTATGAAAAAAAAAAAAAAAAAACGATGACCCGGGACCTGTCGTCAAAATCCCAAAAGTATGAAAAAAAAAAAACATGACCCGGGACTTGAACTCAATTTTTTTGTGGATGGAGCTTAACTGCCATCAGTTTAAATAATATCTTTTGCCTTTTAACCATGATAGGAAAGTATAAAAAAAAAAAAAAAAAACGATGACCCGGGACCTGTCGTCAAAATCCCAAAAGTATGAAAAAAAAAAAAAAAAAAAACATGACCCTGGACTTGAACTCAATTTTTTTGTGGATGGAGCTTAACTGCCATCAGTTTAAATAATATATTTTGCCTTTTAACCATGATAGGAAAGTATGAAAAAAAAAAAAAACCGATGACCCGGGACCAGTCGTCAAAATCCCAAAAGTATGAAAAAACAAAAAAAAACAAAAAAAAAACATGACCCGGGACTTGAACTCAATTTCTTTGTGGATGGAGCTTAACTGCCATCAGTTTAAAGAATATATTTTGCCTTTTAACCATGATAGGAAAGTATAAAAAAAAAAAAAAAAAAAACGATGACCCGGGACCTGTCGTCAAAATCCCAAAAGTATGGAAAAAAAAAAAAAAAAAAACATGACCCTGGACTTGAACTCAATTTTTTTGTGGATGGAGCTTAACTGCCATCAGTTTAAAGAATATCTTTTGCCTTTTAACCATGATAGGAAAGTATGAAAAAAAAAAAAAAAAACGATGACCCGGGACCTGTCGTCAAAATCCCAAAAGTATGAAAAAAAAAAAAACATGACCCGGGACTTGAACTCAATTTTTTTGTGGATGGAGCTTAACTGCCATCAGTTTAAAGAATATCTTTTGCCTTTTAACCATGATAGGAAAGTATGAAAAAAAAAAAAAAAACGATGACCCGGGACCTGTCGTCAAAATCCCAAAAGTATGAAAAAAAAAAAAACATGACCCGGGACTTGAACTCAATTTTTTTGTGGATGGAGCTTAACTGCCATCAGTTTAAATAATATCTTTTGCCTTTTAACCATGATAGGAAAGTATGAAAAAAAAAAAAAAAAACGATGACCCGGGGACCTGTCGTCAAAATCCCAAAAGTATGAAAAAAAAAAAACATGACCCGGGACTTGAACTCAATTTCTTTGTGGATGGAGCTTAACTGCCATCAGTTTAAAGAATATCTTTTGCCTTTTAACCATGATAGGTAAGTATGAAAAAAAAAAAAAAAAACGATGACCCGGGACCTGTCGTCAAAATCCCAAAAGTATGAGAAAAAAAAAAAAAAAAAAAACATGACCCGGGACTTGAACTCAATTTCTTTGTGGATGGAGCTTAACTGCCATCAGTTTAAAGAATATCTTTTGACTTTTAACCATGATAGGAAAGTATGAAAAAAAAAAAAAAAACGATGACCCGGGACCTTTCGTCAAAATCCCAAAAGTATGAGAAAAAAAAAAAAAAACATGACCCGGGACTTGAACTCAATTTCTTTGTGGATGGAGCTTAACTGCCATCAGTTTAAAGAATATCTTTTGACTTTTAACCATGATAGGAAAGTATGAAAAAAAAAAAAAAAACGATGACCCGGGACCTTTCGTCAAAATCCCAAAAGTATGAAAAAAAAAAACAAAAAAAAAACATGACCCTGGACTTGAACTCAATTTTTTTGTGGATGGAGCTTAACTGCCATCAGTTTAAAGAATATCTTTTGACTTTTAACCATGATAGGAAAGTATGAAAAAAAAAAAAAAAAAAAATCGATGACCCGGGACCTGTCGTCAAAATCCCAAAAGTATGAAAAAAAAAAAAACATGACCCTGACTTGAACTCAATTTTTTTGTGGATGGAGCTTAACTGCCATCAGTTTAAAGAATATCTTTTGACTTTTAACCATGATAGGAAAGTATAAAAAAAAAAAAAAAAACGATGACCCGGGACCTGTCGTCAAAATCCCAAAAGTATGAAAAAAAAAACAAAAAAAAAACATGACCCTGGACTTGAACTCAATTTTTTTGTGGATGGAGCTTAACTGCCATCAGTTTAAAGAATATCTTTTGCCTTTTAACCATGATAGGAAAGTATGAAAAAAAAAAAAAAAACGATGACCCGGGACCTGTCGTCAAAATCCCAAAAGTATGAAAAAAAAAAAAACATGACCCGGGACTTGAACTCAATTTTTTTGTGGATGGAGCTTAACTGCCATCAGTTTAAATAATATCTTTTGCCTTTTAACCATGATAGGAAAGTATGAAAAAAAACAAAAAAAAACGATGACCCGGGACCTGTCGTCAAAATCCCAAAAGTATGAAAAAAAAAAAACATGAACCGGGACTTGAACTAAATTTTTTTGTGGATGGAGCTTAACTGCCATCAGTTTAAAGAATATCTTTTGCCTTTTAACCATGATAGGAAAGTATGAAAAAAAAAAAAAAAAAAAAAAACGATGACCCGGGACCTGTCGTCAAAATCCCAAAAGTATGAAAAAAAAAACAAAAAAAAAACATGACCCTGGACTTGAACTCAATTTTTTTGTGGATGGAGCTTAACTGCCATCAGTTTAAAGAATATCTTTTGCCTTTTAACCATGATAGGAAAGTATGAAAAAAAAAAAAAAAAAACGTTGACCCGGGACCTGTCGTCAAAATCCAAAAAGTATGAAAAAAAAAAAAAACATGACCCGGGACTTGAACTCAATTTTTTTGTGGATGGAGCTTAACTGCCATCAGTTTAAATAATATCTTTTGCCTTTTAACCATGATAAGAAAGTATGAAAAAAAAAAAAAAAACGATGACCCGGGACCTGTCGTCAAAATCCCAAAAGTATGAAAAAAAAAAACATGACCCGGGACTTGAACTCAATTTTTTTGTGGATGGAGCTTAACTGCCATCAGTTTAAATAATATATTTTGCCTTTTAACCATGATAGGAAAGTATGAAAAAAAAAAAAAAAAAAAAAAAAACGATGACCCGGGACCTGTCGTCAAAATCCCAAAAGTATGAAAAATCAAAAAAACAAAAAAAAACATGACCCGGGACTTGAACTCAATTTCTTTGTGGATGGAGCTTAACTGCCATCAGTTTAAAGAATATATTTTGCTTTTTAACCATGATAGGAAAGTATGAAAAAAAAAAAAAAAACGATGACCCGGGACCTGTCGTCAAAATCCCAGAAGTATGAAAAAAAAAAAACATGACCCGGGACTTGAACTCAATTTTTTTGTGGATGGAGCTTAACTGCCATCAGTTTAAATAATATATTTTGCCTTTTAACCATGATAGGAAAGCATGAAAAAAAAAAAAAAAAACGATGACCCGGGACCTGTCGTCAAAATCCCAAAAGTATGAGAAAAAAAAAAAAAAAAAAAAACATGACCCGGGACTTGAACTCAATTTCTTTGTGGATGGAGCTTAACTGCCATCAGTTTAAAGAATATATTTTGCTTTTTAACCATGATAGGAAAGTATGAAAAAAAAAAAAAAAACGATGACCCGGGACCTTTCGTCAAAATCCCAAAAGTATGAAAAAAAAAAACATGACCCGGGACTTGAACTCAATTTTTTTGTGGATGGAGCTTAACTGCCATCAGTTTAAATAATATATTTTGCCTTTTAACCATGATAGGAAAGTATGAAAAAAACAAAAACAAAAAAAAACGATGACCCGGGACCTGTCGTCAAAATCCCAAAAGTATGAAAAAACAAAAAAACAAAAAAAAACATGACCCGGGACTTGAACTCAATTTTTTTGTGGATGGAGCTTAACTGCCATCAGTTTAAAGAATATCTTTTGACTTTTAACCATGATAGGAAAGTATGAAAAAAAAAGAAAAAACGATGACCCGGGACCTGTCGTCAAAATCCCAAAAGTATGAAAAAAAAAAAACATGAACCGGGACTTGAACTCAATTTCTTTGTGGATGGAGCTTAACTGCCATCAGTTTAAAGAATATCTTTTGCCTTTTAACCATGATAGGAAAGTATGAAAAAAAAAAAAAAAAAAACGATGACCCGGGACCTGTCGTCAAAATCCCAAAAGTATGAAAAAAAAAAAACATGACCCGGGACTTGAACTCAATTTTTTTGTGGATGGAGCTTAACTGCCATCAGTTTAAATAATATATTTTGCCTTTTAACCATGATAGGAAAGTATGAAAAAAAAAAAAAAAACGATGACCCGGGACCTGTCGTCAAAATCCCAAAAGTATGAAAAATCAAAAAAACAAAAAAAAAACATGACCCGGGACTTGAACTCAATTTTTTTGTGGATGGAGCTTAACTGCCATCAGTTTAAAGAATATATTTTGCTTTTTAACCATGATAGGAAAGTATGAAAAAAAAAAAAAAAACGATGACCCGGGACCTGTCGTCAAAATCCCAAAAGTATGAAAAAAAAAAAAACATGACCCGGGACTTGAACTAAATTTTTTTGTGGATGGAGCTTAACTGCCATCAGTTTAAATAATATCTTTTGCCTTTTAACCATGATAGGAAAGTATGAAAAAAAACAAACAAAAAAAAAAACGATGACCCGGGACCTGTCGTCAAAATCCCAAAAGTATGAAAAAACAAAAAAACAAAAAAAAACATGACCCGGGACTTGAACTCAATTTCTTTGTGGATGGAGCTTAACTGCCATCAGTTTAAATAATATCTTTTGCCTTTTAACCATGATAGGAAAGTATGAAAAAAAAAAAAAAAAAAAAAAAACGATGACCCGGGACCTGTCGTCAAAATCCCAAAAGTATGAGAAAAAAAAAAAAAAAAAAAAACATGAACCGGGACTTGAACTCAATTTTTTTGTGGATGGAGCTTAACTGCCATCAGTTTAAAGAATATCTTTTGCCTTTTAACCATGATAGGAAAGTATGAAAAAAAAAAAAAAAAAAAAAAACGATGACCCGGGACCTGTCGTCAAAATCCCAAAAGTATGAAAAAAAAAAAAAAAAAAAAAACATGACCCTGGACTTGAACTCAATTTTTTTGTGGATGGAGCTTAACTGCCATCAGTTTAAAGAATATATTTTGCTTTTTAACCATGATAGGAAAGTATGAAAAAAAAAAAAAAAACGATGACCCGGGACCTGTCGTCAAAATCCCAGAAGTATGAAAAAAAAAAAACATGACCCGGGACTTGAACTCAATTTTTTTGTGGATGGAGCTTAACTGCCATCAGTTTAAATAATATATTTTGCCTTTTAACCATGATAGGAAAGCATGAAAAAAAAAAAAAAAAACGATGACCTGTCGTCAAAATCCCAAAAGTATGAGAAAAAAAAAAAAAAAAAAAAACATGACCCGGGACTTGAACTAAATTTTTTTGTGGATGGAGCTTAACTGCCATCAGTTTAAATAATATATTTTGCCTTTTAACCATGATAGGAAAGTATGAAAAAAACAAAAACAAAAAAAAACGATGACCCGGGACCTGTCGTCAAAATCCCAAAAGTATGAAAAAACAAAAAAACAAAAAAAAACATGACCCGGGACTTGAACTCAATTTTTTTGTGGATGGAGCTTAACTGCCATCAGTTTAAAGAATATCTTTTGACTTTTAACCATGATAGGAAAGTATGAAAAAAAAAGAAAAAACGATGACCCGGGACCTGTCGTCAAAATCCCAAAAGTATGAAAAAAAAAAAACATGAACCGGGACTTGAACTAAATTTTTTTGTGGATGGAGCTTAACTGCCATCAGTTTAAAGAATATCTTTTGCCTTTTAACCATGATAGGAAAGTATGAAAAAACAAAAAAACAAAAAAAAACATGACCCGGGACTTGAACTCAATTTTTTTGTGGATGGAGCTTAACTGCCATAAGTTTAAAGAATATCTTTTGACTTTTAACCATGATAGGAAAGTATGAAAAAAAAAGAAAAAACGATGACCCGGGACCTGTCGTCAAAATCCCAAAAGTATGAAAAAAAAAAAACATGAACCGGGACTTGAACTAAATTTTTTTGTGGATGGAGCTTAACTGCCATCAGTTTAAAGAATATCTTTTGCCTTTTAACCATGATAGGAAAGTATGAAAAAAAAAAAAAAAAAAAAAAAACGATGACCCGGGACCTGTCGTCAAAATCCCAAAAGTATGAAAAAACAAAAAAACAAAAAAAAACATGACCCGGGACTTGAACTCAATTTCTTTGTGGATGGAGCTTAACTGCCATCAGTTTAAATAATATCTTTTGCCTTTTAACCATGATAGGAAAGTATGAAAAAAACAAAAACAAAAAAAAAACGATGACCCGGGACCTGTCGTCAAAATCCCAAAAGTATGAAAAAAAAAAAACATGAACCGGGACTTGAACTCAATTTTTTTGTGGATGGAGCTTAACTGCCATCAGTTTAAAGAATATCTTTTGACTTTTAACCATGATAGGAAAGTATGAAAAAAAAAAAAAAACGATGACCCGGGACCTGTCGTCAAAATCCCAAAAGTATGAAAAAAAAAAAACATGAACCGGGACTTGAACTCAATTTCTTTGTGGATGGAGCTTAACTGCCATCAGTTTAAAGAATATCTTTTGCCTTTTAACCATGATAGGAAAGTATGAAAAAAAAAGAAAAAACGATGACCCGGGACCTGTCGTCAAAATCCCAAAAGTATGAAAAAAAAAAAAACATGACCCGGGACTTGAACTCAATTTTTTTGTGGATGGAGCTTAACTGCCATCAGTTTAAAGAATATCTTTTGCCTTTTAACCATGATAGGAAAGTATGAAAAAAAAAAAAAAAAAAACGATGACCCGGGACCTGTCGTCAAAATCCCAAAAGTATGAAAAAAAAAAAAACATGACCCGGGACTTGAACTCAATTTTTTTGTGGATGGAGCTTAACTGCCATCAGTTTAAAGAATATATTTTGCCTTTTAACCATGATAGGAAAGTATGAAAAAAACAAAAACAAAAAAAAAACGATGACCCGGGACCTGTCGTCAAAATCCCAAAAGTATGAAAAAACAAAAAAACAAAAAAAAACATGACCCGGGACTTGAACTCAATTTCTTTGTGGATGGAGCTTAACTGCCATCAGTTTAAAGAATATATTTTGCTTTTTAACCATGATAGGAAAGTATGAAAAAAAAAAAAAAAACGATGACCCGAGACCTGTCGTCAAAATCCCAGAAGTATGAAAAAAAAAAAACATGACCCGGGACTTGAACTCAATTTTTTTGTGGATGGAGCTTAACTGCCATCAGTTTAAAGAATATATTTTGCCTTTTAACCATGATAGGAAAGTATGAAAAAAACAAAAACAAAAAAAAAACGATGACCCGGGACCTGTCGTCAAAATCCCAAAAGTATGAAAAAACAAAAAAACAAAAAAAAACATGACCCGGGACTTGAACTCAATTTCTTTGTGGATGGAGCTTAACTGCCATCAGTTTAAAGAATATATTTTGCTTTTTAACCATGATAGGAAAGTATGAAAAAAAAAAAAAAAACGATGACCCGGGACCTGTCGTCAAAATCCCAGAAGTATGAAAAAAAAAAAACATGACCCGGGACTTGAACTCAATTTTTTTGTGGATGGAGCTTAACTGCCATCAGTTTAAAGAATATCTTTTGACTTTTAACCATGATAGGAAAGTATGAAAAAAAAAAAAAAACGATGACCGGGACCTGTCGTCAAAATCCCAAAAGTATGAAAAAAAAAAAACATGAACCGGGACTTGAACTCAATTTCTTTGTGGATGGAGCTTAACTGCCATCAGTTTAAAGAATATCTTTTGCCTTTTAACCATGATAGGAAAGTATGAAAAAAAAAGAAAAAACGATGACCCGGGACCTGTCGTCAAAATCCCAAAAGTATGAGAAAAAAAAAAAAAAAAAAACATGACCCTGGACTTGAACTCAATTTTTTTGTGGATGGAGCTTAACTGCCATCAGTTTAAAGAATATCTTTTGCCTTTTAACCATGATAGGAAAGTATGAAAAAAAAAAAAAAAAAACGATGACCCGGGACCTGTCGTCAAAATCCCAAAAGTATGAAAAAAAAAAAAACATGACCCGGGACTTGAACTCAATTTTTTTGTGGATGGAGCTTAACTGCCATCAGTTTAAATAATATCTTTTGCCTTTTAACCATGATAGGAAAGTATGAAAAAAAAAAAAAAACGATGACCCGGGACCTGTCGTCAAAATCCCAAAAGTATGAAAAAAAAAGAACATGAACCGGGACTTGAACTCAATTTTTTTGTGGATGGAGCTTAACTGCCATCAGTTTAAATAATATATTTTGCCTTTTAACCATGATAGGAAAGTATGAAAAAAACAAAAACAAAAAAAAAACGATGACCCGGGACCTGTCGTCAAAATCCCAAAAGTATGAAAAATCAAAAAAACAAAAAAAAACATGACCCGGGACTTGAACTCAATTTTTTTGTGGATGGAGCTTAACTGCCATCAGTTTAAAGAATATATTTTGCTTTTTAACCATGATAGGAAAGTATGAAAAAAAAAAAAAAAAACGATGACCCGGGACCTGTCGTCAAAATCCCAAAAGTATGAAAAAAAAAAAAAAAAAAAAAAAACATGACCCGGGACTTGAACTCAATTTCTTTGTGGATGGAGCTTAACTGCCATCAGTTTAAAGAATATCTTTTGCCTTTTAACCATGATAGGAAAGTATGAAAAAAAAAAAAAAAAAAACGATGACCCGGGACCTGTCGTCAAAATCCCAAAAGTATGAAAAAAAAAAAACATGACCCGGGACTTGAACTCAATTTTTTTGTGGATGGAGCTTAACTGCCATCAGTTTAAATAATATCTTTTGCCTTTTAACCATGATAGGAAAGTATGAAAAAAAAAAAAAAAAAAAAACGATGACCCGGGACCTGTCGTCAAAATCCCAAAAGTATGAAAAAAAAAAAAACATGAACCGGGACTTGAACTCAATTTTTTTGTGGATGGAGCTTAACTGCCATCAGTTTAAAGAATATATTTTGCTTTTTAACCATGATAGGAAAGTATGAAAAAAAAAAAAAAAACGATGACCCGGGACCTGTCGTCAAAATCCCAAAAGTATGAAAAATCAAAAAAACAAAAAAAAACATGACCCGGGACTTGAATTAAATTTTTTTGTGGATGGAGCTTAACTGCCATCAGTTTAAATAATATCTTTTGCCTTTTAACCATGATAGGAAAGTATGAAAAAAACAAAAAAAAAAAAAACGATGACCCGGGACCTGTCGTCAAAATCCCAAAAGTATGAAAAAACAAAAAAACAAAAAAAAACATGACCCGGGACTTGAACTCAATTTCTTTGTGGATGGAGCTTAACTGCCATCAGTTTAAATAATATCTTTTGCCTTTTAACCATGATAGGAAAGTATGAAAAAAACAAAAACAAAAAAAAAACGATGACCCGGGACCTGTCGTCAAAATCCCAAAAGTATGAAAAAAAAAAAACATGAACCGGGACTTGAACTCAATTTTTTTGTGGATGGAGCTTAACTGCCATCAGTTTAAATAATATCTTTTGCCTTTTAACCATGATAGGAAAGTATGAAAAAAACAACAAAAAAAAAAAAAACGATGACCCGGGACCTGTCGTCAAAATCCCAAAAGTATGAAAAAAAAAAAACATGAACCGGGACTTGAACTCAATTTTTTTGTGGATGGAGCTTAACTGCCATCAGTTTAAAGAATATCTTTTGCCTTTTAACCATGATAGGAAAGTATGAAAAAAAAACAAACAAAAAAAAAACGATGACCCGGGACCTGTCGTCAAAATCCCAAAAGTATGAAAAAAAAAAAACATGAACCGGGACTTGAACTCAATTTCTTTGTGGATGGAGCTTAACTGCCATCAGTTTAAATAATATATTTTGCCTTTTAACCATGATACGAAAGTATGAAAAAAAAAAAAAAAAAAAAAAAAACGATGACCCGGGACCTGTCGTCAAAATCCCAAAAGTATGAGAAAAAAAAAAAAAAAAAAACATGACCCTGGACTTGAACTCAATTTTTTTGTGGATGGAGCTTAACTGCCATCAGTTTAAAGAATATCTTTTGCCTTTTAACCATGATAGGAAAGTATGAAAAAAAAAAAAAAAAAAAAAAAAACGATGACCCGGGACCTTGTCGTCAAAATCCCAAAAGTATGAAAAATCAAAAAAACAAAAAAAAACATGACCCGGGACTTGAACTAAATTTTTTTGTGGATGGAGCTTAACTGCCATCAGTTTAAAGAATATATTTTGCTTTTTAACCATGATAGGAAAGTATGAAAAAAAAAAAAAAAACGATGACCCCGGACCTGTCGTCCAAATCCCAAAAGTATGAAAAAAAAAAACATGAACCGGGACTTGAACTCAATTTTTTTGTGGATGGAGCTTAACTGCCATCAGTTTAAATAATATCTTTTGCCTTTTAACCATGATAGGAAAGTATGAAAAAAACAAAAACAAAAAAAAAACGATGACCCGGGACCTGTCGTCAAAATCCCAAAAGTATGAAAAAACAAAAAAACAAAAAAAAACATGACCCGGGACTTGAACTCAATTTTTTTGTGGATGGAGCTTAACTGCCATCAGTTTAAAGAATATATTTTGCTTTTTAACCATGATAGGAAAGTATGAAAAAAAAAAAAAAAACGATGACCCGGGACCTGTCGTCAAAATCCCAAAAGTATGAAAAAAAAAAAAACATGACCCGGGACTTGAACTCAATTTTTTTGTGGATGGAGCTTAACTGCCATCAGTTTAAAGAATATCTTTTGCCTTTTAACCATGATAGGAAAGTATGAAAAAAAAAAAAAAAAAACGATGACCCGGGACCTGTCGTCAAAATCCCAAAAGTATGAAAAAAAAAAAAACATGACCCGGGACTTGAACTCAATTTTTTTGTGGATGGAGCTTAACTGCCATCAGTTTAAATAATATCTTTTGCCTTTTAACCATGATAGGAAAGTATGAAAAAAAAAAAAAAACGATGACCCGGGACCTGTCGTCAAAATCCCAAAAGTATGAAAAAAAAAAACATGAACCGGGACTTGAACTCAATTTCTTTGTGGATGGAGCTTAACTGCCATCAGTTTAAAGAATATCTTTTGCCTTTTAACCATGATAGGAAAGTATGAAAAAAAAAGAAAAAACGATGACCCGGGACCTGTCGTCAAAATCCCAAAAGTATGAGAAAAAAAAAAAAAAAAAAAACATGACCCTGGACTTGAACTCAATTTTTTTGTGGATGGAGCTTAACTGCCATCAGTTTAAAGAATATCTTTTGCCTTTTAACCATGATAGGAAAGTATGAAAAAAAAAAAAAAAACGATGACCCGGGACCTGTCGTCAAAATCCCAAAAGTATGAAAAAAAAAAAAACATGACCCGGGACTTGAACTCAATTTTTTTGTGGATGGAGCTTAACTGCCATCAGTTTAAATAATATATTTTGCCTTTTAACCATGATAGGAAAGTATGAAAAAAAAAAAAAAAAAAAAAAACGATGACCCGGGACCTGTCGTCAAAATCCCAAAAGTATGAAAAAAAAAAAACATGAACCGGGACTTGAACTCAATTTTTTTGTGGATGGAGCTTAACTGCCATCAGTTTAAAGAATATATTTTGCCTTTTAACCATGATAGGAAAGTATGAAAAAAAAAAAAAAAAAAAAAAAACGATGACCCGGGACCTGTCGTCAAAATCCCAAAAGTATGAAAAATCAAAAAAACAAACAAAAAAACATGACCCGGGACTTGAACTCAATTTTTTTGTGGATGGAGCTTAACTGCCATCAGTTTAAAGAATATATTTTGCTTTTTAACCATGATAGGAAAGTATGAAAAAAAAAAAAAAAAACGATGACCCGGGCGGGACCTGTCGTCAAAATCCCAAAAGTATGAAAAATAAAAAAAACATGACCCGGGACTTGAACTCAATTTTTTTGTGGATGGAGCTTAACTGCCATCAGTTTAAAGAATATCTTTTGCCTTTTAACCATGATAGGAAAGTATGAAAAAAAAAAAAAAAAAAACGATGACCCGGGACCTGTCGTCAAAATCCCAAAAGTATGAAAAATCAAAAAAACAAAAAAAAACATGACCCGGGACTTGAACTCAATTTTTTTGTGGATGGAGCTTAACTGCCATCAGTTTAAAGAATATATTTTGCTTTTTAACCATGATAGGAAAGTATGAAAAAAAAAAAAAAACGATGACCCGGGACCTGTCGTCAAAATCCCAAAAGTATGAAAAAAAAAAAAACATGACCCGGGACTTGAACTCAATTTTTTTAAGTACTTTAAGGAAGTTATCATACTTCATACTTTAAGGAAAGTATGAAAAAAAAAAAAAACGATGACCCGGGACCTGTCGTCAAAATCCCAAAAGTATGAAAAAAAAAAAAAAAAAAAAAAAACATGACCCGGGACTTGAACTCAATTTCTTTGTGGATGGAGCTTAACTGCCATCAGTTTAAATAATATATTTTGCCTTTTAACCATGATAGGAAAGTATGAAAAAAACAAAAACAAAAAAAAAACGATGACCCGGGACCTGTCGTCAAAATCCCAAAAGTATGAAAAAAAAAAAACATGAACCGGGACTTGAACTAAATTTTTTTGTGGATGGAACTTAACTGCCATCAGTTTAAAGAATATCTTTTGCCTTTTAACCATGATAGGAAAGTATGAAAAAAAACAAAAACAAAAAAAAAACGATGACCCGGGACCTGTCGTCAAAATCCCAAAAGTATGAAAAAAAAAAAACATGAACCGGGACTTGAACTCAATTTCTTTGTGGATGGAGCTTAACTGCCATCAGTTTAAAGAATATCTTTTGACTTTTAACCATGATAGGAAAGTATGAAAAAAAAACAAAAAAACGATGACCCGGGACCTGTCGTCAAAATCCCAAAAGTATGAAAAATCAAAAAAACATGAACCGGGACTTGAACTAAATTTTTTTGTGGATGGAGCTTAACTGCCATCAGTTTAAAGAATATCTTTTGACTTTTAACCATGATAGGAAAGTATGAAAAAAAAAGAAAAAACGATGACCCGGGACCTGTCGTCAAAATCCCAAAAGTATGAGAAATAAAAAATAAAAAAAACATGACCCTGGACTTGAACTCAATTTTTTTGTGGATGGAGCTTAACTGCCATCAGTTTAAAGAATATCTTTTGCCTTTTAACCATGATAGGAAAGTATGAAAAAAAAACAAAAAAAAACGATGACCCGGGACCTGTCGTCAAAATCCCAAAAGTATGAAAAATCAAAAAAACAAAAAAAAACATGACCCGGGACTTGAACTCAATTTTTTTGTGGATGGAGCTTAACTGCCATCAGTTTAAAGAATATATTTTGCTTTTTAACCATGATAGGAAAGTATGAAAAAAAAAAAAAAACGATGACCCGGGACCTGTCGTCAAAATCCCAAAAGTATGAAAAAAAAAAAAACATGACCCGGGACTTGAACTCAATTTTTTTGTGGATGGAGCTTAACTGCCATCAGTTTAAATAATATATTTTGCCTTTTAACCATGATAGGAAAGTATGAAAAAAAAAAAAAAAACGATGACCCGGGACCTGTCGTCAAAATCCCAAAAGTATGAAAAAAAAAAAACATAACCCGGGACTTGAACTCAATTTTTTTGTGGATGGAGCTTAACTGCCATCAGTTTAAATAATATATTTTGCCTTTTAACCATGATAGGAAAGTATGAAAAAAAAAAAAAAAACGATGACCCGGGACCTGTCGTCAAAATCCCAAAAGTATGAAAAAAAAAAAAAAAAAAAAAAAACATGACCCGGGACTTGAACTCAATTTCTTTGTGGATGGAGCTTAACTGCCATCAGATTAAATAATATCTTTTGCCTTTTAACCATGATAGGAAACAAAAAAAAAACGATGACCCGGGACCTGTCGTCAAAATCCCAAAAGTATGAAAAAAAAAAAACATGAACCGGGACTTGAACTCAATTTTTTTGTGGATGGAACTTAACTGCCATCAGTTTAAAGAATATCTTTTGCCTTTTAACCATGATAGGAAAGTATGAAAAAAACAAAAACAAAAAAAAAACGATGACCCGGGACCTGTCGTCAAAATCCCAAAAGTATGAAAAAAAAAAAACATGAACCGGGACTTGAACTCAATTTCTTTGTGGATGGAGCTTAACTGCCATCAGTTTAAAGAATATCTTTTGACTTTTAACCATGATAGGAAAGTATGAAAAAAAAAAAAAAAAACGATGACCCGGGACCTGTCGTCAAAATCCCAAAAGTATGAAAAATCAAAAAAACATGAACCGGGACTTGAACTAAATTTTTTTGTGGATGGAGCTTAACTGCCATCAGTTTAAAGAATATTGTTACGTCCCTGGCTTGTCTAGGGGTTTTTGGGACAAACAAATAAATATACCCAGGATGGAAAACTCAAGGATGACTCGAAACAGGTGTCAAGTTTGTGTATTTATTGATTTTACTAACAAAGATGCTAACTAGAAAAATATAACAACATAACACAGAGACAGTCTCCACGGCTCCCGCCGCGCAGATGCAATACACACGAGGACAACCCGCTGCTCACCACACCTCTCCAGCTGATCACAAACACTGGCCCGTCAGCTGGCTCAACGGAGACGGCACAAGGCAAAGATCACGATCAGCTGCACCCAGCCGATCTAGTTCACACAGCAATTCACACAGTAGTCAACGTTTAGTAATCCACACAGACTTCAAGGGAAAAATAAAGAGATCTCGATCAGCTGCACCCAGCCGATCTCAATAGTCCACACAGCAATTCCAATCCAGTGAGCCACACAGACGTCAACAAGGAAGAGGGATCTCCTTTCCCAGAGCACTTCACTGGCCCTGTTTATACACCTCGCTGATTTCCATGATCAGCTTCAGCTGCGGGATTATCTGCGTCAACCTCCAGACACCTGCAAGAGAGGGAGAGAAAAAGAGCGCACGCGACACACACACACATACACAGACCTCACGGGTCGTAACACCCCCACCCATAAGAACAAACTTATATAGTGTGTATCTTAGAACACATAAAAGTTTATCCCTTATATGTTAAATAATTTTAGTCTTACCCACGGGATAGGGCATCAGCCAAGATGTTGTCTGCTCCCCTTTTATGTTTAATATGCAAGTTGTAGCCTTGAGCCAGAAGGGCCCAACGCATCAACTTTTGGTTAGTGTTGTTCATGCGGGCTAGAAAAACAATAGGGTTATGATCTGTGTAAACAGTGACTGGCAAGAAACTTGAACCTACATACACTTCAAAGTGCTGTAGAGCAAGGAGCATGGCCAATGTCTCCTCCTTTATGGTGGAATAGTTCAGCTGGTGTTTCTTGAACTTAGTTGAAAAATAACACAAAGGTTTACACATGTCTCCCTCCCCTCGCTGCATCAGCACCGCCCCAGCTCCAGTTGCACTAGCATCAACTTCTAAGTAAAACGGTTGGTAAAAATTGGGCGCCGCCAACACAGGTGCACTGCAAAGAAGAGACTTGGCAGCCTCAAAGGCCTGATCACACCCATCATCCCACCTAAAAGGTACCAAAGGACTACACAGTCTAGTGAGTGGAGCAACTACCACAGAGAAATTTTGGCAAAAACATCTATAATATCCCGCCATTCCTAAAAAAACGCCTAAGCTCACGTCTAGTGGTAGGAGTCGGTAGAGATAATATAGCCGTCACTTTTTCGACCCCATCCACTTTGCAGCTGACAGGATCATCATGGGACACACCCTCCTCAGAGAAACAAAACCTTCAAAAATAAAAGGTTTAAAACAATCATCAGTCTCACACATCTCTGGTTCCAGCCTCTGGGGCTGGGGAGACATTTTAATCAACCCCCCTTTGGTTGTTTTTACGTTGGACTAGGTTGCGGACCCTTCCACGCCCTGCACTCAGCAATTAGATGTCCAGGTTTTCGACAAAAGAAACATACTCTGTCTGCCTTTTGAATGGAAGCTATTCTGGGACGACTGTCAGGAGAATTATGAGCTAGCTGTTCAGACTTTTGAAGGCCCGCTCGAGGAGGAGCATCTCGCTCAATAAAGGTGGACTTATGCAGAAGCGCAAACTCATCTGCAAATATGGCTGCCTGTTGCAAGGAAACAATCTTTTGTTCACCTAGATAAACCGCAGTACGTTCTGGCAAACAGTTTTTAAACTCCTCAAGCAAGATAAGTTCACGTACAGAGGCCACATCATCTGCTTTACATGCCGTGCACCATCTATCAAAGAGAATACCTTTTTCACGAGCAAAGTCTGTAAATGTCTGATCATGAGTTTTCCGTAAGCTACGAAAACGCTGTCGATATGCTTCCGGTACTAACTCGTAAGCTCTCATAATAGCACTCTTAACCTGGTCATAATTTAACCCATCCTCAACTGACAGTGCTGCACATGCTTCCTGGGCCTTACCGCTTAATTTACACTGTAGTAAAATGGCCCACACCTCTTTAGGCCAGCGCAAAGCTCCAGCAACACGTTCAAATGCCCCAAAATAAGCTTCCACTTCAGTCTCGCGAAAAACAGGCACGAGAGAAATATATTTACTTACATCATACCCACTGGCAGACTGTGGAGACACACTGGCAGGAGTAACAGGGCGAGCAGTATCAATATTTGCCTGCAGTTCGAGTTGTCTTATTTTAAATGCTATTTCTCCGTCTTGTTTCTTTAATTCCAATTCTCGATGGAGTTGGAAATTTCTTTCCTTTTCTTCCTTCTCTATTTGAAGCCGCAACAAACGAACTTTTAACCGGCCATCCTCCATAGAACCTGGGGATGACTCAGTTGAAGATGGCACATATTTGGGCATTGTTACAGGCTTACCTGTCTGTATCCTCTGTTGACCAGTGGGGGTCCCTAGAGCAAGTTGGTCCCCCCTCACACTCAGCTCTGGATCAAAATCACTCACAGGTACCGGTAATGCCATAACCCCTTTACTGATGAGTCCGTTCAAGACCACCGCTTTAAGTTCAGCTCTCCCTAGAGAAGCGGATACAGAAATCTCATAATAGTTTGCAATATCATGAAGTTCAATTTTCTTGCATTTATCCAGCTGGTTAAATTCTGGAAAAGACACAAACGCCTTTAAATCAAACGCTGCCATGACAAAACCACTTGAAAACTACTTATTAAATTGACATAGTATAACTCAATGACTCAATATCACCCCTTCCCCTCCACAAAACAAACCTCCTCAGCACCTGCCTCACCAAACTTACCTATCTATCTTCAGAAGCGTGCCGGGCTCGAGGCGACTTATAGGCAAAACATCAGCGGTCGAAACCCTGAAACGCCAGCCCCCTTTGGAGAACGTAGTCTCCGCCCAGGATTTGCTTCCAAAAATAAAAAATGCAAAATAATAAACTAGTGCCCGATGGAAAGGCTATTTCAGCCTAGCTGGACACTACCCTATGCTAAGCTGAGGAAGCAGTTCAAGTGGAAGTTTTACTCAGGGAAACATCAATCACCATAAACAACCAAAACAAAATATACCTATGCTATAGCTACCTACATAGCCTACACCGAAATAAATAACGAATATACCATCAGGTTTAAAAACCTGATCCACAACATGTCACATGAAACAAGCATCCCAGTTTTCCAAAAATCCCGGACGAGCCCCCACTTTTGTTACGTCCCTGGCTTGTCTAGGGGTTTTTGGGACAAACAAATAAATATACCCAGGATGGAAAACTCAAGGATGACTCGAAACAGGTGTCAAGTTTGTGTATTTATTGATTTTACTAACAAAGATGCTAACTAGAAAAATATAACAACATAACACAGAGACAGTCTCCACGGCTCCCGCCGCGCAGATGCAATACACACGAGGACAACCCGCTGCTCACCACACCTCTCCAGCTGATCACAAACACTGGCCCGTCAGCTGGCTCAACGGAGACGGCACAAGGCAAAGATCACGATCAGCTGCACCCAGCCGATCTAGTTCACACAGCAATTCACACAGTAGTCAACGTTTAGTAATCCACACAGACTTCAAGGGAAAAATAAAGAGATCTCGATCAGCTGCACCCAGCCGATCTCAATAGTCCACACAGCAATTCCAATCCAGTGAGCCACACAGACGTCAACAAGGAAGAGGGATCTCCTTTCCCAGAGCACTTCACTGGCCCTGTTTATACACCTCGCTGATTTCCATGATCAGCTTCAGCTGCGGGATTATCTGCGTCAACCTCCAGACACCTGCAAGAGAGGGAGAGAAAAAGAGCGCACGCGACACACACACACATACACAGACCTCACGGGTCGTAACAAATATATTTTGCCTTTTAACCATGATAGGAAAGTATGAAAAACAAAAAAAACAAAAAAAAAACGATGACCCGGGACCTGTCGTCAAAATCCCAAAAGTATGAAAAATCAAAAAAACAAAAAAAAACATGACCCGGGACTTGAACTCAATTTTTTTGTGGATGGAGCTTAACTGCCATCAGTTTAAAGAATATCTTTTGACTTTTAACCATGATAGGAAAGTATGAAAAAAAAAAAAAAACGATGACCCGGGACCTGTCGTCAAAATCCCAAAAGTATGAAAAAAAAAAAAAAAAAAAACATGACCCTGGACTTGAACTCAATTTTTTTGTGGATGGAGCTTAACTGCCATCAGTTTAAATAATATATTTTGCCTTTTAACCATGATAGGAAAGTATGAAAAAAACAAAAACAAAAAAAAAACGATGACCCGGGACCTGTCGTCAAAATCCCAAAAGTATGAAAAAAAAAAAACATGAACCGGGACTTGAACTCAATTTTTTTGTGGATGGAGCTTAACTGCCATCAGTTTAAAGAATATATTTTGCCTTTTAACCATGATAGGAAAGTATGAAAAAAAAAAAAAAAAAAAAAAACGATGACCCGGGACCTGTCGTCAAAATCCCAAAAGTATGAAAAAACAAAAAAACAAAAAAAAACATGACCCGGGACTTGAACTCAATTTCTTTGTGGATGGAGCTTAACTGCCATCAGTTTAAAGAATATATTTTGCCTTTTAACCATGATAGGAAAGTATGAAAAAAAAAAAAGAACGATGACCCGGGACCTGTCGTCAAAATCCCAAAAGTATGAAAAAAAAAAAACATGACCCGGGACTTGAACTCAATTTCTTTGTGGATGGAGCTTAACTGCCATCAGTTTAAAGAATATCTTTTGCCTTTTAACCATGATAGGAAAGTATGAAAAAAAAAAAAAAAAACGATGACCCGGGACCTGTCGTCAAAATCCCAAAAGTATGAGAAAAAAAAAAAAAAAAAAACATGACCCTGGACTTGAACTCAATTTTTTTGTGGATGGAGCTTAACTGCCATCAGTTTAAAGAATATCTTTTGCCTTTTAACCATGATAGGAAAGTATGAAAAAAAAAAAAAAAAACGATGACCCGGGACCTGTCGTCCAAATCCCAAAAGTATGAAAAAAAAAAACATGACCCTGGACTTGAACTAAATTTTTTTGTGGATGGAGCTTAACTGCCATCAGTTTAAATAATATCTTTTGCCTTTTAACCATGATAGGAAAGTATAAAAAAAAAAAAAAAAAAAAAAAAACGATGACCCGGGACCTGTCGTCAAAATCCCAAAAGTATGAAAAAACAAAAAAACAAAAAAAAACATGACCCGGGACTTGAACTCAATTTCTTTGTGGATAGAGCTTAACTGCCATCAGTTTAAAGAATATCTTTTGACTTTTAACCATGATAGGAAAGTATGAAAAAAAAAAGAAAAAACGATGACCCGGGACCTGTCGTCAAAATCCCAAAAGTATGAGAAATAAAAAATAAAAAAAACATGACCCTGGACTTGAACTCAATTTTTTTGTGGATGGAGCTTAACTGCCATCAGTTTAAAGAATATCTTTTGCCTTTTAACCATGATAGGAAAGTATGAAAAAAAAAAAAAAAAAACGATGACCCGGGACCTGTCGTCAAAATCCCAAAAGTATGAAAAATCAAAAAAACAAAAAAAAACATGACCCGGGACTTGAACTCAATTTTTTTGTGGATGGAGCTTAACTGCCATCAGTTTAAATAATATATTTTGCCTTTTAACCATGATAGGAAAGTATGAAAAAAAAAAAAAAAACGATGACCCGGGACCTGTCGTCAAAATCCCAAAAGTATGAAAAAAAAAAAACATAACCCGGGACTTGAACTCAATTTTTTTGTGGATGGAGCTTAACTGCCATCAGTTTAAATAATATCTTTTGCCTTTTAACCATGATAGGAAAGTATGAAAAAAAAAAAAAAAACGATGACCCGGGACCTGTCGTCAAAATCCCAAAAGTATGAAAAAAAAAAAAAAAAAAAAAACATGACCCGGGACTTGAACTCAATTTCTTTGTGGATGGAGCTTAACTGCCATCAGTTTAAATAATATCTTTTGCCTTTTAACCATGATAGGAAAGTATGAAAAAAACAAAAACAAAAAAAAAACGATGACCCGGGACCTGTCGTCAAAATCCCAAAAGTATGAAAAAAAAAAAACATGAACCGGGACTTGAACTAAATTTTTTTGTGGATGGAACTTAACTGCCATCAGTTTAAAGAATATCTTTTGCCTTTTAACCATGATAGGAAAGTATGAAAAAAACAAAAACAAAAACAAAACGATGACCCGGGACCTGTCGTCAAAATCCCAAAAGTATGAAAAAAAAAAAACATGAACCGGGACTTGAACGCAATTTCTTTGTGGATGGAGCTTAACTGCCATCAGTTTAAAGAATATCTTTTGACTTTTAACCATGATAGGAAAGTATGAAAAAAAAAAAAAAAAACGATGACCCGGGACCTGTCGTCAAAATCCCAAAAGTATGAAAAATCAAAAAAACATGAACCGGGACTTGAACTAAATTTTTTTGTGGATGGAGCTTAACTGCCATCAGTTTAAAGAATATATTTTGCCTTTTAACCATGATAGGAAAGTATGAAAAAAAAAAAAAAAAAAAAAAAACGATGACCCGGGACCTGTCGTCAAAATCCCAAAAGTATGAAAAATCAAAAAAACATGAACCGGGACTTGAACTAAATTTTTTTGTGGATGGAGCTTAACTGCCATCAGTTTAAAGAATATCTTTTGACTTTTAACCATGATAGGAAAGTATGAAAAAAAAAAAAAAACGATGACCCGGGACCTGTCGTCAAAATCCCAAAAGTATGAAAAAAAAAAAAAAAAAAAACATGACCCTGGACTTGAACTCAATTTTTTTGTGGATGGAGCTTAACTGCCATCAGTTTAAAGAATATCTTTTGCCTTTTAACCATGATAGGAAAGTATGAAAAAAAAAAAAAAAAAAACGATGACCCGGGACCTGTCGTCAAAATCCCAAAAGTATGAAAAATCAAAAAAACATGAACCGGGACTTGAACTCAATTTTTTTGTGGATGGAGCTTAACTGCCATCAGTTTAAATAATATATTTTGCCTTTTAACCATGATAGGAAAGTATGAAAAAAACAAAAACAAAAAAAAAACGATGACCCGGGACCTGACGTCAAAATCCCAAAAGTATGAAAAAAAAAAAACATGAACCGGGACTTGAACTCAATTTTTTTGTGGATGGAGCTTAACTGCCATCAGTTTAAAGAATATATTTTGCCTTTTAACCATGATAGGAAAGTATGAAAAAAAAAAAAAAAAAAAAAAAACGATGACCCGGGACCTGTCGTCAAAATCCCAAAAGTATGAAAAAACAAAAAAACAAAAAAAAACATGACCCGGGACTTGAACTCAATTTCTTTGTGGATGGAGCTTAACTGCCATCAGTTTAAAGAATATATTTTGCCTTTTAACCATGATAGGAAAGTATGAAAAAAAAAAAAAAACGATGACCCGGGACCTGTCGTCAAAATCCCAAAAGTATGAAAAAAAAAAAACATGACCCGGGACTTGAACTCAATTTCTTTGTGGATGGAGCTTAACTGCCATCAGTTTAAAGAATATCTTTTGCCTTTTAACCATGATAGGAAAGTATGAAAAAAAAAAAAAAAACGATGACCCGGGACCTGTCGTCAAAATCCCAAAAGTATGAGAAAAAAAAAAAAAAAAAAACATGACCCTGGACTTGAACTCAATTTTTTTGTGGATGGAGCTTAACTGCCATCAGTTTAAAGAATATCTTTTGCCTTTTAACCATGATAGGAAAGTATGAAAAAAAAAAAAAAAAAAAAAAAACGATGACCCGGGACCTGTCGTCAAAATCCCAAAAGTATGAAAAAACAAAAAAACAAAAAAAAACATGACCCGGGACTTGAACTCAATTTCTTTGTGGATGGAGCTTAACTGCCATCAGTTTAAAGAATATATTTTGCCTTTTAACCATGATAGGAAAGTATGAAAAAAAAAAAAAAACGATGACCCGGGACCTGTCGTCAAAATCCCAAAAGTATGAAAAAAAAAAAACATGACCCGGGACTTGAACTCAATTTCTTTGTGGATGGAGCTTAACTGCCATCAGTTTAAAGAATATCTTTTGCCTTTTAACCATGATAGGAAAGTATGAAAAAAAAAAAAAAAACGATGACCCGGGACCTGTCGTCAAAATCCCAAAAGTATGAGAAAAAAAAAAAAAAAAAAACATGACCCTGGACTTGAACTCAATTTTTTTGTGGATGGAGCTTAACTGCCATCAGTTTAAATAATATCTTTTGCCTTTTAACCATGATAGGAAAGTATGAAAAAAAAAAAAAAAACGATGACCCGGGACCTGTCGTCAAAATCCCAAAAGTATGAAAAAAAAAAAAACATGACCCGGGACTTGAACTCAATTTTTTTGTGGATGGAGCTTAACTGCCATCAGTTTAAATAATATCTTTTGCCTTTTAACCATGATAGGAAAGTATGAAAAAAAAAAAAAAAAACGATGACCCGGGACCTGTCGTCAAAATCCCAAAAGTATGAAAAAAAAAAACATGACCCGGGACTTGAACTCAATTTTTTTGTGGATGGAGCTTGACTGCCATCAGTTTAAATAATATCTTTTGCCTTTTAACCATGATAGGAAAGTATGAAAAAAAAAAAAAAAACGATTACCCGGGACCTGTCGTCAAAATCCCAAAAGTATGAGAAAAAAAACAAAAAAAAAACATGACCCTGGACTTGAACTCAATTTTTTTGTGGATGGAGCTTAACTGCCATCAGTTTAAATAATATATTTAGCCTTTTAACCATGATAGGAAAGTATGAAAAAAAAAAAAAAACGATGACCCGGGACCTGTCGTCAAAATCCCAAAAGTATGAAAAATCAAAAAAACAAAAAAAAACATGACCCGGGACTTGAACTCAATTTTTTTGTGGATGGAGCTTAACTGCCATCAGTTTAAAGAATATCTTTTGCCTTTTAACCATGATAGGAAAGTATGAAAAAAAAAAAAAAAAAAAAACGATGACCCGGGACCTGTCGTCAAAATCCCAAAAGTATGAAAAATCAAAAAAACAAAAAAAAACATGACCCGGGACTTGAACTCAATTTCTTTGTGGATGAAGCTTAACTGCCATCAGTTTAAAGAATATATTTTGCTTTTTAACCATGATAGGAAAGTATGAAAAAAAAAAAAAAAACGATGACCCGGGACCTGTCGTCAAAATCCCAAAAGTATGAAAAAAAAAAAAAAAAAAAACATGACCCTGGACTTGAACTCAATTTTTTTGTGGATGGAGCTTAACTGCCATCAGTTTAAATAATATCTTTTGCCTTTTAACCATGATAGGAAAGTATAAAAAAAAAATAATAATAAAAAAAACGATGACCCGGGACCTGTCGTCAAAATCCCAAAAGTATGAAAAAACAAAAAAACAAAAAAAAACATGACCCGGGACTTGAACTCAATTTCTTTGTGGATAGAGCTTAACTGCCATCAGTTTAAAGAATATCTTTTGACTTTTAACCATGATAGGAAAGTATGAAAAAAAAAGAAAAAACGATGACCCGGGACCTGTCGTCAAAATCCCAAAAGTATGAGAAATAAAAAATAAAAAAAACATGACCCTGGACTTGAACTCAATTTTTTTGTGGATGGAGCTTAACTGCCATCAGTTTAAAGAATATATTTTGCTTTTTAACCATGATAGGAAAGTATGAAAAAAAAAAAAAAACGATGACCCGGGACCTGTCGTCAAAATCCCAAAAGTATGAAAAAAAAAAAAACATGACCCGGGACTTGAACTCAATTTTTTTGTGGATGGAGCTTAACTGCCATCAGTTTAAATAATATATTTTGCCTTTTAACCATGATAGGAAAGTATGAAAAAAAAAAAAAAAACGATGACCCGGGACCTGTCGTCAAAATCCCAAAAGTATGAAAAAAAAAAAACATAACCCGGGACTTGAACTCAATTTTTTTGTGGATGGAGCTTAACTGCCATCAGTTTAAATAATATATTTTGCCTTTTAACCATGATAGGAAAGTATGAAAAAAAAAAAAAAAACGATGACCCGGGACCTGTCGTCAAAATCCCAAAAGTATGAAAAAAAAAAAAAAAAAAAAAAAACATGACCCGGGACTTGAACTCAATTTCTTTGTGGATGGAGCTTAACTGCCATCAGTTTAAATAATATCTTTTGCCTTTTAACCATGATAGGAAAGTATGAAAAAAACAAAAACAAAAAAAAAACGATGACCCGGGACCTGTCGTCAAAATCCCAAAAGTATGAAAAAAAAAAAACATGAACCGGGACTTGAACTAAATTTTTTTGTGGATGGAACTTAACTGCCATCAGTTTAAAGAATATCTTTTGCCTTTTAACCATGATAGGAAAGTATGAAAAAAAACAAAAACAAAAAAAAAAACGATGACCCGGGACCTGTCGTCAAAATCCCAAAAGTATGAAAAAAAAAAAACATGAACCGGGACTTGAACTCAATTTCTTTGTGGATGGAGCTTAACTGCCATCAGTTTAAAGAATATCTTTTGACTTTTAACCATGATAGGAAAGTATGAAAAAAAAACAAAAAAACGATGACCCGGGACCTGTCGTCAAAATCCCAAAAGTATGAAAAATCAAAAAAACATGAACCGGGACTTGAACTAAATTTTTTTGTGGATGGAGCTTAACTGCCATCAGTTTAAAGAATATATTTTGCCTTTTAACCATGATAGGAAAGTATGAAAAAAAAAAAAAAAAAAAAAAAACGATGACCCGGGACCTGTCGTCAAAATCCCAAAAGTATGAAAAATCAAAAAAACAAAAAAAAACATGACCCGGGACTTGAACTCAATTTTTTTGTGGATGGAGCTTAACTGCCATCAGTTTAAAGAATATCTTTTGACTTTTAACCATGATAGGAAAGTATGAAAAAAAAAAAAAAACGATGACCCGGGACCTGTCGTCAAAATCCCAAAAGTATGAAAAAAAAAAAACATGAACCGGGACTTGAACTCAATTTTTTTGTGGATGGAGCTTAACTGCCATCAGTTTAAATAATATATTTTGCCTTTTAACCATGATAGGAAAGTATGAAAAAAAAAAAAAAAAAAAAAAAAAAACGATGACCCGGGACCTGTCGTCAAAATCCCAAAAGTATGAAAAATCAAAAAAACAAAAAAAAAAACATGACCCGGGACTTGAACTCAATTTTTTTGTGGATGGAGCTTAACTGCCATCAGTTTAAAGAATATCTTTTGCCTTTTTAACCATGATAGGAAAGTATGAAAAAAAAAAAAAAAAAAAATGATGACCCGGGACCTGTCGTCAAAATCCCAAAAGTATGAAAAAAAAAAAACATGACCCGGGACTTGAACTCAATTTTTTTGTGGATGGAGCTTAACTGCCATCAGTTTAAATAATATCTTTTGCCTTTTAACCATGATAGGAAAGTATGAAAAAAAAAAAAAAAAACGATGACCCGGGACCTGTCGTCAAAATCCCAAAAGTATGAAAAAAAAAAAACATGAACCGGGACTTGAACTAAATTTTTTTGTGGATGGAGCTTAACTGCCATCAGTTTAAAGAATATCTTTTGCCTTTTAACCATGATAGGAAAGTATGAAAAAAAAAAAAAAAAAAAAAAACGATGACCCGGGACCTGTCGTCAAAATCCCAAAAGTATGAGAAAAAAAAAAAAAAAAAAACATGACCCTGGACTTGAACTCAATTTTTTTGTGGATGGAGCTTAACTGCCATCAGTTTAAAGAATATCTTTTGCCTTTTAACCATGATAGGAAAGTATGAAAAAAAAAAAAAAAAAACGATGACCCGGGACCTGTCGTCAAAATCCCAAAAGTATAAAAAAAAAAAAAACATGACCCGGGACTTGAACTCAATTTTTTTGTGGATGGAGCTTAACTGCCATCAGTTTAAATAATATCTTTTGCCTTTTAACCATGATAGGAAAGTATGAAAAAAAAAAAAAAACGATGACCCGGGACCTGTCGTCAAAATCCCAAAAGTATGAAAAAAAAAGAACATGAACCGGGACTTGAACTCAATTTTTTTGTGGATGGAGCTTAACTGCCATCAGTTTAAATAATATATTTTGCCTTTTAACCATGATAGGAAAGTATGAAAAAAAAAAAAACAAAAAAAAAACGATGACCCGGGACCTGTCGTCAAAATCCCAAAAGTATGAAAAATCAAAAAAACAAAAAAAAACATGACCCGGGACTTGAACTCAATTTTTTTGTGGATGGAGCTTAACTGCCATCAGTTTAAAGAATATATTTTGCTTTTTAACCATGATAGGAAAGTATGAAAAAAAAAAAAAAAAACGATGACCCGGGACCTGTCGTCAAAATCCCAAAAGTATGAAAAAAAAAAAAAACTAAAAAAAACATGACCCGGGACTTGAACTCAATTTCTTTGTGGATGGAGCTTAACTGCCATCAGTTTAAAGAATATATTTTGCTTTTTAACCATGATAGGAAAGTATGAAAAAAAAAAAAAAAACGATGACCCGGGACCTGTCGTCAAAATCCCAGAAGTATGAAAAAAAAAAAACATGAACCGGGACTTGAACTAAATTTTTTTGTGGATGGAGCTTAACTGCCATCAGTTTAAAGAATATATTTTGCTTTTTAACCATGATAGGAAAGTATGAAAAAAAAAAAAAAAAAAAAAAAACGATGACCCGGGACCTGTCGTCAAAATCCCAGAAGTATGAAAAAAAAAAAACATGACCCGGGACTTGAACTCAATTTTTTTGTGGATGGAGCTTAACTGCCATCAGTTTAAAGAATATCTTTTGACTTTTAACCATGATAGGAAAGTATGAAAAAAAAAAAAAAACGATGACCCGGGACCTGTCGTCAAAATCCCAAAAGTATGAAAAAAAAAAAACATGAACCGGGACTTGAACTCAATTTCTTTGTGGATGGAGCTTAACTGCCATCAGTTTAAAGAATATCTTTTGCCTTTTAACCATGATAGGAAAGTATGAAAAAAAAAGAAAAAACGATGACCCGGGACCTGTCGTCAAAATCCCAAAAGTATGAGAAAAAAAAAAAAAAAAAAAACGATGACCCGGGACCTGTCGTCAAAATCCCAGAAGTATGAAAAAAAAAAAACATGACCCGGGACTTGAACTCAATTTTTTTGTGGATGGAGCTTAACTGCCATCAGTTTAAAGAATATCTTTTGACTTTTAACCATGATAGGAAAGTATGAAAAAAAAAAAAAAACGATGACCCGGGACCTGTCGTCAAAATCCCAAAAGTATGAAAAAAAAAAAAAACATGACCCGGGACTTGAACTCAATTTTTTTGTGGATGGAGCTTAACTGCCATCAGTTTAAATAATATATTTTGCCTTTTAACCATGATAGGAAAGTATGAAAAAAAAAAAAAAACGATGACCCGGGACCTGTCGTCAAAATCCCAAAAGTATGAAAAAAAAAAAACATGAACCGGGACTTGAACTCAATTTTTTTGTGGATGGAGCTTAACTGCCATCAGTTTAAATAATATCTTTTGCCTTTTAACCATGATAGGAAAGTATGAAAAAAAAAAAAAAAAACGATGACCCGGGACCTGTCGTCAAAATCCCAAAAGTATGAAAAAAAAAAAACATGAACCGGGACTTGAACTAAATTTTTTTGTGGATGGAGCTTAACTGCCATCAGTTTAAAGAATATCTTTTGCCTTTTAACCATGATAGGAAAGTATGAAAAAAAAAAAAAAAAAAAAAAACGATGACCCGGGACCTGTCGTCAAAATCCCAAAAGTATGAAAAATCAAAAAAACAAAAAAAAACATGACCCGGGACTTGAACTCAATTTTTTTGTGGATGGAGCTTAACTGCCATCAGTTTAAAGAATATATTTTGCTTTTTAACCATGATAGGAAAGTATGAAAAAAAAAAAAAAAACGATGACCCGGGACCTGTCGTCCAAATCCCAAAAGTATGAAAAAAAAAAAAACATGACCCGGGACTTGAACTAAATTTTTTTGTGGATGGAGCTTAACTGCCATCAGTTTAAATAATATCTTTTGCCTTTTAACCATGATAGGAAAGTATGAAAAAAACAAAAACAAAAAAAAAACGATGACCCGGGACCTGTCGTCAAAATCCCAAAAGTATGAAAAAACAAAAAAAACAAAAAAAAACATGACCCGGGACTTGAACTCAATTTCTTTGTGGATGGAGCTTAACTGCCATCAGTTTAAAGAATATCTTTTGCCTTTTAACCATGATAGGAAAGTATGAAAAAAACAAAAACAAAAAAAAAACGATGACCCGGGACCTGTCGTCAAAATCCCAAAAGTATGAAAAAAAAAAAACATGAACCGGGACTTGAACTCAATTTTTTTGTGGATGGAGCTTAACTGCCATCAGTTTAAAGAATATCTTTTGACTTTTAACCATGATAGGAAAGTATGAAAAAAAAAAAAAAAAACGATGACCCGGGACCTGTCGTCAAAATCCCAAAAGTATGAAAAATCAAAAAAACATGAACCGGGACTTGAACTAAATTTTTTTGTGGATGGAGCTTAACTGCCATCAGTTTAAAGAATATATTTTGCCTTTTAACCATGATAGGAAAGTATGAAAAAAAACAAAACAAAAAAAAAACGATGACCCGGGACCTGTCGTCAAAATCCCAAAAGTATGAAAAATAAAAAAAAACAAAAAAAAACATGACCCGGGACTTGAACTCAATTTTTTTGTGGATGGAGCTTAACTGCCATCAGTTTAAATAATATATTTTGCCTTTTAACCATGATAGGAAAGTATGAAACAAAAAAAAAACCGATGACCCGGGACCAGTCGTCAAAATCCCAAAAGTATGAGAAAAAAAAAACATGACCCGGGACTTGAACTCAATTTCTTTGTGGATGGAGCTTAACTGCCATCAGTTTAAAGAATATATTTTGCCTTTTAACCATGATAGGAAAGTATAAAAAAAAAAAAAAAAAAACGATGACCCGGGACCTGTCGTCAAAATCCCAAAAGTATGAAAAAAAAAAAACATGACCCGGGACTTGAACTCAATTTTTTTGTGGATGGAGCTTAACTGCCATCAGTTTAAATAATATCTTTTGCCTTTTAACCATGATAGGAAAGTATAAAAAAAAAAAAAAAAAACGATGACCCGGGACCTGTCGTCAAAATCCCAAAAGTATGAAAAAAAAAAAAAAAAAAAAACATGACCCTGGACTTGAACTCAATTTTTTTGTGGATGGAGCTTAACTGCCATCAGTTTAAAGAATATCTTTTGACTTTTAACCATGATAGGAAAGTATGAAAAAAAAAGAAAAAACGATGACCCGGGACCTGTCGTCAAAATCCCAAAAGTATGAAAAAAAAAAAACATGAACCGGGACTTGAACTCAATTTCTTTGTGGATGGAGCTTAACTGCCATCAGTTTAAAGAATATCTTTTGCCTTTTAACCATGATAGGAAAGTATGAAAAAAAAAAAAAAAAAAACGATGACCCGGGACCTGTCGTCAAAATCCCAAAAGTATGAAAAAAAAAAAACATGACCCGGGACTTGAACTCAATTTTTTTGTGGATGGAGCTTAACTGCCATCAGTTTAAATAATATATTTTGCCTTTTAACCATGATAGGAAAGTATGAAAAAAAAAAAAAAAACGATGACCCGGGACCTGTCGTCAAAATCCCAAAAGTATGAAAAATCAAAAAAACAAAAAAAAAACATGACCCGGGACTTGAACTCAATTTTTTTGTGGATGGAGCTTAACTGCCATCAGTTTAAAGAATATATTTTGCTTTTTAACCATGATAGGAAAGTATGAAAAAAAAAAAAAAAACGATGACCCGGGACCTGTCGTCAAAATCCCAAAAGTATGAAAAAAAAAAAAACATGACCCGGGACTTGAACTAAATTTTTTTGTGGATGGAGCTTAACTGCCATCAGTTTAAATAATATCTTTTGCCTTTTAACCATGATAGGAAAGTATGAAAAAAAACAAACAAAAAAAAAAACGATGACCCGGGACCTGTCGTCAAAATCCCAAAAGTATGAAAAAACAAAAAAACAAAAAAAAACATGACCCGGGACTTGAACTCAATTTCTTTGTGGATGGAGCTTAACTGCCATCAGTTTAAATAATATCTTTTGCCTTTTAACCATGATAGGAAAGTATGAAAAAAAAAAAAAAAAAAAAAAAACGATGACCCGGGACCTGTCGTCAAAATCCCAAAAGTATGAAAAAAAAAAAAAAAAAAAAAACATGACCCTGGACTTGAACTCAATTTTTTTGTGGATGGAGCTTAACTGCCATCAGTTTAAAGAATATATTTTGCTTTTTAACCATGATAGGAAAGTATGAAAAAAAAAAAAAAAAACGATGACCCGGGACCTGTCGTCAAAATCCCAGAAGTATGAAAAAAAAAAAACATGACCCGGGACTTGAACTCAATTTTTTTGTGGATGGAGCTTAACTGCCATCAGTTTAAATAATATATTTTGCCTTTTAACCATGATAGGAAAGCATGAAAAAAAAAAAAAAAAACGATGACCTGTCGTCAAAATCCCAAAAGTATGAGAAAAAAAAAAAAAAAAAAAAACATGACCCGGGACTTGAACTAAATTTTTTTGTGGATGGAGCTTAACTGCCATCAGTTTAAATAATATATTTTGCCTTTTAACCATGATAGGAAAGTATGAAAAAAACAAAAACAAAAAAAAACGATGACCCGGGACCTGTCGTCAAAATCCCAAAAGTATGAAAAAACAAAAAAACAAAAAAAAACATGACCCGGGACTTGAACTCAATTTTTTTGTGGATGGAGCTTAACTGCCATCAGTTTAAAGAATATCTTTTGCCTTTTAACCATGATAGGAAAGTATGAAAAAACAAAAAAACAAAAAAAAACATGACCCGGGACTTGAACTCAATTTTTTTGTGGATGGAGCTTAACTGCCATAAGTTTAAAGAATATCTTTTGACTTTTAACCATGATAGGAAAGTATGAAAAAAAAAGAAAAAACGATGACCCGGGACCTGTCGTCAAAATCCCAAAAGTATGAAAAAAAAAAAACATGAACCGGGACTTGAACTAAATTTTTTTGTGGATGGAGCTTAACTGCCATCAGTTTAAAGAATATCTTTTGCCTTTTAACCATGATAGGAAAGTATGAAAAAACAAAAAAAAAAAAAAAAACGATGACCCGGGACCTGTCGTCAAAATCCCAAAAGTATGAAAAAACAAAAAAACAAAAAAAAACATGACCCGGGACTTGAACTCAATTTCTTTGTGGATGGAGCTTAACTGCCATCAGTTTAAATAATATCTTTTGCCTTTTAACCATGATAGGAAAGTATGAAAAAAACAAAAACAAAAAAAAAACGATGACCCGGGACCTGTCGTCAAAATCCCAAAAGTATGAAAAAAAAAAAACATGAACCGGGACTTGAACTCAATTTTTTTGTGGATGGAGCTTAACTGCCATCAGTTTAAAGAATATCTTTTGACTTTTAACCATGATAGGAAAGTATGAAAAAAAAAAAAAAACGATGACCCGGGACCTGTCGTCAAAATCCCAAAAGTATGAAAAAAAAAAAACATGAACCGGGACTTGAACTCAATTTCTTTGTGGATGGAGCTTAACTGCCATCAGTTTAAAGAATATCTTTTGCCTTTTAACCATGATAGGAAAGTATGAAAAAAAAAGAAAAAACGATGACCCGGGACCTGTCGTCAAAATCCCAAAAGTATGAAAAAAAAAAAAACATGACCCGGGACTTGAACTCAATTTTTTTGTGGATGGAGCTTAACTGCCATCAGTTTAAAGAATATCTTTTGCCTTTTAACCATGATAGGAAAGTATGAAAAAAAAAAAAAAAAAAACGATGACCCGGGACCTGTCGTCAAAATCCCAAAAGTATGAAAAAAAAAAAAACATGACCCGGGACTTGAACTCAATTTTTTTGTGGATGGAGCTTAACTGCCATCAGTTTAAAGAATATATTTTGCCTTTTAACCATGATAGGAAAGTATGAAAAAAACAAAAACAAAAAAAAAACGATGACCCGGGACCTGTCGTCAAAATCCCAAAAGTATGAAAAAACAAAAAAACAAAAAAAAACATGACCCGGGACTTGAACTCAATTTCTTTGTGGATGGAGCTTAACTGCCATCAGTTTAAAGAATATATTTTGCTTTTTAACCATGATAGGAAAGTATGAAAAAAAAAAAAAAAACGATGACCCGAGACCTGTCGTCAAAATCCCAGAAGTATGAAAAAAAAAAAACATGACCCGGGACTTGAACTCAATTTTTTTGTGGATGGAGCTTAACTGCCATCAGTTTAAAGAATATATTTTGCCTTTTAACCATGATAGGAAAGTATGAAAAAAACAAAAACAAAAAAAAAACGATGACCCGGGACCTGTCGTCAAAATCCCAAAAGTATGAAAAAACAAAAAAACAAAAAAAAACATGACCCGGGACTTGAACTCAATTTCTTTGTGGATGGAGCTTAACTGCCATCAGTTTAAAGAATATATTTTGCTTTTTAACCATGATAGGAAAGTATGAAAAAAAAAAAAAAAACGATGACCCGGGACCTGTCGTCAAAATCCCAGAAGTATGAAAAAAAAAAAACATGACCCGGGACTTGAACTCAATTTTTTTGTGGATGGAGCTTAACTGCCATCAGTTTAAAGAATATCTTTTGACTTTTAACCATGATAGGAAAGTATGAAAAAAAAAAAAAAACGATGACCGGGACCTGTCGTCAAAATCCCAAAAGTATGAAAAAAAAAAAACATGAACCGGGACTTGAACTCAATTTCTTTGTGGATGGAGCTTAACTGCCATCAGTTTAAAGAATATCTTTTGCCTTTTAACCATGATAGGAAAGTATGAAAAAAAAAGAAAAAACGATGACCCGGGACCTGTCGTCAAAATCCCAAAAGTATGAGAAAAAAAAAAAAAAAAAAACATGACCCTGGACTTGAACTCAATTTTTTTGTGGATGGAGCTTAACTGCCATCAGTTTAAAGAATATCTTTTGCCTTTTAACCATGATAGGAAAGTATGAAAAAAAAAAAAAAAAAAAAACGATGACCCGGGACCTGTCGTCAAAATCCCAAAAGTATGAAAAAAAAAAAAACATGACCCGGGACTTGAACTCAATTTTTTTGTGGATGGAGCTTAACTGCCATCAGTTTAAATAATATCTTTTGCCTTTTAACCATGATAGGAAAGTATGAAAAAAAAAAAAAAACGATGACCCGGGACCTGTCGTCAAAATCCCAAAAGTATGAAAAAAAAAGAACATGAACCGGGACTTGAACTCAATTTTTTTGTGGATGGAGCTTAACTGCCATCAGTTTAAATAATATATTTTGCCTTTTAACCATGATAGGAAAGTATGAAAAAAACAAAAACAAAAAAAAAACGATGACCCGGGACCTGTCGTCAAAATCCCAAAAGTATGAAAAATCAAAAAAACAAAAAAAAACATGACCCGGGACTTGAACTCAATTTTTTTGTGGATGGAGCTTAACTGCCATCAGTTTAAAGAATATATTTTGCTTTTTAACCATGATAGGAAAGTATGAAAAAAAAAAAAAAAAACGATGACCCGGGACCTGTCGTCAAAATCCCAAAAGTATGAAAAAAAAAAAAAACTAAAAAAAACATGACCCGGGACTTGAACTCAATTTCTTTGTGGATGGAGCTTAACTGCCATCAGTTTAAAGAATATATTTTGCTTTTTAACCATGATAGGAAAGTATGAAAAAAAAAAAAAAACGATGACCCGGGACCTGTCGTCAAAATCCCAGAAGTATGAAAAAAAAAAAACATGACCCGGGACTTGAACTCAATTTTTTTGTGGATGGAGCTTAACTGCCATCAGTTTAAAGAATATATTTTGCTTTTTAACCATGATAGGAAAGTATGAAAAAAAAAAAAAAAAAAAAAAAAACGATGACCCGGGACCTGTCGTCAAAATCCCAAAAGTATGAAAAATCAAAAAAACTAAAAAAAACATGACCCGTGACTTGAACTCAATTTCTTTGTGGATGGAGCTTAACTGCCATCAGTTTAAAGAATATATTTTGCTTTTTAACCATGATAGGAAAGTATGAAAAAAAAAAAAAAACGATGACCCGGGACCTGTCGTCAAAATCCCAGAAGTATGAAAAAAAAAAAACATGACCCGGGACTTGAACTCAATTTTTTTGTGGATGGAGCTTAACTGCCATCAGTTTAAAGAATATCTTTTGACTTTTAACCATGATAGGAAAGTATAAAAAAAAAAAAAAAACGATGACCCGGGACCTGTCGTCAAAATCCCAAAAGTATGAAAAAAAAAAAACATGAACCGGGACTTGAACTCAATTTCTTTGTGGATGGAGCTTAACTGCCATCAGTTTAAAGAATATCTTTTGCCTTTTAACCATGATAGGAAAGTATGAAAAAAAAAAAAAAAAAAACGATGACCCGGGACCTGTCGTCAAAATCCCAAAAGTATGAAAAAAAAAAAAAACTAAAAAAAACATGACCCGGGACTTGAACTCAATTTCTTTGTGGATGGAGCTTAACTGCCATCAGTTTAAAGAATATATTTTGCTTTTTAACCATGATAGGAAAGTATGAAAAAAAAAAAAAAACGATGACCCGGGACCTGTCGTCAAAATCCCAGAAGTATGAAAAAAAAAAAACATGACCCGGGACTTGAACTCAATTTTTTTGTGGATGGAGCTTAACTGCCATCAGTTTAAAGAATATATTTTGCTTTTTAACCATGATAGGAAAGTATGAAAAAAAAAAAAAAAAAAAAAAAAACGATGACCCGGGACCTGTCGTCAAAATCCCAAAAGTATGAAAAATCAAAAAAACTAAAAAAAACATGACCCGGGACTTGAACTCAATTTCTTTGTGGATGGAGCTTAACTGCCATCAGTTTAAAGAATATATTTTGCTTTTTAACCATGATAGGAAAGTATGAAAAAAAAAAAAAAACGATGACCCGGGACCTGTCGTCAAAATCCCAAAAGTATGAAAAAAAAAAAACATGAACCGGGACTTGAACTCAATTTCTTTGTGGATGGAGCTTAACTGCCATCAGTTTAAAGAATATCTTTTGCCTTTTAACCATGATAGGAAAGTATGAAAAAAAAAGAAAAAACGATGACCCGGGACCTGTCGTCAAAATCCCAAAAGTATGAGAAAAAAAAAAAAAAAAAAAACATGACCCTGGACTTGAACTCAATTTTTTTGTGGATGGAGCTTAACTGCCATCAGTTTAAAGAATATCTTTTGCCTTTTAACCATGATAGGAAAGTATGAAAAAAAAAAAAAAAAAAACGATGACCCGGGACCTGTCGTCAAAATCCCAAAAGTATGAAAAAAAAAAAAACATGACCCGGGACTTGAACTCAATTTTTTTGTGGATGGAGCTTAACTGCCATCAGTTTAAATAATATATTTTGCCTTTTAACCATGATAGGAAAGTATGAAAAAAAAAAAAAAAACGATGACCCGGGACCTGTCGTCAAAATCCCAAAAGTATGAAAAATAAAAAACATGAACCGGGACTTGAACTCAATTTTTTTGTGGATGGAGCTTAACTGCCATCAGTTTAAATAATATATTTTGCCTTTTAACCATGATAGGAAAGTCTGAGAAAAAAAAAAAAAAAAAAAAACGATGACCCGGGACCTGTCGTCAAAATCCCAAAAGTATGAAAAAAAAAAAACATGAACCGGGACTTGAACTCAATTTTTTTGTGGATGGAGCTTAACTGCCATCAGTTTAAAGAATATATTTTGCCTTTTAACCATGATAGGAAAGTATGAAAAAAAAAAAAAAAAAAAAAAAACGATGACCCGGGACCTGTCGTCAAAATCCCAAAAGTATGAAAAATAAAAAAAAAAAACAAAAAAACATGACCCGGGACTTGAACTCAATTTTTTTGTGGATGGAGCTTAACTGCCATCAGTTTAAAGAATATATTTTGCTTTTTAACCATGATAGGAAAGTATGAAAAAAAAAAAAAAAAACGATGACCCGGGCGGGACCTGTCGTCAAAATCCCAAAAGTATGAAAAAAAAAAAAACATGACCCGGGACTTGAACTCAATTTTTTTGTGGATGGAGCTTAACTGCCATCAGTTTAAATAATATCTTTTGCCTTTTAACCATGATAGGAAAGTATGAAAAAAAAAAAAAAAAACGATGACCCGGGACCTGTCGTCAAAATCCCAAAAGTATGAAAAAAAAAAACATGACCCGGGACTTGAACTCAATTTTTTTGTGGATGGAGCTTGACTGCCATCAGTTTAAATAATATCTTTTGCCTTTTAACCATGATAGGAAAGTATGAAAAAAAAAAAAAAAACGATTACCCGGGACCTGTCGTCAAAATCCCAAAAGTATGAGAAAAAAAACAAAAAAAAAACATGACCCTGGACTTGAACTCAATTTTTTTGTGGATGGAGCTTAACTGCCATCAGTTTAAATAATATATTTAGCCTTTTAACCATGATAGGAAAGTATGAAAAAAAAAAAAAAACGATGACCCGGGACCTGTCGTCAAAATCCCAAAAGTATGAAAAATCAAAAAAACAAAAAAAAACATGACCCGGGACTTGAACTCAATTTTTTTGTGGATGGAGCTTAACTGCCATCAGTTTAAAGAATATCTTTTGCCTTTTAACCATGATAGGAAAGTATGAAAAAAAAAAAAAAAAAAAAACGATGACCCGGGACCTGTCGTCAAAATCCCAAAAGTATGAAAAATCAAAAAAACAAAAAAAAACATGACCCGGGACTTGAACTCAATTTCTTTGTGGATGAAGCTTAACTGCCATCAGTTTAAAGAATATATTTTGCTTTTTAACCATGATAGGAAAGTATGAAAAAAAAAAAAAAAACGATGACCCGGGACCTGTCGTCAAAATCCCAAAAGTATGAAAAAAAAAAAAAAAAAAAACATGACCCTGGACTTGAACTCAATTTTTTTGTGGATGGAGCTTAACTGCCATCAGTTTAAATAATATCTTTTGCCTTTTAACCATGATAGGAAAGTATAAAAAAAAAATAATAATAAAAAAAACGATGACCCGGGACCTGTCGTCAAAATCCCAAAAGTATGAAAAAACAAAAAAACAAAAAAAAACATGACCCGGGACTTGAACTCAATTTCTTTGTGGATAGAGCTTAACTGCCATCAGTTTAAAGAATATCTTTTGACTTTTAACCATGATAGGAAAGTATGAAAAAAAAAGAAAAAACGATGACCCGGGACCTGTCGTCAAAATCCCAAAAGTATGAGAAATAAAAAATAAAAAAAACATGACCCTGGACTTGAACTCAATTTTTTTGTGGATGGAGCTTAACTGCCATCAGTTTAAAGAATATATTTTGCTTTTTAACCATGATAGGAAAGTATGAAAAAAAAAAAAAAACGATGACCCGGGACCTGTCGTCAAAATCCCAAAAGTATGAAAAAAAAAAAAACATGACCCGGGACTTGAACTCAATTTTTTTGTGGATGGAGCTTAACTGCCATCAGTTTAAATAATATATTTTGCCTTTTAACCATGATAGGAAAGTATGAAAAAAAAAAAAAAAACGATGACCCGGGACCTGTCGTCAAAATCCCAAAAGTATGAAAAAAAAAAAACATAACCCGGGACTTGAACTCAATTTTTTTGTGGATGGAGCTTAACTGCCATCAGTTTAAATAATATATTTTGCCTTTTAACCATGATAGGAAAGTATGAAAAAAAAAAAAAAAACGATGACCCGGGACCTGTCGTCAAAATCCCAAAAGTATGAAAAAAAAAAAAAAAAAAAAAAAACATGACCCGGGACTTGAACTCAATTTCTTTGTGGATGGAGCTTAACTGCCATCAGTTTAAATAATATCTTTTGCCTTTTAACCATGATAGGAAAGTATGAAAAAAACAAAAACAAAAAAAAAACGATGACCCGGGACCTGTCGTCAAAATCCCAAAAGTATGAAAAAAAAAAAACATGAACCGGGACTTGAACTAAATTTTTTTGTGGATGGAACTTAACTGCCATCAGTTTAAAGAATATCTTTTGCCTTTTAACCATGATAGGAAAGTATGAAAAAAAACAAAAACAAAAAAAAAAACGATGACCCGGGACCTGTCGTCAAAATCCCAAAAGTATGAAAAAAAAAAAACATGAACCGGGACTTGAACTCAATTTCTTTGTGGATGGAGCTTAACTGCCATCAGTTTAAAGAATATCTTTTGACTTTTAACCATGATAGGAAAGTATGAAAAAAAAACAAAAAAACGATGACCCGGGACCTGTCGTCAAAATCCCAAAAGTATGAAAAATCAAAAAAACATGAACCGGGACTTGAACTAAATTTTTTTGTGGATGGAGCTTAACTGCCATCAGTTTAAAGAATATATTTTGCCTTTTAACCATGATAGGAAAGTATGAAAAAAAAAAAAAAAAAAAAAAAACGATGACCCGGGACCTGTCGTCAAAATCCCAAAAGTATGAAAAATCAAAAAAACAAAAAAAAACATGACCCGGGACTTGAACTCAATTTTTTTGTGGATGGAGCTTAACTGCCATCAGTTTAAAGAATATCTTTTGACTTTTAACCATGATAGGAAAGTATGAAAAAAAAAAAAAAACGATGACCCGGGACCTGTCGTCAAAATCCCAAAAGTATGAAAAAAAAAAAACATGAACCGGGACTTGAACTCAATTTTTTTGTGGATGGAGCTTAACTGCCATCAGTTTAAATAATATATTTTGCCTTTTAACCATGATAGGAAAGTATGAAAAAAAAAAAAAAAAAAAAAAAAAAACGATGACCCGGGACCTGTCGTCAAAATCCCAAAAGTATGAAAAATCAAAAAAACAAAAAAAAAAACATGACCCGGGACTTGAACTCAATTTTTTTGTGGATGGAGCTTAACTGCCATCAGTTTAAAGAATATCTTTTGCCTTTTTAACCATGATAGGAAAGTATGAAAAAAAAAAAAAAAAAAAATGATGACCCGGGACCTGTCGTCAAAATCCCAAAAGTATGAAAAAAAAAAAA
The DNA here is from genome assembly GCF_949152265.1 of Phoxinus phoxinus. NCBI lineage: Eukaryota > Metazoa > Chordata > Actinopteri > Cypriniformes > Leuciscidae > Phoxinus > Phoxinus phoxinus. The sequence goes on from NC_136881.1 coordinate 34,780,065, forward strand.
CATGACCCGGGACTTGAACTCAATTTTTTTGTGGATGGAGCTTAACTGCCATCAGTTTAAATAATATCTTTTGCCTTTTAACCATGATAGGAAAGTATGAAAAAAAAAAAAAAAAACGATGACCCGGGACCTGTCGTCAAAATCCCAAAAGTATGAAAAAAAAAAAACATGAACCGGGACTTGAACTAAATTTTTTTGTGGATGGAGCTTAACTGCCATCAGTTTAAAGAATATCTTTTGCCTTTTAACCATGATAGGAAAGTATGAAAAAAAAAAAAAAAAAAAAAAACGATGACCCGGGACCTGTCGTCAAAATCCCAAAAGTATGAGAAAAAAAAAAAAAAAAAAACATGACCCTGGACTTGAACTCAATTTTTTTGTGGATGGAGCTTAACTGCCATCAGTTTAAAGAATATCTTTTGCCTTTTAACCATGATAGGAAAGTATGAAAAAAAAAAAAAAAAAACGATGACCCGGGACCTGTCGTCAAAATCCCAAAAGTATAAAAAAAAAAAAAACATGACCCGGGACTTGAACTCAATTTTTTTGTGGATGGAGCTTAACTGCCATCAGTTTAAATAATATCTTTTGCCTTTTAACCATGATAGGAAAGTATGAAAAAAAAAAAAAAACGATGACCCGGGACCTGTCGTCAAAATCCCAAAAGTATGAAAAAAAAAGAACATGAACCGGGACTTGAACTCAATTTTTTTGTGGATGGAGCTTAACTGCCATCAGTTTAAATAATATATTTTGCCTTTTAACCATGATAGGAAAGTATGAAAAAAAAAAAAACAAAAAAAAAACGATGACCCGGGACCTGTCGTCAAAATCCCAAAAGTATGAAAAATCAAAAAAACAAAAAAAAACATGACCCGGGACTTGAACTCAATTTTTTTGTGGATGGAGCTTAACTGCCATCAGTTTAAAGAATATATTTTGCTTTTTAACCATGATAGGAAAGTATGAAAAAAAAAAAAAAAAACGATGACCCGGGACCTGTCGTCAAAATCCCAAAAGTATGAAAAAAAAAAAAAACTAAAAAAAACATGACCCGGGACTTGAACTCAATTTCTTTGTGGATGGAGCTTAACTGCCATCAGTTTAAAGAATATATTTTGCTTTTTAACCATGATAGGAAAGTATGAAAAAAAAAAAAAAAACGATGACCCGGGACCTGTCGTCAAAATCCCAGAAGTATGAAAAAAAAAAAACATGAACCGGGACTTGAACTAAATTTTTTTGTGGATGGAGCTTAACTGCCATCAGTTTAAAGAATATATTTTGCTTTTTAACCATGATAGGAAAGTATGAAAAAAAAAAAAAAAAAAAAAAAACGATGACCCGGGACCTGTCGTCAAAATCCCAGAAGTATGAAAAAAAAAAAACATGACCCGGGACTTGAACTCAATTTTTTTGTGGATGGAGCTTAACTGCCATCAGTTTAAAGAATATCTTTTGACTTTTAACCATGATAGGAAAGTATGAAAAAAAAAAAAAAACGATGACCCGGGACCTGTCGTCAAAATCCCAAAAGTATGAAAAAAAAAAAACATGAACCGGGACTTGAACTCAATTTCTTTGTGGATGGAGCTTAACTGCCATCAGTTTAAAGAATATCTTTTGCCTTTTAACCATGATAGGAAAGTATGAAAAAAAAAGAAAAAACGATGACCCGGGACCTGTCGTCAAAATCCCAAAAGTATGAGAAAAAAAAAAAAAAAAAAAACGATGACCCGGGACCTGTCGTCAAAATCCCAGAAGTATGAAAAAAAAAAAACATGACCCGGGACTTGAACTCAATTTTTTTGTGGATGGAGCTTAACTGCCATCAGTTTAAAGAATATCTTTTGACTTTTAACCATGATAGGAAAGTATGAAAAAAAAAAAAAAACGATGACCCGGGACCTGTCGTCAAAATCCCAAAAGTATGAAAAAAAAAAAAAACATGACCCGGGACTTGAACTCAATTTTTTTGTGGATGGAGCTTAACTGCCATCAGTTTAAATAATATATTTTGCCTTTTAACCATGATAGGAAAGTATGAAAAAAAAAAAAAAACGATGACCCGGGACCTGTCGTCAAAATCCCAAAAGTATGAAAAAAAAAAAACATGAACCGGGACTTGAACTCAATTTTTTTGTGGATGGAGCTTAACTGCCATCAGTTTAAATAATATCTTTTGCCTTTTAACCATGATAGGAAAGTATGAAAAAAAAAAAAAAAAACGATGACCCGGGACCTGTCGTCAAAATCCCAAAAGTATGAAAAAAAAAAAACATGAACCGGGACTTGAACTAAATTTTTTTGTGGATGGAGCTTAACTGCCATCAGTTTAAAGAATATCTTTTGCCTTTTAACCATGATAGGAAAGTATGAAAAAAAAAAAAAAAAAAAAAAACGATGACCCGGGACCTGTCGTCAAAATCCCAAAAGTATGAAAAATCAAAAAAACAAAAAAAAACATGACCCGGGACTTGAACTCAATTTTTTTGTGGATGGAGCTTAACTGCCATCAGTTTAAAGAATATATTTTGCTTTTTAACCATGATAGGAAAGTATGAAAAAAAAAAAAAAAACGATGACCCGGGACCTGTCGTCCAAATCCCAAAAGTATGAAAAAAAAAAAAACATGACCCGGGACTTGAACTAAATTTTTTTGTGGATGGAGCTTAACTGCCATCAGTTTAAATAATATCTTTTGCCTTTTAACCATGATAGGAAAGTATGAAAAAAACAAAAACAAAAAAAAAACGATGACCCGGGACCTGTCGTCAAAATCCCAAAAGTATGAAAAAACAAAAAAAACAAAAAAAAACATGACCCGGGACTTGAACTCAATTTCTTTGTGGATGGAGCTTAACTGCCATCAGTTTAAAGAATATCTTTTGCCTTTTAACCATGATAGGAAAGTATGAAAAAAACAAAAACAAAAAAAAAACGATGACCCGGGACCTGTCGTCAAAATCCCAAAAGTATGAAAAAAAAAAAACATGAACCGGGACTTGAACTCAATTTTTTTGTGGATGGAGCTTAACTGCCATCAGTTTAAAGAATATCTTTTGACTTTTAACCATGATAGGAAAGTATGAAAAAAAAAAAAAAAAACGATGACCCGGGACCTGTCGTCAAAATCCCAAAAGTATGAAAAATCAAAAAAACATGAACCGGGACTTGAACTAAATTTTTTTGTGGATGGAGCTTAACTGCCATCAGTTTAAAGAATATATTTTGCCTTTTAACCATGATAGGAAAGTATGAAAAAAAACAAAACAAAAAAAAAACGATGACCCGGGACCTGTCGTCAAAATCCCAAAAGTATGAAAAATAAAAAAAAACAAAAAAAAACATGACCCGGGACTTGAACTCAATTTTTTTGTGGATGGAGCTTAACTGCCATCAGTTTAAATAATATATTTTGCCTTTTAACCATGATAGGAAAGTATGAAACAAAAAAAAAACCGATGACCCGGGACCAGTCGTCAAAATCCCAAAAGTATGAGAAAAAAAAAACATGACCCGGGACTTGAACTCAATTTCTTTGTGGATGGAGCTTAACTGCCATCAGTTTAAAGAATATATTTTGCCTTTTAACCATGATAGGAAAGTATAAAAAAAAAAAAAAAAAAACGATGACCCGGGACCTGTCGTCAAAATCCCAAAAGTATGAAAAAAAAAAAACATGACCCGGGACTTGAACTCAATTTTTTTGTGGATGGAGCTTAACTGCCATCAGTTTAAATAATATCTTTTGCCTTTTAACCATGATAGGAAAGTATAAAAAAAAAAAAAAAAAACGATGACCCGGGACCTGTCGTCAAAATCCCAAAAGTATGAAAAAAAAAAAAAAAAAAAAACATGACCCTGGACTTGAACTCAATTTTTTTGTGGATGGAGCTTAACTGCCATCAGTTTAAAGAATATCTTTTGACTTTTAACCATGATAGGAAAGTATGAAAAAAAAAGAAAAAACGATGACCCGGGACCTGTCGTCAAAATCCCAAAAGTATGAAAAAAAAAAAACATGAACCGGGACTTGAACTCAATTTCTTTGTGGATGGAGCTTAACTGCCATCAGTTTAAAGAATATCTTTTGCCTTTTAACCATGATAGGAAAGTATGAAAAAAAAAAAAAAAAAAACGATGACCCGGGACCTGTCGTCAAAATCCCAAAAGTATGAAAAAAAAAAAACATGACCCGGGACTTGAACTCAATTTTTTTGTGGATGGAGCTTAACTGCCATCAGTTTAAATAATATATTTTGCCTTTTAACCATGATAGGAAAGTATGAAAAAAAAAAAAAAAACGATGACCCGGGACCTGTCGTCAAAATCCCAAAAGTATGAAAAATCAAAAAAACAAAAAAAAAACATGACCCGGGACTTGAACTCAATTTTTTTGTGGATGGAGCTTAACTGCCATCAGTTTAAAGAATATATTTTGCTTTTTAACCATGATAGGAAAGTATGAAAAAAAAAAAAAAAACGATGACCCGGGACCTGTCGTCAAAATCCCAAAAGTATGAAAAAAAAAAAAACATGACCCGGGACTTGAACTAAATTTTTTTGTGGATGGAGCTTAACTGCCATCAGTTTAAATAATATCTTTTGCCTTTTAACCATGATAGGAAAGTATGAAAAAAAACAAACAAAAAAAAAAACGATGACCCGGGACCTGTCGTCAAAATCCCAAAAGTATGAAAAAACAAAAAAACAAAAAAAAACATGACCCGGGACTTGAACTCAATTTCTTTGTGGATGGAGCTTAACTGCCATCAGTTTAAATAATATCTTTTGCCTTTTAACCATGATAGGAAAGTATGAAAAAAAAAAAAAAAAAAAAAAAACGATGACCCGGGACCTGTCGTCAAAATCCCAAAAGTATGAAAAAAAAAAAAAAAAAAAAAACATGACCCTGGACTTGAACTCAATTTTTTTGTGGATGGAGCTTAACTGCCATCAGTTTAAAGAATATATTTTGCTTTTTAACCATGATAGGAAAGTATGAAAAAAAAAAAAAAAAACGATGACCCGGGACCTGTCGTCAAAATCCCAGAAGTATGAAAAAAAAAAAACATGACCCGGGACTTGAACTCAATTTTTTTGTGGATGGAGCTTAACTGCCATCAGTTTAAATAATATATTTTGCCTTTTAACCATGATAGGAAAGCATGAAAAAAAAAAAAAAAAACGATGACCTGTCGTCAAAATCCCAAAAGTATGAGAAAAAAAAAAAAAAAAAAAAACATGACCCGGGACTTGAACTAAATTTTTTTGTGGATGGAGCTTAACTGCCATCAGTTTAAATAATATATTTTGCCTTTTAACCATGATAGGAAAGTATGAAAAAAACAAAAACAAAAAAAAACGATGACCCGGGACCTGTCGTCAAAATCCCAAAAGTATGAAAAAACAAAAAAACAAAAAAAAACATGACCCGGGACTTGAACTCAATTTTTTTGTGGATGGAGCTTAACTGCCATCAGTTTAAAGAATATCTTTTGCCTTTTAACCATGATAGGAAAGTATGAAAAAACAAAAAAACAAAAAAAAACATGACCCGGGACTTGAACTCAATTTTTTTGTGGATGGAGCTTAACTGCCATAAGTTTAAAGAATATCTTTTGACTTTTAACCATGATAGGAAAGTATGAAAAAAAAAGAAAAAACGATGACCCGGGACCTGTCGTCAAAATCCCAAAAGTATGAAAAAAAAAAAACATGAACCGGGACTTGAACTAAATTTTTTTGTGGATGGAGCTTAACTGCCATCAGTTTAAAGAATATCTTTTGCCTTTTAACCATGATAGGAAAGTATGAAAAAACAAAAAAAAAAAAAAAAACGATGACCCGGGACCTGTCGTCAAAATCCCAAAAGTATGAAAAAACAAAAAAACAAAAAAAAACATGACCCGGGACTTGAACTCAATTTCTTTGTGGATGGAGCTTAACTGCCATCAGTTTAAATAATATCTTTTGCCTTTTAACCATGATAGGAAAGTATGAAAAAAACAAAAACAAAAAAAAAACGATGACCCGGGACCTGTCGTCAAAATCCCAAAAGTATGAAAAAAAAAAAACATGAACCGGGACTTGAACTCAATTTTTTTGTGGATGGAGCTTAACTGCCATCAGTTTAAAGAATATCTTTTGACTTTTAACCATGATAGGAAAGTATGAAAAAAAAAAAAAAACGATGACCCGGGACCTGTCGTCAAAATCCCAAAAGTATGAAAAAAAAAAAACATGAACCGGGACTTGAACTCAATTTCTTTGTGGATGGAGCTTAACTGCCATCAGTTTAAAGAATATCTTTTGCCTTTTAACCATGATAGGAAAGTATGAAAAAAAAAGAAAAAACGATGACCCGGGACCTGTCGTCAAAATCCCAAAAGTATGAAAAAAAAAAAAACATGACCCGGGACTTGAACTCAATTTTTTTGTGGATGGAGCTTAACTGCCATCAGTTTAAAGAATATCTTTTGCCTTTTAACCATGATAGGAAAGTATGAAAAAAAAAAAAAAAAAAACGATGACCCGGGACCTGTCGTCAAAATCCCAAAAGTATGAAAAAAAAAAAAACATGACCCGGGACTTGAACTCAATTTTTTTGTGGATGGAGCTTAACTGCCATCAGTTTAAAGAATATATTTTGCCTTTTAACCATGATAGGAAAGTATGAAAAAAACAAAAACAAAAAAAAAACGATGACCCGGGACCTGTCGTCAAAATCCCAAAAGTATGAAAAAACAAAAAAACAAAAAAAAACATGACCCGGGACTTGAACTCAATTTCTTTGTGGATGGAGCTTAACTGCCATCAGTTTAAAGAATATATTTTGCTTTTTAACCATGATAGGAAAGTATGAAAAAAAAAAAAAAAACGATGACCCGAGACCTGTCGTCAAAATCCCAGAAGTATGAAAAAAAAAAAACATGACCCGGGACTTGAACTCAATTTTTTTGTGGATGGAGCTTAACTGCCATCAGTTTAAAGAATATATTTTGCCTTTTAACCATGATAGGAAAGTATGAAAAAAACAAAAACAAAAAAAAAACGATGACCCGGGACCTGTCGTCAAAATCCCAAAAGTATGAAAAAACAAAAAAACAAAAAAAAACATGACCCGGGACTTGAACTCAATTTCTTTGTGGATGGAGCTTAACTGCCATCAGTTTAAAGAATATATTTTGCTTTTTAACCATGATAGGAAAGTATGAAAAAAAAAAAAAAAACGATGACCCGGGACCTGTCGTCAAAATCCCAGAAGTATGAAAAAAAAAAAACATGACCCGGGACTTGAACTCAATTTTTTTGTGGATGGAGCTTAACTGCCATCAGTTTAAAGAATATCTTTTGACTTTTAACCATGATAGGAAAGTATGAAAAAAAAAAAAAAACGATGACCGGGACCTGTCGTCAAAATCCCAAAAGTATGAAAAAAAAAAAACATGAACCGGGACTTGAACTCAATTTCTTTGTGGATGGAGCTTAACTGCCATCAGTTTAAAGAATATCTTTTGCCTTTTAACCATGATAGGAAAGTATGAAAAAAAAAGAAAAAACGATGACCCGGGACCTGTCGTCAAAATCCCAAAAGTATGAGAAAAAAAAAAAAAAAAAAACATGACCCTGGACTTGAACTCAATTTTTTTGTGGATGGAGCTTAACTGCCATCAGTTTAAAGAATATCTTTTGCCTTTTAACCATGATAGGAAAGTATGAAAAAAAAAAAAAAAAAAAAACGATGACCCGGGACCTGTCGTCAAAATCCCAAAAGTATGAAAAAAAAAAAAACATGACCCGGGACTTGAACTCAATTTTTTTGTGGATGGAGCTTAACTGCCATCAGTTTAAATAATATCTTTTGCCTTTTAACCATGATAGGAAAGTATGAAAAAAAAAAAAAAACGATGACCCGGGACCTGTCGTCAAAATCCCAAAAGTATGAAAAAAAAAGAACATGAACCGGGACTTGAACTCAATTTTTTTGTGGATGGAGCTTAACTGCCATCAGTTTAAATAATATATTTTGCCTTTTAACCATGATAGGAAAGTATGAAAAAAACAAAAACAAAAAAAAAACGATGACCCGGGACCTGTCGTCAAAATCCCAAAAGTATGAAAAATCAAAAAAACAAAAAAAAACATGACCCGGGACTTGAACTCAATTTTTTTGTGGATGGAGCTTAACTGCCATCAGTTTAAAGAATATATTTTGCTTTTTAACCATGATAGGAAAGTATGAAAAAAAAAAAAAAAAACGATGACCCGGGACCTGTCGTCAAAATCCCAAAAGTATGAAAAAAAAAAAAAACTAAAAAAAACATGACCCGGGACTTGAACTCAATTTCTTTGTGGATGGAGCTTAACTGCCATCAGTTTAAAGAATATATTTTGCTTTTTAACCATGATAGGAAAGTATGAAAAAAAAAAAAAAACGATGACCCGGGACCTGTCGTCAAAATCCCAGAAGTATGAAAAAAAAAAAACATGACCCGGGACTTGAACTCAATTTTTTTGTGGATGGAGCTTAACTGCCATCAGTTTAAAGAATATATTTTGCTTTTTAACCATGATAGGAAAGTATGAAAAAAAAAAAAAAAAAAAAAAAAACGATGACCCGGGACCTGTCGTCAAAATCCCAAAAGTATGAAAAATCAAAAAAACTAAAAAAAACATGACCCGTGACTTGAACTCAATTTCTTTGTGGATGGAGCTTAACTGCCATCAGTTTAAAGAATATATTTTGCTTTTTAACCATGATAGGAAAGTATGAAAAAAAAAAAAAAACGATGACCCGGGACCTGTCGTCAAAATCCCAGAAGTATGAAAAAAAAAAAACATGACCCGGGACTTGAACTCAATTTTTTTGTGGATGGAGCTTAACTGCCATCAGTTTAAAGAATATCTTTTGACTTTTAACCATGATAGGAAAGTATAAAAAAAAAAAAAAAACGATGACCCGGGACCTGTCGTCAAAATCCCAAAAGTATGAAAAAAAAAAAACATGAACCGGGACTTGAACTCAATTTCTTTGTGGATGGAGCTTAACTGCCATCAGTTTAAAGAATATCTTTTGCCTTTTAACCATGATAGGAAAGTATGAAAAAAAAAAAAAAAAAAACGATGACCCGGGACCTGTCGTCAAAATCCCAAAAGTATGAAAAAAAAAAAAAACTAAAAAAAACATGACCCGGGACTTGAACTCAATTTCTTTGTGGATGGAGCTTAACTGCCATCAGTTTAAAGAATATATTTTGCTTTTTAACCATGATAGGAAAGTATGAAAAAAAAAAAAAAACGATGACCCGGGACCTGTCGTCAAAATCCCAGAAGTATGAAAAAAAAAAAACATGACCCGGGACTTGAACTCAATTTTTTTGTGGATGGAGCTTAACTGCCATCAGTTTAAAGAATATATTTTGCTTTTTAACCATGATAGGAAAGTATGAAAAAAAAAAAAAAAAAAAAAAAAACGATGACCCGGGACCTGTCGTCAAAATCCCAAAAGTATGAAAAATCAAAAAAACTAAAAAAAACATGACCCGGGACTTGAACTCAATTTCTTTGTGGATGGAGCTTAACTGCCATCAGTTTAAAGAATATATTTTGCTTTTTAACCATGATAGGAAAGTATGAAAAAAAAAAAAAAACGATGACCCGGGACCTGTCGTCAAAATCCCAAAAGTATGAAAAAAAAAAAACATGAACCGGGACTTGAACTCAATTTCTTTGTGGATGGAGCTTAACTGCCATCAGTTTAAAGAATATCTTTTGCCTTTTAACCATGATAGGAAAGTATGAAAAAAAAAGAAAAAACGATGACCCGGGACCTGTCGTCAAAATCCCAAAAGTATGAGAAAAAAAAAAAAAAAAAAAACATGACCCTGGACTTGAACTCAATTTTTTTGTGGATGGAGCTTAACTGCCATCAGTTTAAAGAATATCTTTTGCCTTTTAACCATGATAGGAAAGTATGAAAAAAAAAAAAAAAAAAACGATGACCCGGGACCTGTCGTCAAAATCCCAAAAGTATGAAAAAAAAAAAAACATGACCCGGGACTTGAACTCAATTTTTTTGTGGATGGAGCTTAACTGCCATCAGTTTAAATAATATATTTTGCCTTTTAACCATGATAGGAAAGTATGAAAAAAAAAAAAAAAACGATGACCCGGGACCTGTCGTCAAAATCCCAAAAGTATGAAAAATAAAAAACATGAACCGGGACTTGAACTCAATTTTTTTGTGGATGGAGCTTAACTGCCATCAGTTTAAATAATATATTTTGCCTTTTAACCATGATAGGAAAGTCTGAGAAAAAAAAAAAAAAAAAAAAACGATGACCCGGGACCTGTCGTCAAAATCCCAAAAGTATGAAAAAAAAAAAACATGAACCGGGACTTGAACTCAATTTTTTTGTGGATGGAGCTTAACTGCCATCAGTTTAAAGAATATATTTTGCCTTTTAACCATGATAGGAAAGTATGAAAAAAAAAAAAAAAAAAAAAAAACGATGACCCGGGACCTGTCGTCAAAATCCCAAAAGTATGAAAAATAAAAAAAAAAAACAAAAAAACATGACCCGGGACTTGAACTCAATTTTTTTGTGGATGGAGCTTAACTGCCATCAGTTTAAAGAATATATTTTGCTTTTTAACCATGATAGGAAAGTATGAAAAAAAAAAAAAAAAACGATGACCCGGGCGGGACCTGTCGTCAAAATCCCAAAAGTATGAAAAAAAAAAAAACATGACCCGGGACTTGAACTCAATTTTTTTGTGGATGGAGCTTAACTGCCATCAGTTTAAATAATATCTTTTGCCTTTTAACCATGATAGGAAAGTATGAAAAAAAAAAAAAAAACGATGACCCGGGACCTGTCGTCAAAATCCCAAAAGTATGAAAAAAAAAAACATGACCCGGGACTTGAACTCAATTTTTTTGTGGATGGAGCTTGACTGCCATCAGTTTAAATAATATCTTTTGCCTTTTAACCATGATAGGAAAGTATGAAAAAAAAAAAAAAAACGATTACCCGGGACCTGTCGTCAAAATCCCAAAAGTATGAGAAAAAAAACAAAACAAAAACATGACCCTGGACTTGAACTCAATTTTTTTGTGGATGGAGCTTAACTGCCATCAGTTTAAATAATATATTTAGCCTTTTAACCATGATAGGAAAGTATGAAAAAAAAAAAAAAACGATGACCCGGGACCTGTCGTCAAAATCCCAAAAGTATGAAAAATCAAAAAAACAAAAAAAAACATGACCCGGGACTTGAACTCAATTTTTTTGTGGATGGAGCTTAACTGCCATCAGTTTAAAGAATATCTTTTGCCTTTTAACCATGATAGGAAAGTATGAAAAAAAAAAAAAAAAAAAAAAACGATGACCCGGGACCTGTCATCAAAATCCCAAAAGTATGAAAAATCAAAAAAACAAAAAAAAACATGACCCGGGACTTGAACTCAATTTCTTTGTGGATGGAGCTTAACTGCCATCAGTTTAAAGAATATATTTTGCTTTTTAACCATGATAGGAAAGTATGAAAAAAAAAAAAAAAACGATGACCCGGGACCTGTCGTCCAAATCCCAAAAGTATGAAAAAAAAAAACATGACCCTGGACTTGAACTCAATTTTTTTGTGGATGGAGCTTAACTGCCATCAGTTTAAATAATATCTTTTGCCTTTTAACCATGATAGGAAAGTATGAAAAAAAAAAAAAAACGATGACCCGGGACCTGTCGTCAAAATCCCAAAAGTATGAAAAAAAAAAAAACATGACCCGGGACTTGAACTCAATTTTTTTGTGGATGGAGCTTAACTGCCATCAGTTTAAATAATATATTTTGCCTTTTAACCATGATAGGAAAGTATGAAAAAAAAAAAAAAAACGATGACCCGGGACCTGTCGTCAAAATCCCAAAAGTATGAAAAAAAAAAAACATAACCCGGGACTTGAACTCAATTTTTTTGTGGATGGAGCTTAACTGCCATCAGTTTAAATAATATATTTTGCCTTTTAACCATGATAGGAAAGTATGAAAAAAAAAAAAAAAACGATGACCCGGGACCTGTCGTCAAAATCCCAAAAGTATGAAAAAAAAAAAAAAAAAAAAAAAACATGACCCGGGACTTGAACTCAATTTCTTTGTGGATGGAGCTTAACTGCCATCAGTTTAAATAATATCTTTTGCCTTTTAACCATGATAGGAAAGTATGAAAAAAACAAAAACAAAAAAAAAACGATGACCCGGGACCTGTCGTCAAAATCCCAAAAGTATGAAAAAAAAAAAACATGAACCGGGACTTGAACTCAATTTTTTTGTGGATGGAGCTTAACTGCCATCAGTTTAAAGAATATCTTTTGACTTTTAACCATGATAGGAAAGTATGAAAAAAAAAAAAAAAACGATGACCCGGGACTTGAACTCAATTTTTTTGTGGATGGAGCTTAACTGCCATCAGTTTAAATAATATCTTTTGCCTTTTAACCATGATAGGAAAGTATGAAAAAAACAAAAACAAAAAAAAAACGATGACCCGGGACCTGTCGTCAAAATCCCAAAAGTATGAAAAAAAAAAAACATGAACCGGGACTTGAACTCAATTTTTTTGTGGATGGAACTTAACTGCCATCAGTTTAAAGAATATCTTTTGCCTTTTAACCATGATAGGAAAGTATGAAAAAAACAAAAACAAAAAAAAAACGATGACCCGGGACCTGTCGTCAAAATCCCAAAAGTATGAAAAAAAAAAAACATGAACCGGGACTTGAACTCAATTTCTTTGTGGATGGAGCTTAACTGCCATCAGTTTAAAGAATATCTTTTGACTTTTAACCATGATAGGAAAGTATGAAAAAAAAAAAAAAAAACGATGACCCGGGACCTGTCGTCAAAATCCCAAAAGTATGAAAAATCAAAAAAACATGAACCGGGACTTGAACTAAATTTTTTTGTGGATGGAGCTTAACTGCCATCAGTTTAAAGAATATATTTTGCCTTTTAACCATGATAGGAAAGTATGAAAAAAAACAAAACAAAAAAAAAACGATGACCCGGGACCTGTCGTCAAAATCCCAAAAGTATAAAAAATCAAAAAAACAAAAAAAAACATGACCCGGGACTTGAACTCAATTTTTTTGTGGATGGAGCTTAACTGCCATCAGTTTAAAGAATATCTTTTGACTTTTAACCATGATAGGAAAGTATGAAAAAAAAAAAAAAAACGATGACCCGGGACCTGTCGTCAAAATCCCAAAAGTATGAGAAAAAAAAAAAAAAAAAACATGACCCTGGACTTGAACTAAATTTTTTTGTGGATGGAGCTTAACTGCCATCAGTTTAAATAATATATTTTGCCTTTTAACCATGATAGGAAAGTATGAAAAAAAAAAAAAAACGATGACCCGGGACCTGTCGTCAAAATCCCAAAAGTATGAAAAAAAAAAAACATGAACCGGGACTTGAACTCAATTTTTTTGTGGATGGAGCTTAACTGCCATCAGTTTAAAGAATATCTTTTGCCTTTTAACCATGATAGGAAAGTATAAAAAAAAAAAATAAAAAAAAAAACGATGACCCGGGACCTGTCGTCAAAATCCCAAAAGTATGAAAAATCAAAAAAACAAAAAAAAACATGACCCGGGACTTGAACTCAATTTCTTTGTGGATGGAGCTTAACTGCCATCAGTTTAAAGAATATATTTTGCTTTTTAACCATGATAGGAAAGTATGAAAAAAAAAAAAAAAACGATGACCCGGGACCTGTCGTCCAAATCCCAAAAGTATGAAAAAAAAAAACATGACCCTGGACTTGAACTAAATTTTTTTGTGGATGGAGCTTAACTGCCATCAGTTTAAATAATATCTTTTGCCTTTTAACCATGATAGGAAAGTATGAAAAAAAAAAAAAAAAAAAAAAAACGATGACCCGGGACCTGTCGTCAAAATCCCAAAAGTATGAAAAAACAAAAAAACAAAAAAAAACATGACCCGGGACTTGAACTCAATTTCTTTGTGGATAGAGCTTAACTGCTATCAGTTTAAAGAATATCTTTTGACTTTTAACCATGATAGGAAAGTATGAAAAAAAAAGAAAAAACGATGACCCGGGACCTGTCGTCAAAATCCCAAAAGTATGAAAAAAAAAAAAAAAAAAAAAAAACATGACCCGGGACTTGAACTCAATTTCTTTGTGGATGGAGCTTAACTGCCATCAGTTTAAAGAATATATTTTGCTTTTTAACCATGATAGGAAAGTATGAAAAAAAAAAAAAAAACGATGACCCGGGACCTTTCGTCAAAATCCCAAAAGTATGAAAAAAAAAAACATGACCCGGGACTTGAACTCAATTTTTTTGTGGATGGAGCTTAACTGCCATCAGTTTAAATAATATATTTTGCCTTTTAACCATGATAGGAAAGTATGAAAAAAACAAAAACAAAAAAAAACGATGACCCGGGACCTGTCGTCAAAATCCCAAAAGTATGAAAAAACAAAAAAACAAAAAAAAACATGACCCGGGACTTGAACTCAATTTTTTTGTGGATGGAGCTTAACTGCCATCAGTTTAAAGAATATCTTTTGACTTTTAACCATGATAGGAAAGTATGAAAAAAAAAAAAAACGATGACCCGGGACCTGTCGTCAAAATCCCAAAAGTATGAAAAAACAAAAAAACATGACCCGGGACTTGAACTCAATTTTTTTGTGGATGGAGCTTAACTGCCATCAGTTTAAAGAATATATTTTGCTTTTTAACCATGATAGGAAAGTATGAAAAAAAAAGAAAAAACGATGACCCCGGGACCTGTCGTCAAAATCCCAAAAGTATGAGAAAAAAAAAAAAAAAAAAACATGACCCTGGACTTGAACTCAATTTATTTGTGGATGGAGCTTAACTGCCATCAGTTTAAAGAATATCTTTTGCCTTTTAACCATGATAGGAAAGTATGAAAAAAAAAAAAAAAACGATGACCCGGGACCTGTCGTCAAAATCCCAAAAGTATGAAAAAAAAAAAAACATGACCCGGGACTTGAACTCAATTTTTTTGTGGATGGAGCTTAACTGCCATCAGTTTAAAGAATATCTTTTGACTTTTAACCATGATAGGAAAGTATGAAAAAAAAAAAAAAACAATGACCCGGGACCTGTTGTCAAAATCCCAAAAGTATGAAAAAAAAAAAAACATGACCCGGGACTTGAACTAAATTTTTTTGTGGATGGAGCTTAACTGCCATCAGTTTAAATAATATCTTTTGCCTTTTAACCATGATAGGAAAGTATGAAAAAAAAAAAAAAAACGATGACCCGGGACCTGTCGTCAAAATCCCAAAAGTATGAAAAAAAAAAAACATGAACCGGGACTTGAACTCAATTTTTTTGTGGATGGAGCTTAACTGCCATCAGTTTAAAGAATATATTTTGCCTTTTAACCATGATAGGAAAGTATGAAAAAAACAAAAACAAAAAAAAAAACGATGACCCGGGACCTGTCGTCAAAATCCCAAAAGTATGAAAAAAAAAAACATGAACCGGGACTTGAACTCAATTTTTTTGTGGATGGAGCTTAACTGCCATCAGTTTAAAGAATATCTTTTGCCTTTTAACCATGATAGGAAAGTATGAAAAAAACAAAACAAAAAAAAAACGATGACCCGGGACCTGTCGTCAAAATCCCAAAAGTATGAAAAATCAAAAAAACATGACCCTGGACTTGAACTCAATTTTTTTGTGGATGGAGCTTAACTGCCATCAGTTTAAATAATATCTTTTGCCTTTAAACCATGATAGGAAAGTATGAAAAAAAAAAAAAAACGATGACCCGGGACCTGTCGTCAAAATCCCAAAAGTATGAAAAAAAAAAAACATGACCCAGGACTTGAACTCAATTTCTTTGTGGATGGAGCTTAACTGCCATCAGTTTAAAGAATATCTTTTGACTTTTAACCATGATAGGAAAGTATGAAAAAAAAAAAAAAAACGATGACCCGGGACCTGTCGTCAAAATCCCAAAAGTATGAAAAAAAAAAAAACATGACCCGGGACTTGAACTAAATTTTTTTGTGGATGGAGCTTAACTGCCATCAGTTTAAATAATATATTTTGCCTTTTAACCATGATAGGAAAGTATGAAAAAAACAAAAACAAAAAAAAAACGATGACCCGGGACCTGTCGTCAAAATCCCAAAAGTATGAAAAAAAAAAACATGAACCGGGACTTGAACTCAATTTTTTTGTGGATGGAGCTTAAAGGATTAGTTCACTTTTAAAGTGAAAATTCTGTCATCATTTACTCACCCTTAAGTTGTTTCAAACCTGTATGAATTTATTTCCTCTGCTGAACACAAAGGAAGATATTTAGAAGAATGTCAGTAACCAGACTGTTTTTGGTTCCCATTGACTTCCATAGTATATTTTTTTCCTACTATGGAAGTCAATGGGAACCAAAAACTGTCTGGTTACTGACATTCTTCTAAATATCTTCCTTTGTGTTCAGCAGAGGAAATAAATTCATACAGGTTTGAAACAACTTAAGGGTGAGTAACAGATGACAGAATTTTCACTTTAAAAGTGAACTAATCCTTTAACTGCCATCAGTTTAAAGAATATATTTTGCCTTTTAACCATGATAGGAAAGTATGAAAAAAAAAAAAAAAAAAAAAACGATGACCCGGGACCTGTCGTCAAAATCCCAAAAGTATGAAAAAAAAAAACCATGACCCGGGACTTGAACTCATTTTTTTTGTGGATGGAGCTTAACTGCCATCAGTTTAAATAATATCTTTTGCCTTTTAACCATGATAGGAAAGTATGAAAAAAAAAAAAAAACGATGACCCGGGACCTGTCGTCAAAATCCCAAAAGTATGAAAAAAAAAAAACATGAACCGGGACTTGAACTCAATTTTTTTGTGGATGGAGCTTAACTGCCATCAGTTTAAAGAATATATTTTGCCTTTTAACCATGATAGGAAAGTATGAAAAAAACAAAAACAAAAACAAAAAACGATGACCCGGGACCTGTCGTCAAAATCCCAAAAGTATGAAAAAACAAAAAAACAAAAAAAAACATGAACCGGGACTTGAACTCAATTTCTTTGTGGATGGAGCTTAACTGCCATCAGTTTAAAGAATATATTTTGCTTTTTAACCATGATAGGAAAGTATGAAAAAAAAAAAAAAACGATGACCCGGGACCTGTCGTCAAAATCCCAAAAGTATGAAAAAAAAAAAACATGACCCGGGACTTGAACTCATTTTTTTTGTGGATGGAGCTTAACTGCCATCAGTTTAAATAATATCTTTTGCCTTTTAACCATGATAGGAAAGTATGAAAAAAAAAAAAAAAAAAAAAAACGATGACCCGGGACCTGTCGTCAAAATCCCAAAAGTATGAAAAATCAAAAAAACATGACCCGGGACTTGAACTCAATTTTTTTGTGGATGGAGCTTAACTGCCATCAGTTTAAAGAATATCTTTTGACTTTTAACCATGATAGGAAAGTATGAAAAAAAAAAAAAAAACGATGACCCGGGACCTGTCGTCAAAATCCCAAAAGTATGAAAAAAAAAAAAAACATGACCCGGGACTTGAACTCAATTTTTTTGTGGATGGAGCTTAACTGCCATCAGTTTAAAGAATATCTTTTGACTTTTAACCATGATAGGAAAGTATGAAAAAAAAAAAAAAAAACGATGACCCGGGACCTGTCGTCAAAATCCCAAAAGTATGAAAAAAAAAAAAACATGACCCGGGACTTGAACTCAATTTTTTTGTGGATGGAGCTTAACTGCCATCAGTTTAAAGAATATCTTTTGACTTTTAACCATGATAGGAAAGTATGAAAAAAAAAAAAAAAACGATGACCCGGGACCTGTCGTCAAAATCCCAAAAGTATGAAAAAAAAAAAAAAAAAAACATGACCCGGGACTTGAACTCAATTTCTTTGTGGATGGAGCTTAACTGCCATCAGTTTAAAGAATATATTTTGCTTTTTAACCATGATAGGAAAGTATGAAAAAAAAAAAAAAAACGATGACCCGGGACCTTTCGTCAAAATCCCAAAAGTATGAAAAAAAAAAACATGACCCGGGACTTGAACTCAATTTTTTTGTGGATGGAGCTTAACTGCCATCAGTTTAAATAATATATTTTGCCTTTTAACCATGATAGGAAAGTATGAAAAAAACAAAAACAAAAAAAAACGATGACCCGGGACCTGTCGTCAAAATCCCAAAAGTATGAAAAAACAAAAAAACAAAAAAAAACATGACCCGGGACTTGAACTCAATTTTTTTGTGGATGGAGCTTAACTGCCATCAGTTTAAAGAATATCTTTTGACTTTTAACCATGATAGGAAAGTATGAAAAAAAAAAAAAACGATGACCCGGGACCTGTCGTCAAAATCCCAAAAGTATGAAAAAACAAAAAAACATGACCCGGGACTTGAACTCAATTTTTTTGTGGATGGAGCTTAACTGCCATCAGTTTAAAGAATATATTTTGCTTTTTAACCATGATAGGAAAGTATGAAAAAAAAAGAAAAAACGATGACCCCGGGACCTGTCGTCAAAATCCCAAAAGTATGAGAAAAAAAAAAAAAAAAAAACATGACCCTGGACTTGAACTCAATTTATTTGTGGATGGAGCTTAACTGCCATCAGTTTAAAGAATATCTTTTGCCTTTTAACCATGATAGGAAAGTATGAAAAAAAAAAAAAAAAACGATGACCCGGGACCTGTCGTCAAAATCCCAAAAGTATGAAAAAAAAAAAAACATGACCCGGGACTTGAACTCAATTTTTTTGTGGATGGAGCTTAACTGCCATCAGTTTAAAGAATATCTTTTGACTTTTAACCATGATAGGAAAGTATGAAAAAAAAAAAAAAACAATGACCCGGGACCTGTTGTCAAAATCCCAAAAGTATGAAAAAAAAAAAAACATGACCCGGGACTTGAACTAAATTTTTTTGTGGATGGAGCTTAACTGCCATCAGTTTAAATAATATCTTTTGCCTTTTAACCATGATAGGAAAGTATGAAAAAAAAAAAAAAAACGATGACCCGGGACCTGTCGTCAAAATCCCAAAAGTATGAAAAAAAAAAAACATGAACCGGGACTTGAACTCAATTTTTTTGTGGATGGAGCTTAACTGCCATCAGTTTAAAGAATATATTTTGCCTTTTAACCATGATAGGAAAGTATGAAAAAAACAAAAACAAAAAAAAAAACGATGACCCGGGACCTGTCGTCAAAATCCCAAAAGTATGAAAAAAAAAAACATGAACCGGGACTTGAACTCAATTTTTTTGTGGATGGAGCTTAACTGCCATCAGTTTAAAGAATATCTTTTGCCTTTTAACCATGATAGGAAAGTATGAAAAAAACAAAAAAAAAAAAAAACGATGACCCGGGACCTGTCGTCAAAATCCCAAAAGTATGAAAAATCAAAAAAACATGACCCTGGACTTGAACTCAATTTTTTTGTGGATGGAGCTTAACTGCCATCAGTTTAAATAATATCTTTTGCCTTTAAACCATGATAGGAAAGTATGAAAAAAAAAAAAAAACGATGACCCGGGACCTGTCGTCAAAATCCCAAAAGTATGAAAAAAAAAAAACATGACCCAGGACTTGAACTCAATTTCTTTGTGGATGGAGCTTAACTGCCATCAGTTTAAAGAATATCTTTTGACTTTTAACCATGATAGGAAAGTATGAAAAAAAAAAAAAAAACGATGACCCGGGACCTGTCGTCAAAATCCCAAAAGTATGAAAAAAAAAAAAACATGACCCGGGACTTGAACTAAATTTTTTTGTGGATGGAGCTTAACTGCCATCAGTTTAAATAATATATTTTGCCTTTTAACCATGATAGGAAAGTATGAAAAAAACAAAAACAAAAAAAAAACGATGACCCGGGACCTGTCGTC
Organism: Phoxinus phoxinus; assembly: GCF_949152265.1. Classification (NCBI taxonomy): domain Eukaryota; kingdom Metazoa; phylum Chordata; class Actinopteri; order Cypriniformes; family Leuciscidae; genus Phoxinus; species Phoxinus phoxinus. Next base: position 34,800,014 of record NC_136881.1, read on the forward strand.
AAAATCCCAAAAGTATGAAAAAAAAAAACATGAACCGGGACTTGAACTCAATTTTTTTGTGGATGGAGCTTAAAGGATTAGTTCACTTTTAAAGTGAAAATTCTGTCATCATTTACTCACCCTTAAGTTGTTTCAAACCTGTATGAATTTATTTCCTCTGCTGAACACAAAGGAAGATATTTAGAAGAATGTCAGTAACCAGACTGTTTTTGGTTCCCATTGACTTCCATAGTATATTTTTTTCCTACTATGGAAGTCAATGGGAACCAAAAACTGTCTGGTTACTGACATTCTTCTAAATATCTTCCTTTGTGTTCAGCAGAGGAAATAAATTCATACAGGTTTGAAACAACTTAAGGGTGAGTAACAGATGACAGAATTTTCACTTTAAAAGTGAACTAATCCTTTAACTGCCATCAGTTTAAAGAATATATTTTGCCTTTTAACCATGATAGGAAAGTATGAAAAAAAAAAAAAAAAAAAAAACGATGACCCGGGACCTGTCGTCAAAATCCCAAAAGTATGAAAAAAAAAAACCATGACCCGGGACTTGAACTCATTTTTTTTGTGGATGGAGCTTAACTGCCATCAGTTTAAATAATATCTTTTGCCTTTTAACCATGATAGGAAAGTATGAAAAAAAAAAAAAAACGATGACCCGGGACCTGTCGTCAAAATCCCAAAAGTATGAAAAAAAAAAAACATGAACCGGGACTTGAACTCAATTTTTTTGTGGATGGAGCTTAACTGCCATCAGTTTAAAGAATATATTTTGCCTTTTAACCATGATAGGAAAGTATGAAAAAAACAAAAACAAAAAAAAAAACGATGACCCGGGACCTGTCGTCAAAATCCCAAAAGTATGAAAAAACAAAAAAACAAAAAAAAACATGAACCGGGACTTGAACTCAATTTCTTTGTGGATGGAGCTTAACTGCCATCAGTTTAAAGAATATATTTTGCTTTTTAACCATGATAGGAAAGTATGAAAAAAAAAAAAAAACGATGACCCGGGACCTGTCGTCAAAATCCCAAAAGTATGAAAAAAAAAAAACATGACCCGGGACTTGAACTCATTTTTTTTGTGGATGGAGCTTAACTGCCATCAGTTTAAATAATATCTTTTGCCTTTTAACCATGATAGGAAAGTATGAAAAAAAAAAAAAAAAAAAAAAACGATGACCCGGGACCTGTCGTCAAAATCCCAAAAGTATGAAAAATCAAAAAAACATGACCCGGGACTTGAACTCAATTTTTTTGTGGATGGAGCTTAACTGCCATCAGTTTAAAGAATATCTTTTGACTTTTAACCATGATAGGAAAGTATGAAAAAAAAAAAAAAAACGATGACCCGGGACCTGTCGTCAAAATCCCAAAAGTATGAAAAAAAAAAAAACATGACCCGGGACTTGAACTCAATTTTTTTGTGGATGGAGCTTAACTGCCATCAGTTTAAAGAATATCTTTTGACTTTTAACCATGATAGGAAAGTATGAAAAAAAAAAAAAAAACGATGACCCGGGACCTGTCGTCAAAATCCCAAAAGTATGAAAAAAAAAAAAAAAAAAACATGACCCGGGACTTGAACTCAATTTCTTTGTGGATGGAGCTTAACTGCCATCAGTTTAAAGAATATATTTTGCTTTTTAACCATGATAGGAAAGTATGAAAAAAAAAAAAAAAACGATGACCCGGGACCTTTCGTCAAAATCCCAAAAGTATGAAAAAAAAAAACATGACCCGGGACTTGAACTCAATTTTTTTGTGGATGGAGCTTAACTGCCATCAGTTTAAATAATATATTTTGCCTTTTAACCATGATAGGAAAGTATGAAAAAAACAAAAAACAAAAAAAAAACGATGACCCGGGACCTGTCGTCAAAATCCCAAAAGTATGAAAAAACAAAAAAACAAAAAAAAACATGACCCGGGACTTGAACTCAATTTCTTTGTGGATAGAGCTTAACTGCCATCAGTTTAAAGAATATCTTTTGCTTTTTAACCATGATAGGAAAGTATGAAAAAAAAAAAAAAAAACGATGACCCGGGACCTGTCGTCAAAATCCCAAAAGTATGAAAAAAAAAAAAACATGACCCGGGACTTGAACTCAATTTTTTTGTGGATGGAGCTTGACTGCCATCAGTTTAAATAATATCTTTTGCCTTTTAACCATGATAGGAAAGTATGAAAAAAAAAAAAAAAACGATGACCCGGGACCTGTCGTCAAAATCCCAAAAGTATGAGAAAAAAAAACAAAAAAAAAACATGACCCTGGACTTGAACTCAATTTTTTTGTGGATGGAGCTTAACTGCCATCAGTTTAAATAATATATTTTGCCTTTTAACCATGATAGGAAAGTATGAAAAAAAAAAAAAAAACGATGACCCGGGACCTGTCGTCAAAATCCCCAAAATATGAAAAAAAAAAAACATGAACCGGGACTTGAACTCAATTTTTTTGTGGATGGAGCTTAACTGCCATCAGTTTAAAGAATATCTTTTGCCTTTTAACCATGATAGGAAAGTATGAAAAAAACAAACAAAAAAAAACAACGATGACCCGGGACCTGTCGTCAAAATCCCAAAAGTATGAAAAATCAAAAAAACAAAAAAAAAACATGACCCAGGACTTGAACTCAATTTCTTTGTGGATGGAGCTTAACTGCCATCAGTTTAAAGAATATATTTTGCTTTTTAACCATAATAGGAAAGTATGAAAAAAAAAAAAAAAAACGATGACCCGGGACCTGTCGTCCAAATCCCAAAAGTATGAAAAAAAAAAACATGACCCTGGACTTGAACTAAATTTTTTTGTGGATGGAGCTTAACTGCCATCAGTTTAAATAATATCTTTTGCCTTTTAACCATGATAGGAAAGTATGAAAAAAAAAAAAACAAAAAAAAAAACGATGACCCGGGACCTGTCGTCAAAATCCCAAAAGTATGAAAAAACAAAAAAACAAAAAAAAACATGACCCGGGACTTGAACTCAATTTCTTTGTGGATAGAGCTTAACTGCCATCAGTTTAAAGAATATCTTTTGACTTTTAACCATGATAGGAAAGTATGAAAAAAAAAAAAAACGATGACCCGGGACCTGTCGTCAAAATCCCAAAAGTATGAAAAAAAAAAAAAACATGAACCCGGACTTGAACTCAATTTCTTTGTGGATGGAGCTTAACTGCCATCAGTTTAAAGAATATCTTTTGCCTTTTAACCATGATAGGAAAGTATGAAAAAAAAAGAAAAAACGATGACCCGGGACCTGTCGTCAAAATCCCAAAAGTATGAGAAATAAAAAATAAAAAAAACATGACCCTGGACTTGAACTCAATTTTTTTGTGGATGGAGCTTAACTGCCATCAGTTTAAAGAATATCTTTTGCCTTTTAACCATGATAGGAAAGTATGAAAAAAAAAAAAAAAAAAAACGATGACCCGGGACCTGTCGTCAAAATCCCAAAAGTATGAAAAAAAAAAAAACATGACCCGGGACTTGAACTCAATTTTTTTGTGGATGGAGCTTAACTGCCATCAGTTTAAAGAATATATTTAGCTTTTTAACCATGATAGGAAAGTATGAAAAAAAAAAAAAAAACGATAACCCGGGACCTGTCGTCAAAATCCCAAAAGTATGAAAAAAAAAAAAACATGACCCGGGACTTGAACTCAATTTTTTTGTGGATGGAGCTTAACTGCCATCAGTTTAAAGAATATATTTAGCTTTTTAACCATGATAGGAAAGTATGAAAAAAAAAAAAAAAAACGATGACCCGGGACCTGTCGTCAAAATCCCAAAAGTATGAAAAAACAAAAAAACAAAAAAAAACATGACCCGGGACTTGAACTCAATTTTTTTGTGGATGGAGCTTAACTGCCATCAGTTTAAAGAATATCTTTTGACTTTTAACCATGATAGGAAAGTATGAAAAAAAAAGAAAAAACGATGACCCGGGACCTGTCGTCAAAATCCCAAAAGTATGAAAAAAAAAAAACATGAACCGGGACTTGAACTCAATTTCTTTGTGGATGGAGCTTAACTGCCATCAGTTTAAAGAATATCTTTTGCCTTTTAACCATGATAGGAAAGTATGAAAAAAAAAAAAAAAAAAACGATGACCCGGGACCTGTCGTCAAAATCCCAAAAGTATGAAAAAAAAAAAACATGACCCGGGACTTGAACTCAATTTTTTTGTGGATGGAGCTTAACTGCCATCAGTTTAAAGAATATCTTTTGCCTTTTAACCATGATAGGAAAGTATGAAAAAAAAAAAAAAAAAAACGATGACCCGGGACCTGTCGTCAAAATCCCAAAAGTATGAAAAAAAAAAAACATGAACCGGGACTTGAACTCAATTTTTTTGTGGATGGAGCTTAACTGCCATCAGTTTAAATAATATATTTTGCCTTTTAACCATGATAGGAAAGTATGAAAAAAACAAAAACAAAAAAAAAACGATGACCCGGGACCTGTCGTCAAAATCCCAAAAGTATGAAAAAAAAAAAACATGAACCGGGACTTGAACTCAATTTTTTTGTGGATGGAGCTTAACTGCCATCAGTTTAAAGAATATATTTTGCCTTTTAACCATGATAGGAAAGTATGAAAAAAAAAAAAAAAAAAAAAAAACGATGACCCGGGACCTGTCGTCAAAATCCCAAAAGTATGAAAAAACAAAAAAACAAAAAAAAACATGACCCGGGACTTGAACTCAATTTCTTTGTGGATGGAGCTTAACTGCCATCAGTTTAAAGAATATATTTTGCCTTTTAACCATGATAGGAAAGTATGAAAAAAAAAAAAAAAAAAAAAAAACGATGACCCGGGACCTGTCGTCAAAATCCCAAAAGTATGAAAAAAAAAAAACATGACCCGGGACTTGAACTCAATTTCTTTGTGGATGGAGCTTAACTGCCATCAGTTTAAATAATATCTTTTGCCTTTTAACCATGATAGGAAAGTATGAAAAAAAAAACAAAAAAAAAACGATGACCCGGGACCTGTCGTCAAAATCCCAAAAGTATGAAAAAAAAAAAACATGAACCGGGACTTGAACTCAATTTTTTTGTGGATGGAGCTTAACTGCCATCAGTTTAAAGAATATCTTTTGCCTTTTAACCATGATAGGAAAGTATGAAAAAAAAAAAAAAAAAAAAAAACGATGACCTTAACCAGTTAAGCTCACCTGTCGTCAAAATCCCAAAAGTATGAAAAATCAAAAAAACAAAAAAAAACATGACCCGGGACTTGAACTCAATTTTTTTGTGGATGGAGCTTAACTGCCATCAGTTTAAAGAATATATTTTGCTTTTTAACCATGATAGGAAAGTATGAAAAAAAAAAAAAAAACGATGACCCGGGACCTGTCGTCAAAATCCCAAAAGTATGAAAAAACAAAAAAACAAAAAAAAACATGACCCGGGACTTGAACTCAATTTCTTTGTGGATGGAGCTTAACTGCCATCAGTTTAAATAATATCTTTTGCCTTTTAACCATGATAGGAAAGTATGAAAAAAACAAAAACAAAAAAAAAACGATGACCCGGGACCTGTCGTCAAAATCCCAAAAGTATGAAAAAAAAAAAACATGAACCGGGACTTGAACTAAATTTTTTTGTGGATGGAACTTAACTGCCATCAGTTTAAAGAATATCTTTTGCCTTTTAACCATGATAGGAAAGTATGAAAAAAACAAAAACAAAAAAAAAACGATGACCCGGGACCTGTCGTCAAAATCCCAAAAGTATGAAAAAAAAAAAACATGAACCGGGACTTGAACTCAATTTCTTTGTGGATGGAGCTTAACTGCCATCAGTTTAAAGAATATCTTTTGACTTTTAACCATGATAGGAAAGTATGAAAAAAAAAAAAAAAAACGATGACCCGGGACCTGTCGTCAAAATCCCAAAAGTATGAAAAATCAAAAAAACATGAACCGGGACTTGAACTAAATTTTTTTGTGGATGGAGCTTAACTGCCATCAGTTTAAAGAATATATTTTGCCTTTTAACCATGATAGGAAAGTATGAAAAAAAACAAAACAAAAAAAAAACGATGACCCGGGACCTGTCGTCAAAATCCCAAAAGTATGAAAAATCAAAAAAACAAAAAAAAACATGACCCGGGACTTGAACTCAATTTTTTTGTGGATGGAGCTTAACTGCCATCAGTTTAAAGAATATCTTTTGACTTTTAACCATGATAGGAAAGTATGAAAAAAAAAAAAAAACGATGACCCGGGACCTGTCGTCAAAATCCCAAAAGTATGAAAAAAAAAAAAAAAAAAAACATGACCCTGGACTTGAACTCAATTTTTTTGTGGATGGAGCTTAACTGCCATCAGTTTAAAGAATATCTTTTGCCTTTTAACCATGATAGGAAAGTATGAAAAAAAAAAAAAAAAAAACGATGACCCGGGACCTGTCGTCAAAATCCCAAAAGTATGAAAAAAAAAAAACATGAACCGGGACTTGAACTCAATTTTTTTGTGGATGGAGCTTAACTGCCATCAGTTTAAATAATATATTTTGCCTTTTAACCATGATAGGAAAGTATGAAAAAAACAAAAACAAAAAAAAAACGATGACCCGGGACCTGTCGTCAAAATCCCAAAAGTATGAAAAAAAAAAAACATGAACCGGGACTTGAACTCAATTTTTTTGTGGATGGAGCTTAACTGCCATCAGTTTAAAGAATATATTTTGCCTTTTAACCATGATAGGAAAGTATGAAAAAAAAAAAAAAAAAAAAAAAACGATGACCCGGGACCTGTCGTCAAAATCCCAAAAGTATGAAAAAACAAAAAAACAAAAAAAAACATGACCCGGGACTTGAACTCAATTTCTTTGTGGATGGAGCTTAACTGCCATCAGTTTAAAGAATATATTTTGCCTTTTAACCATGATAGGAAAGTATGAAAAAAAAAAAAAAACGATGACCCGGGACCTGTCGTCAAAATCCCAAAAGTATGAAAAAAAAAAAACATGACCCGGGACTTGAACTCAATTTCTTTGTGGATGGAGCTTAACTGCCATCAGTTTAAAGAATATCTTTTGCCTTTTAACCATGATAGGAAAGTATGAAAAAAAAAAAAAAAACGATGACCCGGGACCTGTCGTCAAAATCCCAAAAGTATGAGAAAAAAAAAAAAAAAAAAACATGACCCTGGACTTGAACTCAATTTTTTTGTGGATGGAGCTTAACTGCCATCAGTTTAAAGAATATCTTTTGCCTTTTAACCATGATAGGAAAGTATGAAAAAAAAAAAAAAAACGATGACCCGGGACCTGTCGTCAAAATCCCAAAAGTATGAAAAAAAAAAAAACATGACCCGGGACTTGAACTCAATTTTTTTGTGGATGGAGCTTAACTGCCATCAGTTTAAAGAATATCTTTTACCTTTTAACCATGATAGGAAAGTATGAAAAAAAAAAAAAAAAAAAAAAAAAACGATGACCCGGGACCTTGTCGTCAAAATCCCAAAAGTATGAAAAATCAAAAAAACAAAAAAAAACATGACCCGGGACTTGAACTAAATTTTTTTGTGGATGGAGCTTAACTGCCATCAGTTTAAAGAATATATTTTGCTTTTTAACCATGATAGGAAAGTATGAAAAAAAAAAAAAAAACGATGACCCCGGACCTGTCGTCCAAATCCCAAAAGTATGAAAAAAAAAAACATGAACCGGGACTTGAACTCAATTTTTTTGTGGATGGAGCTTAACTGCCATCAGTTTAAATAATATCTTTTGCCTTTTAACCATGATAGGAAAGTATGAAAAAAAAAAAAAAAAAAAAAAAACGATGACCCGGGACTTGAACTCAATTTTTTTGTGGATGGAGCTTAACTGCCATCAGTTTAAAGAATATCTTTTGACTTTTAACCATGATAGGAAAGTATGAAAAAAAAAAAAAAAAAAAAAAAACGATGACCCGGGACTTGAACTCAATTTTTTTGTGGATGGAGCTTAACTGCCATCAGTTTAAAGAATATATTTTGCTTTTTAACCATGATAGGAAAGTATGAAAAAAAAAAAAAAAACGATGACCCGGGACCTGTCGTCAAAATCCCAAAAGTATGAAAAAACAAAAAAACAAAAAAAAACATGACCCGGGACTTGAACTCAATTTCTTTGTGGATGGAGCTTAACTGCCATCAGTTTAAATAATATCTTTTGCCTTTTAACCATGATAGGAAAGTATGAAAAAAACAAAAACAAAAAAAAAACGATGACCCGGGACCTGTCGTCAAAATCCCAAAAGTATGAAAAAAAAAAAACATGAACCGGGACTTGAACTAAATTTTTTTGTGGATGGAACTTAACTGCCATCAGTTTAAAGAATATCTTTTGCCTTTTAACCATGATAGGAAAGTATGAAAAAAACAAAAACAAAAAAAAAACGATGACCCGGGACCTGTCGTCAAAATCCCAAAAGTATGAAAAAAAAAAAACATGAACCGGGACTTGAACTCAATTTCTTTGTGGATGGAGCTTAACTGCCATCAGTTTAAAGAATATCTTTTGACTTTTAACCATGATAGGAAAGTATGAAAAAAAAAAAAAAAAACGATGACCCGGGACCTGTCGTCAAAATCCCAAAAGTATGAAAAATCAAAAAAACATGAACCGGGACTTGAACTAAATTTTTTTGTGGATGGAGCTTAACTGCCATCAGTTTAAAGAATATATTTTGCCTTTTAACCATGATAGGAAAGTATGAAAAAAAACAAAACAAAAAAAAAACGATGACCCGGGACCTGTCGTCAAAATCCCAAAAGTATGAAAAATCAAAAAAACAAAAAAAAACATGACCCGGGACTTGAACTCAATTTTTTTGTGGATGGAGCTTAACTGCCATCAGTTTAAAGAATATCTTTTGACTTTTAACCATGATAGGAAAGTATGAAAAAAAAAAAAAAACGATGACCCGGGACCTGTCGTCAAAATCCCAAAAGTATGAAAAAAAAAAAACATGAACCGGGACTTGAACTCAATTTTTTTGTGGATGGAGCTTAACTGCCATCAGTTTAAATAATATATTTTGCCTTTTAACCATGATAGGAAAGTATGAAAAAAACAAAAACAAAAAAAAAACGATGACCCGGGACCTGTCGTCAAAATCCCAAAAGTATGAAAAAAAAAAAACATGAACCGGGACTTGAACTCAATTTTTTTGTGGATGGAGCTTAACTGCCATCAGTTTAAAGAATATATTTTGCCTTTTAACCATGATAGGAAAGTATGAAAAAAAAAAAAAAAAAAAAAAAACGATGACCCGGGACCTGTCGTCAAAATCCCAAAAGTATGAAAAAACAAAAAAACAAAAAAAAACATGACCCGGGACTTGAACTCAATTTCTTTGTGGATGGAGCTTAACTGCCATCAGTTTAAAGAATATATTTTGCCTTTTAACCATGATAGGAAAGTATGAAAAAAAAAAAAAAACGATGACCCGGGACCTGTCGTCAAAATCCCAAAAGTATGAAAAAAAAAAAACATGACCCGGGACTTGAACTCAATTTCTTTGTGGATGGAGCTTAACTGCCATCAGTTTAAAGAATATCTTTTGCCTTTTAACCATGATAGGAAAGTATGAAAAAAAAAAAAAAAACGATGACCCGGGACCTGTCGTCAAAATCCCAAAAGTATGAGAAAAAAAAAAAAAAAAAAAACATGACCCTGGACTTGAACTCAATTTTTTTGTGGATGGAGCTTAACTGCCATCAGTTTAAAGAATATCTTTTGCCTTTTAACCATGATAGGAAAGTATGAAAAAAAAAACAAAAAAAAAACGATGACCCGGGACCTGTCGTCAAAATCCCAAAAGTATGAAAAAACAAAAAAACAAAAAAAAACATGACCCGGGACTTGAACTCAATTTCTTTGTGGATGGAGCTTAACTGCCATCAGTTTAAAGAATATATTTTGCCTTTTAACCATGATAGGAAAGTATGAAAAAAAAAAAAAAACGATGACCCGGGACCTGTCGTCAAAATCCCAAAAGTATGAAAAAAAAAAAACATGACCCGGGACTTGAACTCAATTTCTTTGTGGATGGAGCTTAACTGCCATCAGTTTAAAGAATATCTTTTGCCTTTTAACCATGATAGGAAAGTATGAAAAAAAAAAAAAAAACGATGACCCGGGACCTGTCGTCAAAATCCCAAAAGTATGAGAAAAAAAAAAAAAAAAAAAACATGACCCTGGACTTGAACTCAATTTTTTTGTGGATGGAGCTTAACTGCCATCAGTTTAAAGAATATATTTTGCCTTTTAACCATGATAGGAAAGTATGAAAAAAAAAAAAAAAAAAAAAAAACGATGACCCGGGACCTGTCGTCAAAATCCCAAAAGTATGAAAAAACAAAAAAACAAAAAAAAACATGACCCGGGACTTGAACTCAATTTCTTTGTGGATGGAGCTTAACTGCCATCAGTTTAAAGAATATATTTTGCCTTTTAACCATGATAGGAAAGTATGAAAAAAAAAAAAAAACGATGACCCGGGACCTGTCGTCAAAATCCCAAAAGTATGAAAAAAAAAAAACATGACCCGGGACTTGAACTCAATTTCTTTGTGGATGGAGCTTAACTGCCATCAGTTTAAAGAATATCTTTTGCCTTTTAACCATGATAGGAAAGTATGAAAAAAAAAAAAAAAACGATGACCCGGGACCTGTCGTCAAAATCCCAAAAGTATGAGAAAAAAAAAAAAAAAAAAACATGACCCTGGACTTGAACTCAATTTTTTTGTGGATGGAGCTTAACTGCCATCAGTTTAAAGAATATCTTTTGCCTTTTAACCATGATAGGAAAGTATGAAAAAAAAAAAAAAAACGATGACCCGGGACCTGTCGTCAAAATCCCAAAAGTATGAAAAAAAAAAAAACATGACCCGGGACTTGAACTCAATTTTTTTGTGGATGGAGCTTAACTGCCATCAGTTTAAAGAATATCTTTTACCTTTTAACCATGATAGGAAAGTATGAAAAAAAAAAAAAAAAAAAAAAAAACGATGACCCGGGACCTTGTCGTCAAAATCCCAAAAGTATGAAAAATCAAAAAAACAAAAAAAAACATGACCCGGGACTTGAACTAAATTTTTTTGTGGATGGAGCTTAACTGCCATCAGTTTAAAGAATATATTTTGCTTTTTAACCATGATAGGAAAGTATGAAAAAAAAAAAAAAAACGATGACCCCGGACCTGTCGTCCAAATCCCAAAAGTATGAAAAAAAAAAACATGAACCGGGACTTGAACTCAATTTTTTTGTGGATGGAGCTTAACTGCCATCAGTTTAAATAATATCTTTTGCCTTTTAACCATGATAGGAAAGTATGAAAAAAAAAAAAAAAAAAAAAAAACGATGACCCGGGACTTGAACTCAATTTTTTTGTGGATGGAGCTTAACTGCCATCAGTTTAAAGAATATCTTTTGACTTTTAACCATGATAGGAAAGTATGAAAAAAAAAAAAAAAAACGATGACCCGGGACCTGTCGTCAAAATCCCAAAAGTATGAAAAAAAAAAAACATGAACCGGGACTTGAACTCAATTTTTTTGTGGATGGAGCTTAACTGCCATCAGTTTAAAGAATATATTTTGCTTTTTAACCATGATAGGAAAGTATGAAAAAAAAAAAAAAAACGATGACCCGGGACCTGTCGTCAAAATCCCAAAAGTATGAAAAAAAAAAAAACATGACCCGGGACTTGAACTCAATTTTTTTGTGGATGGAGCTTAACTGCCATCAGTTTAAAGAATATCTTTTGCCTTTTAACCATGATAGGAAAGTATGAAAAAAAAAAAAAAAAAAACGATGACCCGGGACCTGTCGTCAAAATCCCAAAAGTATGAAAAAAAAAAAAACATGACCCGGGACTTGAACTCAATTTTTTTGTGGATGGAGCTTAACTGCCATCAGTTTAAATAATATCTTTTGCCTTTTAACCATGATAGGAAAGTATGAAAAAAAAAAAAAAACGATGACCCGGGACCTGTCGTCAAAATCCCAAAAGTATGAAAAAAAAAAAACATGAACCGGGACTTGAACTCAATTTCTTTGTGGATGGAGCTTAACTGCCATCAGTTTAAAGAATATCTTTTGCCTTTTAACCATGATAGGTAAGTATGAAAAAAAAAAAAAAAAAAAACGATGACCCGGGACCTGTCGTCAAAATCCCAAAAGTATGAAAAATCAAAAAAACAAAAAAAAAACATGACCCGGGACTTGAACTCAATTTTTTTGTGGATGGAGCTTAACTGCCATCAGTTTAAAGAATATATTTTGCTTTTTAACCATGATAGGAAAGTATGAAAAAAAAAAAAAAAACGATGACCCGGGACCTGTCGTCAAAATCCCAAAAGTATGAAAAAAAAAAACATGACCCGGGACTTGAACTCAATTTTTTTGTGGATGGAGCTTGACTGCCATCAGTTTAAATAATATCTTTTGCCTTTTAACCATGATAGGAAAGTATGAAAAAAAAAAAAAAAACGATGACCCGGGACCTGTCGTCAAAATCCCAAAAGTATGAGAAAAAAAAAAAAAAAAAACATGACCCTGGACTTGAACTCAATTTTTTTGTGGATGGAGCTTAACTGCCATCAGTTTAAATAATATATTTTGCCTTTTAACCATGATAGGAAAGTATGAAAAAAAAAAAAAACGATGACCCGGGACCTGTCGTCAAAATCCCAAAAGTATGAAAAAAAAAAAACATGAACCGGGACTTGAACTCAATTTTTTTGTGGATGGAGCTTAACTGCCATCAGTTTAAAGAATATCTTTTGCCTTTTAACCATGATAGGAAAGTATGAAAAAAAAAAAAAAAAAAAAAACGATGACCCGGGACCTGTCGTCAAAATCCCAAAAGTATGAAAAATCAAAAAAACAAAAAAAAACATGACCCGGGACTTGAACTCAATTTCTTTGTGGATGGAGCTTAACTGCCATCAGTTTAAAGAATATATTTTGCTTTTTAACCATGATAGGAAAGTATGAAAAAAAAAAAAAAAACGATGACCCGGGACCTGTCGTCCAAATCCCAAAAGTATGAAAAAAAAAAACATGACCCTGGACTTGAACTAAATTTTTTTGTGGATGGAGCTTAACTGCCATCAGTTTAAATAATATCTTTTGCCTTTTAACCATGATAGGAAAGTATGAAAAAAAAAGAAAAAACGATGACCCGGGACCTGTCGTCAAAATCCCAAAAGTATGAAAAAAAAAAAAAAAAAAAAAACATGACCTGGGACTTGAACTCAATTTCTTTGTGGATAGAGCTTAACTGCCATCAGTTTAAAGAATATCTTTTGACTTTTAACCATGATAGGAAAGTATGAAAAAAAAAGAAAAAACGATGACCCGGGACCTGTCGTCAAAATCCCAAAAGTATAAAAAAAAAAAAAAAAAAAAAAAAACGATGACCCGGGACCTGTCGTCAAAATCCCAAAAGTATGAAAAAACAAAAAAACAAAAAAAAACATGACCCGGGACTTGAACTCAATTTCTTTGTGGATAGAGCTTAACTGCCATCAGTTTAAAGAATATCTTTTGACTTTTAACCATGATAGGAAAGTATGAAAAAAAAAGAAAAAACGATGACCCGGGACCTGTCGTCAAAATCCCAAAAGTATGAAAAAAAAAAAAAAAAAAAAAAACATGACCTGGGACTTGAACTCAATTTCTTTGTGGATGGAGCTTAACTGCCATCAGTTTAAAGAATATATTTTGCTTTTTAACCATGATAGGAAAGTATGAAAAAAAAAAAAAAAACGATGACCCGGGACCTTTCGTCAAAATCCCAAAAGTATGAAAAAAAAAAACATGACCCGGGACTTGAACTCAATTTTTTTGTGGATGGAGCTTAACTGCCATCAGTTTAAATAATATATTTTGCCTTTTAACCATGATAGGAAAGTATGAAAAAAACAAAAACAAAAAAAAACGATGACCCGGGACCTGTCGTCAAAATCCCAAAAGTATGAAAAAACAAAAAAACAAAAAAAAACATGACCCGGGACTTGAACTCAATTTTTTTGTGGATGGAGCTTAACTGCCATCAGTTTAAAGAATATCTTTTGCCTTTTAACCATGATAGGAAAGTATGAAAAAAAAAAAAAAAAAAACGATGACCCGGGACCTGTCGTCAAAATCCCAAAAGTATGAAAAAAAAAAAACATGACCCGGGACTTGAACTCAATTTTTTTGTGGATGGAGCTTAACTGCCATCAGTTTAAATAATATCTTTTGCCTTTTAACCATGATAGGAAAGTATGAAAAAAAAAAAAAAAAAAAAAAACGATGACCCGGGACCTGTCGTCAAAATCCCAAAAGTATGAAAAAAAAAAAACATGAACCGGGACTTGAACTCAATTTTTTTGTGGATGGAGCTTAACTGCCATCAGTTTAAAGAATATATTTTGCTTTTTAACCATGATAGGAAAGTATGAAAAAAAAAAAAAAAACGATGACCCGGGACCTGTCGTCAAAATCCCAAAAGTATGAAAAATCAAAAAAACAAAAAAAAACATGACCCGGGACTTGAATTAAATTTTTTTGTGGATGGAGCTTAACTGCCATCAGTTTAAATAATATCTTTTGCCTTTTAACCATGATAGGAAAGTATGAAAAAAACAAAACAAAAAAAAACGATGACCCGGGACCTGTCGTCAAAATCCCAAAAGTATGAAAAAACAAAAAAACAAAAAAAAACATGACCCGGGACTTGAACTCAATTTCTTTGTGGATGGAGCTTAACTGCCATCAGTTTAAATAATATCTTTTGCCTTTTAACCATGATAGGAAAGTATGAAAAAAACAAAAACAAAAAAAAAACGATGACCCGGGACCTGTCGTCAAAATCCCAAAAGTATGAAAAAAAAAAAACATGAACCGGGACTTGAACTCAATTTCTTTGTGGATGGAGCTTAACTGCCATCAGTTTAAAGAATATCTTTTGACTTTTAACCATGATAGGAAAGTATGAAAAAAACAAAAACAAAAAAAAAACGATGACCCGGGACCTGTCGTCAAAATCCCAAAAGTATGAAAAAAAAAAACATGAACCGGGACTTGAACTCAATTTTTTTGTGGATGGAGCTTAACTGCCATCAGTTTAAATAATATATTTTGCCTTTTAACCATGATAGGAAAGTATGAAAAAAACAAAAACAAAAAAAAAAACGATGACCCGGGACCTGTCGTCAAAATCCCAAAAGTATGAAAAAAAAAAAACATGAACCGGGACTTGAACTCAATTTTTTTGTGGATGCAGCTTAACTGCCATCAGTTTAAAGAATATATTTTGCCTTTTAACCATGATAGGAAAGTATGAAAAAAAAAAAAAAAAAAAAAAACGATGACCCGGGACCTGTCGTCAAAATCCCAAAAGTATGAAAAAAAAAAAAAAAAAAAAAAAACCATGACCCGGGACTTGAACTCAATTTCTTTGTGGATGGAGCTTAACTGCCATCAGTTTAAAGAATATATTTTGCCTTTTAACCATGATAGGAAAGTATGAAAAAAAAAAAAAAACGATGACCCGGGACCTGTCGTCAAAATCCCAAAAGTATGAAAAAAAAAAAACATGACCCGGGACTTGAACTCAATTTCTTTGTGGATGGAGCTTAACTGCCATCAGTTTAAATAATATCTTTTGCCTTTTAACCATGATAGGAAAGTATGAAAAAAAAAAAAAAAAAACGATGACCCGGGACCTGTCGTCAAAATCCCAAAAGTATGAAAAAAAAAAACATGAACCGGGACTTGAACTCAATTTTTTTGTGGATGGAGCTTAACTGCCATCAGTTTAAAGAATATCTTTTGCCTTTTAACCATGATAGGAAAGTATGAAAAAAAAAAAAAAAAAAAAAAAAACGATGACCCCGGACCTGTCGTCAAAATCCCAAAAGTATGAAAAATCAAAAAAACTAAAAAAAACATGACCCGGGACTTGAACTAAATTTTTTTGTGGATGGAGCTTAACTGCCATCAGTTTAAATAATATATTTTGCCTTTTAACCATGATAGGAAAGTATGAAAAAAACAAAAACAAAAAAAAACGATGACCCGGGACCTGTAGTCAAAATCCCAAAAGTATGAAAAAACAAAAAAACAAAAAAAAACATGACCCGGGACTTGAACTCAATTTCTTTGTGGATGGAGCTTAACTGCCATCAGTTTAAATAATATATTTTGCCTTTTAACCATGATAGGAAAGTATGAAAAAAACAAAAACAAAAAAAAAACGATGACCCGGGACCTGTCGTCAAAATCCCAAAAGTATGAAAAAAAAAAAACATGAACCGGGACTTGAACTCAATTTTTTTGTGGATGGAGCTTAACTGCCATCAGTTTAAAGAATATATTTTGCCTTTTAACCATGATAGGAAAGTATGAAAAAAAAAAAAAAAAAAAAAAAACGATGACCCGGGACCTGTCGTCAAAATCCCAAAAGTATGAAAAAACAAAAAAACAAAAAAAAACATGACCCGGGACTTGAACTCAATTTCTTTGTGGATAGAGCTTAACTGCCATCAGTTTAAAGAATATCTTTTGACTTTTAACCATGATAGGAAAGTATGAAAAAAAAAGAAAAAACGATGACCCGGGACCTGTCGTCAAAATCCCAAAAGTATGAAAAAAAAAAAAAAAAAAAAAAACATGACCTGGGACTTGAACTCAATTTCTTTGTGGATGGAGCTTAACTGCCATCAGTTTAAAGAATATATTTTGCTTTTTAACCATGATAGGAAAGTATGAAAAAAAAAAAAAAAACGATGACCCGGGACCTTTCGTCAAAATCCCAAAAGTATGAAAAAAAAAAACATGACCCGGGACTTGAACTCAATTTTTTTGTGGATGGAGCTTAACTGCCATCAGTTTAAATAATATATTTTGCCTTTTAACCATGATAGGAAAGTATGAAAAAAACAAAAACAAAAAAAAACGATGACCCGGGACCTGTCGTCAAAATCCCAAAAGTATGAAAAAACAAAAAAACAAAAAAAAACATGACCCGGGACTTGAACTCAATTTTTTTGTGGATGGAGCTTAACTGCCATCAGTTTAAAGAATATCTTTTGACTTTTAACCATGATAGGAAAGTATGAAAAAAAATGAAAAAACGATGACCCGGGACCTGTCGTCAAAATCCCAAAAGTATGAAAAAAAAAAAACATGAACCGGGACTTGAACTCAATTTCTTTGTGGATGGAGCTTAACTGCCATCAGTTTAAAGAATATCTTTTGCCTTTTAACCATGATAGGAAAGTATGAAAAAAAAAAAAAAAAAAACGATGACCCGGGACCTGTCGTCAAAATCCCAAAAGTATGAAAAAAAAAAAACATGACCCGGGACTTGAACTCAATTTTTTTGTGGATGGAGCTTAACTGCCATCAGTTTAAATAATATCTTTTGCCTTTTAACCATGATAGGAAAGTATGAAAAAAAAAAAAAAAAAAAAAAACGATGACCCGGGACCTGTCGTCAAAATCCCAAAAGTATGAAAAAAAAAAAACATGAACCGGGACTTGAACTCAATTTTTTTGTGGATGGAGCTTAACTGCCATCAGTTTAAAGAATATATTTTGCTTTTTAACCATGATAGGAAAGTATGAAAAAAAAAAAAAAAACGATGACCCGGGACCTGTCGTCAAAATCCCAAAAGTATGAAAAATCAAAAAAACAAAAAAAAACATGACCCGGGACTTGAATTAAATTTTTTTGTGGATGGAGCTTAACTGCCATCAGTTTAAATAATATCTTTTGCCTTTTAACCATGATAGGAAAGTATGAAAAAAACAAAACAAAAAAAAACGATGACCCGGGACCTGTCGTCAAAATCCCAAAAGTATGAAAAAACAAAAAAACAAAAAAAAACATGACCCGGGACTTGAACTCAATTTCTTTGTGGATGGAGCTTAACTGCCATCAGTTTAAATAATATCTTTTGCCTTTTAACCATGATAGGAAAGTATGAAAAAAACAAAAACAAAAAAAAAACGATGACCCGGGACCTGTCGTCAAAATCCCAAAAGTATGAAAAAAAAAAAACATGAACCGGGACTTGAACTCAATTTCTTTGTGGATGGAGCTTAACTGCCATCAGTTTAAAGAATATCTTTTGACTTTTAACCATGATAGGAAAGTATGAAAAAAACAAAAACAAAAAAAAAACGATGACCCGGGACCTGTCGTCAAAATCCCAAAAGTATGAAAAAACAAAACATGAACCGGGACTTGAACTCAATTTTTTTGTGGATGGAGCTTAACTGCCATCAGTTTAAATAATATATTTTGCCTTTTAACCATGATAGGAAAGTATGAAAAAAACAAAAACAAAAAAAAAACGATGACCCGGGACCTGTCGTCAAAATCCCAAAAGTATGAAAAAAAAAAAACATGAACCGGGACTTGAACTCAATTTTTTTGTGGATGCAGCTTAACTGCCATCAGTTTAAAGAATATATTTTGCCTTTTAACCATGATAGGAAAGTATGAAAAAAAAAAAAAAAAAAAAAAAAAACGATGACCCGGGACCTGTCGTCAAAATCCCAAAAGTATGAAAAAACAAAAAAACAAAAAAAAACATGACCCGGGACTTGAACTCAATTTCTTTGTGGATGGAGCTTAACTGCCATCAGTTTAAAGAATATATTTTGCCTTTTAACCATGATAGGAAAGTATGAAAAAAAAAAAAAAACGATGACCCGGGACCTGTCGTCAAAATCCCAAAAGTATGAAAAAAAAAAAACATGACCCGGGACTTGAACTCAATTTCTTTGTGGATGGAGCTTAACTGCCATCAGTTTAAATAATATCTTTTGCCTTTTAACCATGATAGGAAAGTATGAAAAAAAAAAAAAAAAAACGATGACCCGGGACCTGTCGTCAAAATCCCAAAAGTATGAAAAAAAAAAACATGAACCGGGACTTGAACTCAATTTTTTTGTGGATGGAGCTTAACTGCCATCAGTTTAAAGAATATCTTTTGCCTTTTAACCATGATAGGAAAGTATGAAAAAAAAAAAAAAAAAAAAAAAAAACGATGACCCCGGACCTGTCGTCAAAATCCCAAAAGTATGAAAAATCAAAAAAACAAAAAAAAACATGACCCGGGACTTGAACTAAATTTTTTTGTGGATGGAGCTTAACTGCCATCAGTTTAAATAATATATTTTGCCTTTTAACCATGATAGGAAAGTATGAAAAAAACAAAAACAAAAAAAAACGATGACCCGGGACCTGTAGTCAAAATCCCAAAAGTATGAAAAAACAAAAAAACAAAAAAAAACATGACCCGGGACTTGAACTCAATTTCTTTGTGGATGGAGCTTAACTGCCATCAGTTTAAATAATATCTTTTGCCTTTTAACCATGATAGGAAAGTATGAAAAAAACAAAAACAAAAAAAAAACGATGACCCGGGACCTGTCGTCAAAATCCCAAAAGTATGAAAAAAAAAAAACATGAACCGGGACTTGAACTCAATTTTTTTGTGGATGGAGCTTAACTGCCATCAGTTTAAAGAATATATTTTGCCTTTTAACCATGATAGGAAAGTATGAAAAAAAAAAAAAAAAAAAAAAAACGATGACCCGGGACCTGTCGTCAAAATCCCAAAAGTATGAAAAATCAAAAAAACTAAAAAAAACATGACCCGGGACTTGAACTCAATTTTTTTGTGGATGGAGCTTAACTGCCATCAGTTTAAAGAATATATTTTGCTTTTTAACCATGATAGGAAAGTATGAAAAAAAAAAAAAAAATGATGACCCGGGACCTGTCGTCAAAATCCCAGAAGTATGAAAAAAAAAAAACATGACCCGGGACTTGAACTCAATTTTTTTGTGGATGGAGCTTAACTGCCATCAGTTTAAAGAATATCTTTTGACTTTTAACCATGATAGGAAAGTATGAAAAAAAAAAAAAAACGATGACCCGGGACCTGTCGTCAAAATCCCAAAAGTATGAAAAAAAAAAAAACATGAACCGGGACTTGAACTCAATTTCTTTGTGGATGGAGCTTAACTGCCATCAGTTTAAAGAATATCTTTTGCCTTTTAACCATGATAGGAAAGTATGAAAAAAAAAGAAAAAACGATGACCCGGGACCTGTCGTCAAAATCCCAAAAGTATGAGAAAAAAAAAAGAAAAAAAAACATGACCCTGGACTTGAACTCAATTTTTTTGTGGATGGAGCTTAACTGCCATCAGTTTAAAGAATATATTTTGCCTTTTAACCATGATAGGAAAGTATGAAAAAAAAAAAAAAAAAAACGATGACCCGGGACCTGTCGTCAAAATCCCAAAAGTATGAAAAAAAAAAAAACATGACCCGGGACTTGAACTCAATTTTTTTGTGGATGGAGCTTAACTGCCATCAGTTTAAATAATATATTTTGCCTTTTAACCATGATAGGAAAGTATGAAAAAAACAAAAACAAAAAAAAAACGATGACCCGGGACCTGTCGTCAAAATCCCAAAAGTATGAAAAAACAAAAAAACAAAAAAAAACATGACCCGGGACTTGAACTCAATTTCTTTGTGGATGGAGCTTAACTGCCATCAGTTTAAAGAATATATTTTGCTTTTTAACCATGATAGGAAAGTATGAAAAAAAAAAAAAAAACGATGACCCGGGACCTGTCGTCAAAATCCCAGAAGTATGAAAAAAAAAAAACATGACCCGGGACTTGAACTCAATTTTTTTGTGGATGGAGCTTAACTGCCATCAGTTTAAAGAATATCTTTTGACTTTTAACCATGATAGGAAAGTATGAAAAAAAAAAAAAAACGATGACCCGGGACCTGTCGTCAAAATCCCAAAAGTATGAAAAAAAAAAAACATGAACCGGGACTTGAACTCAATTTCTTTGTGGATGGAGCTTAACTGCCATCAGTTTAAAGAATATCTTTTGCCTTTTAACCATGATAGGAAAGTATGAAAAAAAAAGAAAAAACGATGACCCGGGACCTGTCGTCAAAATCCCAAAAGTATGAGAAAAAAAAAAAAAAAAAAAACATGACCCTGGACTTGAACTCAATTTTTTTGTGGATGGAGCTTAACTGCCATCAGTTTAAAGAATATCTTTTGCCTTTTAACCATGATAGGAAAGTATGAAAAAAAAAAAAAAAAAACGATGACCCGGGACCTGTCGTCAAAATCCCAAAAGTATGAAAAAAAAAAAAACATGACCCGGGACTTGAACTCAATTTTTTTGTGGATGGAGCTTAACTGCCATCAGTTTAAATAATATCTTTTGCCTTTTAACCATGATAGGAAAGTATGAAAAAAAAAAAAAAACGATGACCCGGGACCTGTCGTCAAAATCCCAAAAGTATGAAAAAAAAAGAACATGAACCGGGACTTGAACTCAATTTTTTTGTGGATGGAGCTTAACTGCCATCAGTTTAAATAATATATTTTGCCTTTTAACCATGATAGGAAAGTATGAAAAAAACAAAAACAAAAAAAAAACGATGACCCGGGACCTGTCGTCAAAATCCCAAAAGTATGAAAAATCAAAAAAACAAAAAAAAACATGACCCGGGACTTGAACTCAATTTTTTTGTGGATGGAGCTTAACTGCCATCAGTTTAAAGAATATATTTTGCTTTTTAACCATGATAGGAAAGTATGAAAAAAAAAAAAAAAAACGATGACCCGGGACCTGTCGTCAAAATCCCAAAAGTATGAAAAAAAAAAAACACTAAAAAAAACATGACCCGGGACTTGAACTCAATTTCTTTGTGGATGGAGCTTAACTGCCATCAGTTTAAAGAATATATTTTGCTTTTTAACCATGATAGGAAAGTATGAAAAAAAAAAAAAAACGATGACCCGGGACCTGTCGTCAAAATCCCAGAAGTATGAAAAAAAAAAAACATGACCCGGGACTTGAACTCAATTTTTTTGTGGATGGAGCTTAACTGCCATCAGTTTAAAGAATATATTTTGCTTTTTAACCATGATAGGAAAGTATGAAAAAAAAAAAAAAAAAAAAAAAAACGATGACCCGGGACCTGTCATCAAAATCCCAAAAGTATGAAAAAAAAAAAACATGAACCGGGACTTGAACTCAATTTCTTTGTGGATGGAGCTTAACTGCCATCAGTTTAAAGAATATCTTTTGCCTTTTAACCATGATAGGAAAGTATGAAAAAAAAAGAAAAAACGATGACCCGGGACCTGTCGTCAAAATCCCAAAAGTATGAGAAAAAAAAAAAAAAAAAAAACATGACCCTGGACTTGAACTCAATTTTTTTGTGGATGGAGCTTAACTGCCATCAGTTTAAAGAATATCTTTTGCCTTTTAACCATGATAGGAAAGTATGAAAAAAAAAAAAAAAAAAACGATGACCCGGGACCTGTCGTCAAAATCCCAAAAGTATGAAAAAAAAAAAAACATGACCCGGGACTTGAACTCAATTTTTTTGTGGATGGAGCTTAACTGCCATCAGTTTAAATAATATATTTTGCCTTTTAACCATGATAGGAAAGTATGAAAAAAAAAAAAAAAACGATGACCCGGGACCTGTCGTCAAAATCCCAAAAGTATGAAAAAAAAAAAACATGAACCGGGACTTGAACTCAATTTTTTTGTGGATGGAGCTTAACTGCCATCAGTTTAAATAATATATTTTGCCTTTTAACCATGATAGGAAAGTATGAAAAAAAAAAAAAAAAAAAAAAACGATGACCCGGGACCTGTCGTCAAAATCCCAAAAGTATGAAAAAAAAAAAACATGAACCGGGACTTGAACTCAATTTTTTTGTGGATGGAGCTTAACTGCCATCAGTTTAAAGAATATATTTTGCCTTTTAACCATGATAGGAAAGTATGAAAAAAAAAAAAAAAAAAAAAAAACGATGACCCGGGACCTGTCGTCAAAATCCCAAAAGTATGAAAAATCAAAAAAACAAACAAAAAAACATGACCCGGGACTTGAACTCAATTTTTTTGTGGATGGAGCTTAACTGCCATCAGTTTAAAGAATATATTTTGCTTTTTAACTATGATAGGAAAGTATGAAAAAAAAAAAAAAAACGATGACCCGGGCGGGACCTGTCGTCAAAATCCCAAAAGTATGAAAAAAAAAAAAACATGACCCGGGACTTGAACTCAATTTTTTTGTGGATGGAGCTTAACTGCCATCAGTTTAAATAATATCTTTTGCCTTTTAACCATGATAGGAAAGTATGAAAAAAAAAAAAAAACCGATGACCCGGGACCTGTCGTCAAAATCCCAAAAGTATGAAAAAAAAAAACATGACCCGGGACTTGAACTCAATTTTTTTGTGGATGGAGCTTGACTGCCATCAGTTTAAATAATATCTTTTGCCTTTTAACCATGATAGGAAAGTATGAAAAAAAAAAAAAAAACGATTACCCGGGACCTGTCGTCAAAATCCCAAAAGTATGAGAAAAAAAACAAAACAAAAACATGACCCTGGACTTGAACTCAATTTTTTTGTGGATGGAGCTTAACTGCCATCAGTTTAAATAATATATTTAGCCTTTTAACCATGATAGGAAAGTATGAAAAAAAAAAAAAAACGATGACCCGGGACCTGTCGTCAAAATCCCAAAAGTATGAAAAATCAAAAAAACAAAAAAAAACATGACCCGGGACTTGAACTCAATTTTTTTGTGGATGGAGCTTAACTGCCATCAGTTTAAAGAATATCTTTTGCCTTTTAACCATGATAGGAAAGTATGAAAAAAAAAAAAAAAAAAAAAAACGATGACCCGGGACCTGTCATCAAAATCCCAAAAGTATGAAAAATCAAAAAAACAAAAAAAAACATGACCCGGGACTTGAACTCAATTTCTTTGTGGATGGAGCTTAACTGCCATCAGTTTAAAGAATATATTTTGCTTTTTAACCATGATAGGAAAGTATGAAAAAAAAAAAAAAAACGATGACCCGGGACCTGTCGTCCAAATCCCAAAAGTATGAAAAAAAAAAACATGACCCTGGACTTGAACTCAATTTTTTTGTGGATGGAGCTTAACTGCCATCAGTTTAAAGAATATCTTTTGCCTTTTAACCATGATAGGAAAGTATGAAAAAAAAAAAAAAAAAAACGATGACCCGGGACCTGTCGTCAAAATCCCAAAAGTATGAAAAATCAAAAAAACAAAAAAAAACATGACCCGGGACTTGAACTCAATTTTTTTGTGGATGGAGCTTAACTGCCATCAGTTTAAAGAATATATTTTGCTTTTTAACCATGATAGGAAAGTATGAAAAAAAAAAAAAAAACGATGACCCGGGACCTGTCGTCAAAATCCCAAAAGTATGAAAAAAAAAAAAACATGACCCGGGACTTGAACTCAATTTTTTTGTGGATGGAGCTTAACTGCCATCAGTTTAAATAATATATTTTGCCTTTTAACCATGATAGGAAAGTATGAAAAAAAAAAAAAAAACGATGACCCGGGACCTGTCGTCAAAATCCCAAAAGTATGAAAAAAAAAAACATAACCCGGGACTTGAACTCAATTTTTTTGTGGATGGAGCTTAACTGCCATCAGTTTAAATAATATATTTTGCCTTTTAACCATGATAGGAAAGTATGAAAAAAAAAAAAAAAACGATGACCCGGGACCTGTCGTCAAAATCCCAAAAGTATGAAAAAAAAAAAAAAAAAAAAAAACATGACCCGGGACTTGAACTCAATTTCTTTGTGGATGGAGCTTAACTGCCATCAGTTTAAATAATATATTTTGCCTTTTAACCATGATAGGAAAGTATGAAAAAAACAAAAACAAAAAAAAAACGATGACCCGGGACCTGTCGTCAAAATCCCAAAAGTATGAAAAAAAAAAAACATGAACCGGGACTTGAACTAAATTTTTTTGTGGATGGAACTTAACTGCCATCAGTTTAAAGAATATCTTTTGCCTTTTAACCATGATAGGAAAGTATGAAAAAAAAAAAACAAAAAAAAAACGATGACCCGGGACCTGTCGTCAAAATCCCAAAAGTATGAAAAAAAAAAAACATGAACCGGGACTTGAACTCAATTTCTTTGTGGATGGAGCTTAACTGCCATCAGTTTAAAGAATATCTTTTGACTTTTAACCATGATAGGAAAGTATGAAAAAAAAAAAAAAAAACGATGACCCGGGACCTGTCGTCAAAATCCCAAAAGTATGAAAAATCAAAAAAACATGAACCGGGACTTGAACTAAATTTTTTTGTGGATGGAGCTTAACTGCCATCAGTTTAAAGAATATATTTTGCCTTTTAACCATGATAGGAAAGTATGAAAAAAAACAAAACAAAAAAAAAACGATGACCCGGGACCTGTCGTCAAAATCCCAAAAGTATGAAAAATCAAAAAAACAAAAAAAAACATGACCCGGGACTTGAACTCAATTTTTTTGTGGATGGAGCTTAACTGCCATCAGTTTAAAGAATATCTTTTGACTTTTAACCATGATAGGAAAGTATGAAAAAAAAAAAAAAAACGATGACCCGGGACCTGTCGTCAAAATCCCAAAAGTATGAAAAAAAAAAAAAAAAAAAACATGACCCTGGACTTGAACTCAATTTTTTTGTGGATGGAGCTTAACTGCCATCAGTTTAAAGAATATCTTTTGCCTTTTAACCATGATAGGAAAGTATGAAAAAAAAAAAAAAAAAACGATGACCCGGGACCTGTCGTCAAAATCCCAAAAGTATGAAAAAAAAAAAACATGAACCGGGACTTGAACTCAATTTTTTTGTGGATGGAGCTTAACTGCCATCAGTTTAAATAATATATTTTGCCTTTTAACCATGATAGGAAAGTATGAAAAAAACAAAAACAAAAAAAAAACGATGACCCGGGACCTGTCGTCAAAATCCCAAAAGTATGAAAAAACAAAAAAACAAAAAAAAACATGACCCGGGACTTGAACTCAATTTCTTTGTGGATGGAGCTTAACTGCCATCAGTTTAAAGAATATATTTTGCCTTTTAACCATGATAGGAAAGTATGAAAAAAAAAAAAAAACGATGACCCGGGACCTGTCGTCAAAATCCCAAAAGTATGAAAAAAAAAAAACATGACCCGGGACTTGAACTCAATTTCTTTGTGGATGGAGCTTAACTGCCATCAGTTTAAAGAATATCTTTTGCCTTTTAACCATGATAGGAAAGTATGAAAAAAAAAAAAAAAACGATGACCCGGGACCTGTCGTCAAAATCCCAAAAGTATGAAAAAAAAAAAAACATGACCCGGGACTTGAACTCAATTTTTTTGTGGATGGAGCTTAACTGCCATCAGTTTAAATAATATCTTTTGCCTTTTAACCATGATAGGAAAGTATGAAAAAAAAAAAAAAAAAACGATGACCCGGGACCTGTCGTCAAAATCCCAAAAGTATGAAAAAAAAAAACATGAACCGGGACTTGAACTCAATTTTTTTGTGGATGGAGCTTAACTGCCATCAGTTTAAAGAATATCTTTTGCCTTTTAACCATGATAGGAAAGTATGAAAAAAAAAAAAAAAAAAAAAAAAACGATGACCCGGGACCTTGTCGTCAAAATCCCAAAAGTATGAAAAAATCAAAAAAACAAAAAAAAACATGACCCGGGACTTGAACTCAATTTCTTTGTGGATAGAGCTTAACTGCTATCAGTTTAAAGAATATCTTTTGACTTTTAACCATGATAGGAAAGTATGAAAAAAAAAAAAAAACGATGACCCGGGACCTGTCGTCAAAATCCCAAAAGTATGAAAAAAAAAAAAAAAAAAAAAAACATGACCCGGGACTTGAACTCAATTTCTTTGTGGATGGAGCTTAACTGCCATCAGTTTAAAGAATATATTTTGCTTTTTAACCATGATAGGAAAGTATGAAAAAAAAAAAAAAAACGATGACCCGGGACCTTTCGTCAAAATCCCAAAAGTATGAAAAAAAAAAACATGACCCGGGACTTGAACTCAATTTTTTTGTGGATGGAGCTTAACTGCCATCAGTTTAAATAATATATTTTGCCTTTTAACCATGATAGGAAAGTATGAAAAAAACAAAAACAAAAAAAAACGATGACCCGGGACCTGTCGTCAAAATCCCAAAAGTATGAAAAAACAAAAAAACAAAAAAAAACATGACCCGGGACTTGAACTCAATTTTTTTGTGGATGGAGCTTAACTGCCATCAGTTTAAAGAATATCTTTTGACTTTTAACCATGATAGGAAAGTATGAAAAAAAAGAAAAAACGATGACCC
This sequence comes from Phoxinus phoxinus, assembly GCF_949152265.1. Taxonomy (NCBI): domain Eukaryota; kingdom Metazoa; phylum Chordata; class Actinopteri; order Cypriniformes; family Leuciscidae; genus Phoxinus; species Phoxinus phoxinus. Next base: position 34,827,255 of record NC_136881.1, read on the forward strand.
GGGACCTGTCGTCAAAATCCCAAAAGTATGAAAAAAAAAAAACATGAACCGGGACTTGAACTCAATTTCTTTGTGGATGGAGCTTAACTGCCATCAGTTTAAAGAATATATTTTGCCTTTTAACCATGATAGGAAAGTATGAAAAAAAAAAAAAAACGATGACCCGGGACCTGTCGTCAAAATCCCAAAAGTATGAAAAAAAAAAAACATGAACCGGGACTTGAACTCAATTTCTTTGTGGATGGAGCTTAACTGCCATCAGTTTAAAGAATATATTTTGCCTTTTAACCATGATAGGAAAGTATGAAAAAAAAAAAAAAAAAAAAAAAACGATGACCCGGGACCTGTCGTCAAAATCCCAAAAGTATGAAAAATCAAAAAAACAAAAAAAAAAACATGACCCGGGACTTGAACTCAATTTTTTTGTGGATGGAGCTTAACTGCCATCAGTTTAAAGAATATATTTTGCTTTTTAACCATGATAGGAAAGTATGAAAAAAAAAAAAAAAAACGATGACCCGGGACCTGTCGTCAAAATCCCAAAAGTATGAAAAAAAAAAACATGACCCGGGACTTGAACTCAATTTTTTTGTGGATGGAGCTTGACTGCCATCAGTTTAAATAATATCTTTTGCCTTTTAACCATGATAGGAAAGTATGAAAAAAAAAAAAAAAACGATTACCCGGGACCTGTCGTCAAAATCCCAAAAGTATGAGAAAAAAAACCAAAAAAAAACATGACCCTGGACTTGAACTCAATTTTTTTGTGGATGGAGCTTAACTGCCATCAGTTTAAATAATATATTTAGCCTTTTAACCATGATAGGAAAGTATGAAAAAAAAAAAAAAACGATGACCCGGGACCTGTCGTCAAAATCCCAAAAGTATGAAAAATCAAAAAAACAAAAAAAAACATGACCCGGGACTTGGGTCCGTGTACTTTTTCGTTCATTCATTATTCTATTTTGGAGGTCAAATGGGAAACGAAAATGTAGTTATATATGAATTTTTACACTTCTGTATCACTTGTAAAATGGAAGTGAATGTCATGTTTTCATCTGTTTTAGGGGTCGAAAATAAAATACTGAACCACTGAACAAAAGAAAAGCAAAGAAGAAAAAAAGCCATTCTGAACCGCGTTTGGGTCTATTTTTGACCTATGTTTTGGTTGACCCAGAAGTACTACTTTTTGGGCGGGTTGGGAATTGCTTTGGATGGTTTTGTTTTGATATTGTCATCTGGATGACATGGCGTCTTTGGAGGCATATTCGGAGACAATTTGTGATATGTTGCGAAGGCATGCGACGCATGCAGATATTGCACAGCACCTTACGGACATTGGCGCAGGACGTGGCTGCTCTGTGATGAGTGTTAGACGATTTTGTAATGTTCACAACCTCAAGCGAGTAGTATCTGATGCACAGTTGGAAACTGCCGTTTCGTCAGCAATTGAAGAGGTAAGGGTTTTTTAAGCCAAACTCGGATGATGTTCTTTATCTGAACAAGTTTCTTAATAATCTTCAACTTTTGTAGACTGGTCCAACATTTGGTCGAAAGTTTATGACTGGTTACCTGGCGACCAAAGGGATTGTTGCTGCAGAAAATCGGGTTGGTGGAGTTCTGCGCGGGATGGCGAGACCCTACCACGAAATGAGATGCAAGGTATAGGCGACTATTGCCTATATGACTATTGCATGGAATAAGAAAGGAATAAGCATTTGCAATTGTACTCGTACTGCACTCTGGCTTGTGCCTCCTGCACCAAGTTATATGCTATAGCCTATATTGGCAATATATAGGTCTACTTATAAATTAGCAAAACGTGGCCACTCAATATTTAATATTCAATCATTTTAATATCACAATTAAAGTTATAATTGTATTAAATTGAACAAGCACAACATTCAGCATTTAATCAAATATTCTTAAGTATTTATTATTATTATTTCAACATAATCTGGTCATTTCGACATAATAGCCGTGTGCGTGAAACAAGTAAGATGTGCATTTGTAAATCTGGTGACACAGGTGCATTGATTTTTACTAATAAACTAGTGATTTCTGTGTCTGCTGAAGTTTAAGATTGCCATCTCCATATTGAACACGCATATAGAGAGAAATGCACATAGGCCTAATGGATTACATAATCAGAGAGTTGGCTATTTCTTTTCGTTTTGAAATGTTTTGTGTAATGACATTTCAAGCTATCTATAGATATATTTCTCATAAATCATGTGAGGCACACGCTGAGTTATGCTGAGCACGATGAGATGCGCTCCAGTTCACGTGAATGGCGGTACCCGCGCCGGCGCCTCCATGCAATTATATTGTCTGCTATATTTGCTTCCTATTTATTAAAACCAGGCAATTGGTTGATGAAAAATTTATTAAAATGAAGATACAATTTCTACAAAACAAAATTCACTTTAAAGAAATTTCTACAAAACAAAACTTAATGAAGTGGTCAAAGTCATGTCTCCTTGTTATATTGGTAATATTATCTTACTCATGCTGTTCACTTTTCATAATCAACATAGATGGGGGGAAAAATAACATTATAATATTTGAACAAAAATGAAACTAAATGCGCTTATTTAATGGCTATAACACAGTCATATGGACTCTGTAGGCTATTTGTACAAATTGCTGCACATTCATTTAATTCTAAATTTTGCACACACAAGTTTGTTTTTTGTTTGTGCTAGTAAAACAAGTTTGGCATTTGTTTGTGCTAGTAAAACATATCCGCAATATTTATCAAGTTTAAAAATTCAAAATTAATCAAAATCATAATAAAGAAGGCTTTTCCTCTAATTTCCAAACTGCTGAAATGGTTATAGTAAAACTTGAACTTGTACTTAGAGCTGTATTGTAGCCTGTATAGGCAAATCCATTTAACACTTGTCATTCATTTCATATTACAGGGCCTGCGGAACTTAAATCCAGTGCCATACTATGCTGCCTATATGGGGCATAAACTCCATTTAGACCAAAACGAGAAACTCGCTATGTTTGGAGTGACACATGTGATTGCCATAGATGGATATTCTAGCAAAGTAGTGGCACATGCAACAATGCCTGTAAAGAATAACCTCATTATTTATGAGGACGTGTACAGGTAGGCAATTTGTTCCATTCACATTTGTTAATGCAATGCAGTTTTGCTCAAATGTAGCCTGTACTAATTAGCAACCCTAAATAGCGCTAAAAATGATACATGTCCTCTACCCACACTTTGGATTTCCACCATATTTCATGGTAATATTGGCTGTAGTTTTAAACCTACGTACAATCAATCAACCTATGTAAAGCGTAGCTACCTATATGACCTTATCCCCAAGGATGTTTTACTGTAAATACAGCTCAACTCTGATCTCTTTCATGTCTTTACAACTCAAGGTCTGCTGTGGTAAACTATGGAATGTGGGATCAGGTGCGTGTTGACCACGGCAAGGAATTCTATTTGACACTCTTCATTCAGGAAATTCTTGCATCACACAGACATTGTCAGGACAAACCACCATACTACCAAACCACATCAACAAAGGTAAATTTAAAAAAGAAAGAAAGGAGTATGCAGACATTTCAAAAACATTCACACATGTAGTTGTTGTGGACTGCGCCTTGGTTACATTTAGCAGTTTAATTGATGCTTTTATCCAATCAACTTACAAGTTATAAGAACTAATATTCAAGCTACAATTCAACAAAAGCCTTGGTGTAAAAAGTGTAAAATTAAAGCTATTCTAAAATATTTTCACCCCTTACATTATTTATAAATAAAATATTTTCACCTCCATAAACACATTCATATTTGTTTGTTCTATAGAATCATAAAGTTGAGCGGATGTGGCCTGAGGTTAATAGCAGGGTCAATTACCCACTGAAAGAGGCCCTTATCCACCTTACCGACCAAGAACTCCTGGACATGGACTGCAACATCAGCAGATATTGTGTGTCTAACCTGACAAGACAACTGTCTGAACTGGGCATGAGGAGATTAATTGACACTTGGAATGCACACATAATTCCTGGTATGGTAAAACAGTTACAGAAAAGAAAAAAACGAAACTTTCCACAGTTGCATTGTCTTTTATTGTAACAATTTAATTACAGGAAAAGGAATACCCAATCAACTAGCAAGAGATGGGTGTCTGAAAAAAGTCCCAGAGGGGCTACTACCTCACGCACCTGAAGCAGCTGACCTCTATGCAGAGGAATTGGGAAACCACTTAACAAGAGTCTCCTCCTTTGGAGCAGACCCATTCCGAAGTGAAGAGAAGTTGAACGTTGAACGTCTTTTTGGGCAAACATACCCCGATATACAATATCTGTACAACTGTGTTGTTAACAGGGATTTTAAACCTTTTCAAGATGCATTGATCCACCTTGTAAACTTGACTAAATCTCACATCTAGTACAACTATGCATGTACAGCATTCATAGCTTTATTTAAGAGATAATGTATTGAACGGCAGTCATTACTGGGAAAACAAGTCCTTACAGGGCGAACCAGACCCTGATACGACGTGGAGGGGTCTTCCTTCGCATTGAAGGAACTCATTTTCTCAATAATGACCACTGTTCTATACATTATCCCTTTATCATACAGCTACTTGACAACAGACAGAAACTTCACATAACGTGTTTTTTTTTCATTACCATTTTTCCTTGACCTCTGCTGAGAAACAAAGTTTGCCAAAAGCTACTTGCCAAAATGTAAACATAAATTTCACCCAATGTAAAAACATTTAAAAGTATTTGTTTGTTACTGTTTTGCTTCTGAGAAATAAAAACATTCTTTGTACCACAGCTCACGTGATTCAAAAAGGTATTTTTTCTTGACAAGTGGTCAATTATACAGCACAATGGTCAATTATTCAAAAAGGTCCGACCTCCGAACATTGGTAAGGCCGATCAAGTGAACAGAGTATTGTACAGGATAATGAACAGCACCACCAACAATAACAAAAAGTGTTTAATCTACCTTAATTATCTCCTCTAAAGCATTCAAGGCCTCAGAAAGGCCAGACACCTCCACAATGTTGATGGCAAAGTTGTCTGCCCTACACATAACACACTGAGTTGAGGTCTGCAGTGAGTGATCGATGCATGACTTGCATCCGATTATGGCTCTGCAGCATTTTGAGAGAATCGGTTCCTTCACTGGCCCTGCAAGACAGAGATGAGAAGACACCTGAAATTATTATTGCAAATTATTTTTAAGCAAAACATAAATACAGGTACTTTCTGAGCAATATACTGTATACATATAGTATCAAATTATTAAGCCACTGCATGACAAGTGTTTTTAGTACTTGCTGCATATTGATATCCACACAGCAGGTCTGGGAGTGCTCCTAAGAATTATTAGAACATACTTTGATAGCCTCCCGCTCACTTAGTTTAGATTTGTATGGCTTGTTACAATTGGTTAAATATTTTCTCTTAGTATTTACAAATTTATAAATTAATCAATCTTCCCCTTCATATGCTGTAAGTTTCTGTGCCAGAGAAAAAAAGCATCACCTAACCATTTCCAAGCTTGACTTTAGACGGTGGACTTTTTTATGTATGCTTCTTTCTTCCTCCTCCTGACACACTACTATTACATAGGCCCAATCAGAAAAGAATCCTGAACAAAACAATATATATAAATCAAAGAACTTTTTCCATGAGAAATGGATTACTATTTCTCAGGAACAAGACTAAGCCCTGGTGTGTGGCTAACATTTCCAGTAGGCCATAACAGTAAAAGAATGCTCTTCTTAGTACAAAAGACAATGTCATAAAGGGTTTGAATAATGTTGATACAGTAGTGATTAAAAGTGGCATTTGTTGGTGGTATTTTGTATTTAATAAAAAAATTTATTAAAAACCCTGTCTGCTTGCTTTAAGGAACACGCCAACTTTTAGGGGAAGTAGCTTGTTTGAAAGTGTAACAATCAACATACCCTTACACACAGAACAGCTGAATGCTGCACGAACATGCTCAGCTTGTGTCTCCATCAATACGTAAATCTTTCTTGACTCGATGGCCAGCTCAGACAGGTTTTTTATAACTTGAGTCACATCATGGAGCGACTGGGCAGCCATCACGACCTCTTCTATTTTGTCATAAACCCCCTGAAGATCCATTGATTCGTCATCTTTTCTGCTAAAACAAGAACAGAATTAATAGCTTCGGGTAAATTTTTTTATAGACTAAATATATCGATAGTTAATTTGTTTAAGGGTACTTACGTTGATCTCCTCCTTTTCCCACTCTTCATATCGGCAAACTGCTGCTCTGGCACTGCAAGGATTTTTCTAGCATTCTGCTTCCAATAGATAGAGCCTATAGAGAGGAAACAATAGTATTTCAGATAAATAGATCTATGGATGCATAGGCAGTCAGGCAAGAAAAACATCCACAATACTACTGAGATGAAAAATAAATGTTGTACTATCTATGACTGAAATGACCCAGTATTTTTGGAAGGACCAATGTAAGCAACACAATATTCAAACCTTCGAAAGGGGCGCCCAGCTTGCAAAGGTTTAAGAACCCCTGATCTATATTACAAAGATAAAGACTTTTTTTTTAACCTCTGGTTCCCTCCGAATCAAGTATCTCATTCCCCTGTCCGTCTGTCAGGACCAAGGGGTCATAGGCTCCCAGGGCATCTTGGACTTTTGTCAGAACACCCTGCACAGTGGCATCACCCTCCATGAACCTGATGACGATCATTCTGCTGGGCTGAAGTTTTCCATGTACAAATTCGGCCATGAACACAGATCTAGAATATATTCAAAGGGGTGATGTATTAGTAGATACGTATTTACTTCAAGACTGTAAGACTGGACTAATGCTAAAGACAACACATAGAACAATTTCACAGCCGGTTAACTGGCAACATGATTTTGTACATAAAAGAGCATAATCTAATCACCATTACAGATCTGGATTTGTTCATTACTTATTTATTCCACAACATTATTGGATTTCTACTATCTTTGAGGCTTAGAAAAAATGATCCAATTATATAATGTAAAGCATTGTCTGGACTCTAAGAAGCACAGAATAACCCTTGTCTATGAAAACTATACCATGCAAATGACATTTAGGCATGATACAAGGGTGCAGCATTCTTATCTGTGCTGAAGTGTGTCACTTTTTGGAAATAATTAACTTTGTGATCTGGGATCATCCAGCTTTCTATAAGTGCTCAGTTGAAAAGTCTGCATATAAAATGGTATGGGGGTGCATAGCATGGACATTTTAGAGAAGGCTTCATCATTCATCTAAAATGGCCAGTTAGGAGTCAATATTGTTTCACATTTGGTGCATTAACAGCGGAAAATTATTAACAGTAGATTCTAGGGCAATCAAAATTCTGTATTGGGCAGGAACGGATGCTCTTTAGCACATAACTGTCTTTCACCAGTTAGCATAATTAGGTGTAACAGGTCCTTTCTGGTGTTGTGTTTAGCATTACTCAACTTTTCCTGCCCCAACTGTCATCAAATTTAAAATGAACAATACATATCCCCAAAAAACAAATTAAATTATTCAGTTTTACCTAACCAACAAATGCAACTCTACATACCTCTGATATGATTTTGACTGTGTGGCCCTTGGGGGAATGCCTGCTGTTACAGATGAAGTGGTGGCACTGGCACTTTGACGAGAAAATGCGAAGCGCTGTTGGGGTGGGGGTTGGGGTTGGGGTGATAGTTGCAGGGCTTCGGAGGCTGCCCCATGCACCTCATATTGTCCTCGGGGCACCAAATCTATTGTGCTAAAATACTCATTGTTTGAGGGGAACACCGCCATGTTGGAAGCATCTGTTAGGAACACAGTCGGTGGTGACACCTAAAACATAATAAAACAAACAGGGTTTCCCGCACAAAATGTGTTAGTTAAGGTGGTGGGGTGGGGGACTTGTTTGTGTGATAGACTACAGGCTCTGTACCAAAATTTTAACAATTGTAACTATTTATTAAAGACTAATTATTAAACTTAAATAATTTGAATGTATAAATAAACAGCTTTTCAAAATAACAGTTGCAATGTGCAATTTTAACAAGCTATAATAAAATATTTAAAAATATGTGTGCTCCAAAGTGCAAAACAACATAACAACAACTGAATTTTAACAAACACTTTACAAACTGTAAAACACTGAAGTGCAAAACTACACTGTCAAAATGCAGAGATGGGAATTTACTTGAGCAAATGTAGTTTTCTGTACTCCGAGTTAAAAAAAATCAAAAACAAATGCGTTGCCATGGACGCAGGATATAACCGCAGAGACGGAGCGCACTATTTTCTTTAGCGGAAGCAATATAAATCGTTTTTAAATCAATGAACTCCATGTTAAATCAATATGTTGTGTCAAATTATTGATTTATTTGGTAGGTAGCCATGTAATAAGCGGGATAATGTATAGCGAGGCGGTTATTATAGCGAATACAACCCCTTCAGACTGATTTAAGATCCCGAGGATAGCGGCAGGAAATATCGGGCTCGGGCAGAGAATCTAACGTTAAGCTCTAAACCATAGACTGTAAAAAGCTCTAAACAGGACAACCGGCGGATATCGCTCATATACATTTTTGACGACGTAAAAGGGCCTGTTCACATATCGCGTCTTTTGTGGGCTCAAATTCGTTATTTCAAATTTAGCCGCGCGGTATGCGCGCTCATATTGGAAGCGACGCGCTCGTTTTTTCCAAGCGCCTCCAGAGCGCAACCGCCCTAGTGCTTTGTAAAAAGGAGAACGCGGCGCGCCTATCGTTTTCTATGCGTTTTTAGGCGCGATATGTGAATCCGGCCTTATTACAAAGCACTAGGGCGACTGCGCTCTGGAGGCGTCTGCCGTTGCTAAGCAAGGTTCTTGCCACGTGACGTGACCGACGGTGCGCTTGCGGCATTCTGAAATAAATTTATATGTTTTTATCTTGATGCGGCGCGGACGCCCTTGGAAAAAACGAGCGCGTCGCACCGCGACCTCGTCGCTTCCAATATGATTAAAACATTAAACTACCATAATAGTTGGACGCTGCTTGTGTTTTGTGTTTGTGCTTTGTAATGCCCCTGCTCATAAAGTAATCTTTGTTGTGTGGCTACTGTGCAAAACGAAAAAAGTCATCCTAGGCCGAGTTTAACCAAGGTTAAAACTGGTGTTTGGCGCCGTGGAAGGCCACATGTTGCCCACAGCACCCTGACAGAGATACGAGAAGATATCTACATTTTTGCCGCACTCAACAACACTATCACTGATTAGGCCTACATTCACATTAAACCACCTGCTTAACAACAGAGTTATTCTTCAACATAATACTTGTCTGTCTTAGTTTTTGTGGTGCATTAACGTATTAACTTAACCGAGAGGGCTGGGAGATGTGGGAACGTGATTCTGCACTTAATAATTCCATTTACAGCACACTTATGAAGTTGTTTATATGTTGTTCAAACTCATGTCTTTTCTCACAGTTTTCACAGATAACATCTTGCCTACAATTATATCTACAGGGAAAGCCACATTGTGGCTATGCACATTTTGAACGAGAGCGATGCTAGCTGGCATTCATATTAGCAAATATTAGCAAAAACGTATTTCTAAACTTACCTGGAAAATCGTTCCAATTTTATTAGTTGTCATGTCCTCTTCTCGGAGGCTGACCCGTTTGGGTCCTTTGAATAGCATATAATGAATTTGATCCATTGTCGTGGACTCTTACGACGGTGTAACTAGGCCTAATTACTTCGCGCGATTGTGAGGTCCTAAGTGTAATTTACTCAATTTACTTCGCACGAGGTTGCAATTTACTTCCGGGTAAAGATAGGACCAGTCAAATGAAATACAATAAACATACAAATAAATATTACAAATTAAAAAACGATCGGAAATGTCGTCTAATTTTCTAATACTATTATTTGATGACAACAATACATTTGGAAAACAAAATACAGCCATTTCTGCTTTTTTTCTTTTAAACAAAAAACCAAGCTGCGCCCTTTTTTAAATTTCATCTTTCATTCCGAAATAGAATAATGAATGAACGAAAAAGTACACGGACCGACTTGAACTCAATTTTTTTGTGGATGGAGCTTAACTGCCATCAGTTTAAAGAATATCTTTTGCCTTTTAACCATGATAGGAAAGTATGAAAAAAAAAAAAAAAAAAAAAAACGATGACCCGGGACCTGTCGTCAAAATCCCAAAAGTATGAAAAATCAAAAAAACAAAAAAAAACATGACCCGGGACTTGAACTCAATTTCTTTGTGGATGGAGCTTAACTGCCATCAGTTTAAAGAATATATTTTGCTTTTTAACCATGATAGGAAAGTATGAAAAAAAAAAAAAAAACGATGACCCGGGACCTGTCGTCCAAATCCCAAAAGTATGAAAAAAAAAAACATGACCCTGGACTTGAACTAAATTTTTTTGTGGATGGAGCTTAACTGCCATCAGTTTAAATAATATCTTTTGCCTTTTAACCATGATAGGAAAGTATAAAAAAAAAAAAAAAAAAAAAAAACGATGACCCGGGACCTGTCGTCAAAATCCCAAAAGTATGAAAAAACAAAAAAACAAAAAAAAACATGACCCGGGACTTGAACTCAATTTCTTTGTGGATAGAGCTTAACTGCCATCAGTTTAAAGAATATCTTTTGACTTTTAACCATGATAGGAAAGTATGAAAAAAAAAGAAAAAACGATGACCCGGGACCTGTCGTCAAAATCCCAAAAGTATGAGAAATAAAAAATAAAAAAAACATGACCCTGGACTTGAACTCAATTTTTTTGTGGATGGAGCTTAACTGCCATCAGTTTAAAGAATATCTTTTGCCTTTTAACCATGATAGGAAAGTATGAAAAAAAAAAAAAAAAAAACGATGACCCGGGACCTGTCGTCAAAATCCCAAAAGTATGAAAAATCAAAAAAACATGAACCGGGACTTGAACTAAATTTTTTTGTGGATGGAGCTTAACTGCCATCAGTTTAAAGAATATATTTTGCCTTTTAACCATGATAGGAAAGTATGAAAAAAAAAAAAAAAAAAAAAAAACGATGACCCGGGACCTGTCGTCAAAATCCCAAAAGTATGAAAAATCAAAAAAACATGAACCGGGACTTGAACTCAATTTTTTTGTGGATGGAGCTTAACTGCCATCAGTTTAAAGAATATCTTTTGCCTTTTAACCATGATAGGAAAGTATGAAAAAAAAAAAAAAAAAAACGATGACCCGGGACCTGTCGTCAAAATCCCAAAAGTATGAAAAATCAAAAAAACATGAACCGGGACTTGAACTAAATTTTTTTGTGGATGGAGCTTAACTGCCATCAGTTTAAATAATATATTTTGCCTTTTAACCATGATAGGAAAGTATGAAAAAAACAAAAACAAAAAAAAAACGATGACCCGGGACCTGTCGTCAAAATCCCAAAAGTATGAAAAAACAAAAAAACAAAAAAAAACATGACCCGGGACTTGAACTCAATTTCTTTGTGGATGGAGCTTAACTGCCATCAGTTTAAAGAATATATTTTGCCTTTTAACCATGATAGGAAAGTATGAAAAAAAAAAAAAAACGATGACCCGGGACCTGTCGTCAAAATCCCAAAAGTATGAAAAAAAAAAAACATGACCCGGGACTTGAACTCAATTTCTTTGTGGATGGAGCTTAACTGCCATCAGTTTAAAGAATATCTTTTGCCTTTTAACCATGATAGGAAAGTATGAAAAAAAAAAAAAAAACGATGACCCGGGACCTGTCGTCAAAATCCCAAAAGTATGAGAAAAAAAAAAAAAAAAAAACATGACCCTGGACTTGAACTCAATTTTTTTGTGGATGGAGCTTAACTGCCATCAGTTTAAAGAATATCTTTTGCCTTTTAACCATGATAGGAAAGTATGAAAAAAAAAAAAAAAACGATGACCCGGGACCTGTCGTCAAAATCCCAAAAGTATGAAAAAAAAAAAAACATGACCCGGGACTTGAACTCAATTTTTTTGTGGATGGAGCTTAACTGCCATCAGTTTAAATAATATCTTTTGCCTTTTAACCATGATAGGAAAGTATGAAAAAAAAAAAAAAAAAACGATGACCCGGGACCTGTCGTCAAAATCCCAAAAGTATGAAAAAAAAAAACATGAACCGGGACTTGAACTCAATTTTTTTGTGGATGGAGCTTAACTGCCATCAGTTTAAAGAATATCTTTTGCCTTTTAACCATGATAGGAAAGTATGAAAAAAAAAAAAAAAAAAAAAAAAACGATGACCCGGGACCTTGTCGTCAAAATCCCAAAAGTATGAAAAATCAAAAAAACAAAAAAAAACATGACCCGGGACTTGAACTAAATTTTTTTGTGGATGGAGCTTAACTGCCATCAGTTTAAAGAATATATTTTGCTTTTTAACCATGATAGGAAAGTATGAAAAAAAAAAAAAAAACGATGACCCCGGACCTGTCGTCCAAATCCCAAAAGTATGAAAAAAAAAAACATGAACCGGGACTTGAACTCAATTTTTTTGTGGATGGAGCTTAACTGCCATCAGTTTAAATAATATCTTTTGCCTTTTAACCATGATAGGAAAGTATGAAAAAAACAAAAACAAAAAAAAAACGATGACCCGGGACCTGTCGTCAAAATCCCAAAAGTATGAAAAAACAAAAAAACAAAAAAAAACATGACCCGGGACTTGAACTCAATTTTTTTGTGGATGGAGCTTAACTGCCATCAGTTTAAAGAATATCTTTTGACTTTTAACCATGATAGGAAAGTATGAAAAAAAAAAAAAAAACGATGACCCGGGACCTGTCGTCAAAATCCCAAAAGTATGAAAAAAAAAAAACATGACCCGGGACTTGAACTCAATTTTTTTGTGGATGGAGCTTAACTGCCATCAGTTTAAAGAATATATTTTGCTTTTTAACCATGATAGGAAAGTATGAAAAAAAAAAAAAAAACGATGACCCGGGACCTGTCGTCAAAATCCCAAAAGTATGAAAAAAAAAAAAACATGACCCGGGACTTGAACTCAATTTTTTTGTGGATGGAGCTTAACTGCCATCAGTTTAAAGAATATCTTTTGCCTTTTAACCATGATAGGAAAGTATGAAAAAAAAAAAAAAAAAAACGATGACCCGGGACCTGTCGTCAAAATCCCAAAAGTATGAAAAAAAAAAAAACATGACCCGGGACTTGAACTCAATTTTTTTGTGGATGGAGCTTAACTGCCATCAGTTTAAATAATATCTTTTGCCTTTTAACCATGATAGGAAAGTATGAAAAAAAAAAAAAAACGATGACCCGGGACCTGTCGTCAAAATCCCAAAAGTATAAAAAAAAAAAAAACATGACCCGGGACTTGAACTCAATTTTTTTGTGGATGGAGCTTAACTGCCATCAGTTTAAAGAATATCTTTTGCCTTTTAACCATGATAGGAAAGTATGAAAAAAAAAAAAAAAAAAACGATGACCCGGGACCTGTCGTCAAAATCCCAAAAGTATGAAAAAAAAAAAAACATGACCCGGGACTTGAACTCAATTTTTTTGTGGATGGAGCTTAACTGCCATCAGTTTAAAGAATATATTTTGCTTTTTAACCATGATAGGAAAGTATGAAAAAAAAAAAAAAAACGATGACCCGGGACCTGTCGTCAAAATCCCAAAAGTATGAAAAAAAAAAACATGACCCGGGACTTGAACTCAATTTTTTTGTGGATGGAGCTTGACTGCCATCAGTTTAAATAATATCTTTTTCCTTTTAACCATGATAGGAAAGTATGAAAAAAAAAAAAAAAACGATGACCCGGGACCTGTCGTCAAAATCCCAAAAGTATGAGAAAAAAAACAAAACAAAAACATGACCCTGGACTTGAACTCAATTTTTTTGTGGATGGAGCTTAACTGCCATCAGTTTAAATAATATATTTTGCCTTTTAACCATGATAGGAAAGTATGAAAAAAAAAAAAAAACGATGACCCGGGACCTGTCGTCAAAATCCCAAAAGTATGAAAAAAAAAAAACATGAACCGGGACTTGAACTCAATTTTTTTGTGGATGGAGCTTAACTGCCATCAGTTTAAAGAATATCTTTTGCCTTTTAACCATGATAGGAAAGTATGAAAAAACAAAAAACAAAAAAAAAAACGATGACCCGGGACCTGTCGTCAAAATCCCAAAAGTATGAGAAAAAAAAAAACAAAAAAACATGACCCTGGACTTGAACTCAATTTTTTTGTGGATGGAGCTTAACTGCCATCAGTTTAAAGAATATCTTTTGACTTTTAACCATGATAGGAAAGTATGAAAAAAAAAAAAAAACGATGACCCGGGACCTGTCGTCAAAATCCCAAAAGTATGAAAAAAAAAAAACATGAACCGGGACTTGAACTCAATTTCTTTGTGGATGGAGCTTAACTGCCATCAGTTTAAAGAATATCTTTTGCCTTTTAACCATGATAGGAAAGTATGAAAAAAAAAGAAAAAACGATGACCCGGGATCTGTCGTCAAAATCCCAAAAGTATGAGAAAAAAAAAAAAAAAAAAACATGACCCTGGACTTGAACTCAATTTTTTTGTGGATGGAGCTTAACTGCCATCAGTTTAAAGAATATCTTTTGCCTTTTAACCATGATAGGAAAGTATGAAAAAAAAAAAAAAAAACGATGACCCGGGACCTGTCGTCAAAATCCCAAAAGTATGAAAAAAAAAAAAACATGACCCTGGACTTGAACTCAATTTTTTTGTGGATGGAGCTTAACTGCCATCAGTTTAAATAATATCTTTTGCCTTTTAACCATGATAGGAAAGTATGAAAAAAAAAAAAAAACGATGACCCGGGACCTGTCGTCAAAATCCCAAAAGTATGAAAAAAAAAGAACATGAACCGGGACTTGAACTCAATTTTTTTGTGGATGGAGCTTAACTGCCATCAGTTTAAATAATATATTTTGCCTTTTAACCATGATAGGAAAGTATGAAAAAAAAAAAAAAACGAAAACCTGTCGTCAAAATCCCAAAAGTATGAAAAAAAAAAAAAACTAAAAAAAACATGACCCGGGACTTGAACTCAATTTCTTTGTGGATGGAGCTTAACTGCCATCAGTTTAAAGAATATATTTTGCTTTTTAACCATGATAGGAAAGTATGAAAAAAAAAAAAAAACGATGACCCGGGACCTGTCGTCAAAATCCCAGAAGTATGAAAAAAAAAAAACATGACCCGGGACTTGAACTCAATTTTTTTGTGGATGGAGCTTAACTGCCATCAGTTTAAAGAATATATTTTGCTTTTTAACCATGATAGGAAAGTATGAAAAAAAAAAAAAAAAAAAAAAAACGATGACCCGGGACCTGTCGTCAAAATCCCAAAAGTATGAAAAAAAAAAAAAACTAAAAAAAACATGACCCGGGACTTGAACTCAATTTTTTTGTGGATGGAGCTTAACTGCCATCAGTTTAAAGAATATCTTTTGCCTTTTAACCATGATAGGAAAGTATGAAAAAAAAAAAAAAAAAAACGATGACCCGGGACCTGTCGTCAAAATCCCAAAAGTATGAAAAATAAAAAAACATGACCCGGGACTTGAACTCAATTTTTTTGTGGATGGAGCTTAACTGCCATCAGTTTAAATAATATATTTTGCCTTTTAACCATGATAGGAAAGTATGAAAAAAAAAAAAAAACGATGACCCGGGACCTGTCGTCAAAATCCCAAAAGTATGAAAAAAAAAAAACATGAACCGGGACTTGAACTCAATTTTTTTGTGGATGGAGCTTAACTGCCATCAGTTTAAATAATATATTTTGCCTTTTAACCATGATAGGAAAGTATGAAAAAAACAAAAACAAAAAAAAAACGATGACCCGGGACCTGTCGTCAAAATCCCAAAAGTATGAAAAAAAAAAAACATGAACCGGGACTTGAACTCAATTTTTTTGTGGATGGAGCTTAACTGCCATCAGTTTAAAGAATATATTTTGCCTTTTAACCATGATAGGAAAGTATGAAAAAAAAAAAAAAAAAAAAAAAACGATGACCCGGGACCTGTCGTCAAAATCCCAAAAGTATGAAAAATCAAAAAAACAAAAAAAAAAACATGACCCGGGACTTGAACTCAATTTTTTTGTGGATGGAGCTTAACTGCCATCAGTTTAAAGAATATCTTTTGCCTTTTTAACCATGATAGGAAAGTATGAAAAAAAAAAAAAAAAAAATGATGACCCGGGACCTGTCCTCAAAATCCCAAAAGTATGAAAAAAAAAAAACATGACCCGGGACTTGAACTCAATTTTTTTGTGGATGGAGCTTAACTGCCATCAGTTTAAATAATATCTTTTGCCTTTTAACCATGATAGGAAAGTATGAAAAAAAAAAAAAAAAAAACGATGACCCGGGACCTGTCGTCAAAATCCCAAAAGTATGAAAAAAAAAAAACATGACCCGGGACTTGAACTCAATTTTTAAAAGTATGAAAAAAAAAAAACATGAACCGGGACTTGAACTCAATTTCTTTGTGGATGGAGCTTAACTGCCATCAGTTTAAAGAATATATTTTGCCTTTTAACCATGATAGGAAAGTATGAAAAAAAAAAAAAAAAAAAAAAAACGATGACCCGGGACCTGTCGTCAAAATCCCAAAAGTATGAAAAATCAAAAAAACAAAAAAAAACATGACCCGGGACTTGAACTCAATTTTTTTGTGGATGGAGCTTAACTGCCATCAGTTTAAAGAATATATTTTGCTTTTTAACCATGATAGGAAAGTATGAAAAAAAAAAAAAAAAAACGATGACCCGGGACCTGTCGTCCAAATCCCAAAAGTATGAAAAAAAAAAAAACATGACCCGGGACTTGAACTAAATTTTTTTGTGGATGGAGCTTAACTGCCATCAGTTTAAATAATATCTTTTGCCTTTTAACCATGATAGGAAAGTATGAAAAAAACAAAAACAAAAAAAAAACGATGACCCGGGACCTGTCGTCAAAATCCCAAAAGTATGAAAAAACAAAAAAACAAAAAAAAACATGACCCGGGACTTGAACTCAATTTCTTTGTGGATGGAGCTTAACTGCCATCAGTTTAAAGAATATCTTTTGCCTTTTACCCATGATAGGAAAGTATGAAAAAAACAAAAACAAAAAAAAAACGATGACCCGGGACCTGTCGTCAAAATCCCAAAAGTATGAAAAAAAAAAAACATGAACCGGGACTTGAACTCAATTTTTTTGTGGATGGAGCTTAACTGCCATCAGTTTAAAGAATATCTTTTGACTTTTAACCATGATAGGAAAGTATGAAAAAAAAAAAAAAAAACGATGACCCGGGACCTGTCGTCAAAATCCCAAAAGTATGAAAAATCAAAAAAACATGAACCGGGACTTGAACTAAATTTTTTTGTGGATGGAGCTTAACTGCCATCAGTTTAAAGAATATATTTTGCCTTTTAACCATGATAGGAAAGTATGAAAAAAAACAAAACAAAAAAAAAACGATGACCCGGGACCTGTCGTCAAAATCCCAAAAGTATGAAAAAAAAAAAAAAAAAAAAAAAAACATGACCCGGGACTTGAACTCAATTTTTTTGTGGATGGAGCTTAACTGCCATCAGTTTAAATAATATATTTTGCCTTTTAACCATGATAGGAAAGTATGAAACAAAAAAAAAACCGATGACCCGGGACCAGTCGTCAAAATCCCAAAAGTATGAAAAAACAAAAAAAAACAAAAAAAAAACATGACCCGGGACTTGAACTCAATTTCTTTGTGGATGGAGCTTAACTGCCATCAGTTTAAAGAATATATTTTGCCTTTTAACCATGATAGGAAAGTATAAAAAAAAAAAAAAAAAAACGATGACCCGGGACCTGTCGTCAAAATCCCAAAAGTATGAAAAAAAAAAAACATGACCCGGGACTTGAACTCAATTTTTTTGTGGATGGAGCTTAACTGCCATCAGTTTAAATAATATCTTTTGCCTTTTAACCATGATAGGAAAGTATAAAAAAAAAAAAAAAAAACGATGACCCGGGACCTGTCGTCAAAATCCCAAAAGTATGAAAAAAAAAAAAAAAAAAAAACATGACCCTGGACTTGAACTCAATTTTTTTGTGGATGGAGCTTAACTGCCATCAGTTTAAAGAATATCTTTTGCCTTTTAACCATGATAGGAAAGTATGAAAAAAAAAAAAAAAAACGATGACCCGGGACCTGTCGTCAAAATCCCAAAAGTATGAAAAAAAAAAAAACATGACCCGGGACTTGAACTCAATTTTTTTGTGGATGGAGCTTAACTGCCATCAGTTTAAAGAATATCTTTTGCCTTTTAACCATGATAGGAAAGTATGAAAAAAAAAAAAAAAACGATGACCCGGGACCTGTCGTCAAAATCCCAAAAGTATGAAAAAAAAAAAAACATGACCCGGGACTTGAACTCAATTTTTTTGTGGATGGAGCTTAACTGCCATCAGTTTAAATAATATCTTTTGCCTTTTAACCATGATAGGAAAGTATGAAAAAAAAAAAAAAAAAACGATGACCCGGGGACCTGTCGTCAAAATCCCAAAAGTATGAAAAAAAAAAAACATGAACCGGGACTTGAACTCAATTTTTTTGTTGATGGAGCTTAACTGCCATCAGTTTAAAGAATATCTTTTGCCTTTTAACCATGATAGGAAAGTGTGAAAAAAAAAAAAAAAAAAAAAACGATGACCCGGGACCTGTCGTCAAAATCCCAAAAGTATGAAAAAAAAAAAACATGACCCGGGACTTGAACTCAATTTCTTTGTGGATGGAGCTTAACTGCCATCAGTTTAAAGAATATCTTTTGCCTTTTAACCATGATAGGAAAGTATGAAAAAAAAAAAAAAAACGATGACCCGGGACCTGTCGTCAAAATCCCAAAAGTATGAGAAAAAAAAAAAAAAAAAAAAACATGACCCGGGACTTGAACTCAATTTCTTTGTGGATGGAGCTTAACTGCCATCAGTTTAAAGAATATCTTTTGCCTTTTAACCATGATAGGAAAGTATGAAAAAAAAAAAAAAAAACGATGACCCGGGACCTGTCGTCAAAATCCCAAAAGTATGAAAAAAAAAAAAACATGACCCGGGACTTGAACTCAATTTTTTTGTGGATGGAGCTTAACTGCCATCAGTTTAAAGAATATCTTTTGCCTTTTAACCATGATAGGAAAGTATGAAAAAAAAAAAAAAAAACGATGACCCGGGGACCTGTCGTCAAAATCCCAAAAGTATGAAAAAAAAAAAACATGAACCGGGACTTGAACTCAATTTTTTTGTGGATGGAGCTTAACTGCCATCAGTTTAAAGAATATCTTTTGCCTTTTAACCATGATAGGAAAGTATGAAAAAACAAAAACAAAAACAAAAACGATGACCCGGGACCTGTCGTCAAAATCCCAAAAGTATGAAAAATCAAAAAAACAAAAAAAAACATGACCCGGGACTTGAACTCAATTTTTTTGTGGATGGAGCTTAACTGCCATCAGTTTAAATAATATCTTTTGCCTTTTAACCATGATAGGAAAGTATGAAAAAAAAAAAAAAACGATGACCCGGGACCTGTCGTCAAAATCCCAAAAGTATGAAAAAAAAAAAAAAAAAAAAAACATGACCCGGGACTTGAACTCAATTTTTTTGTGGATGGAGCTTAACTGCCATCAGTTTAAAGAATATCTTTTGACTTTTAACCATGATAGGAAAGTATGAAAAAAAAAAAAAAAAAAAAAATGATGACCCGGGACCTGTCGTCAAAATCCCAAAAGTATGAAAAAAAAAAAAACATGACCCGGGACTTGAACTCAATTTTTTTGTGGATGGAGCTTAACTGCCATCAGTTTAAATAATATCTTTTGCCTTTTAACCATGATAGGAAAGTATGAAAAAAAAAAAAAAAAACGATGACCCGGGACCTGTCGTCAAAATCCCAAAAGTATGAAAAAAAAAAAACATGAACCGGGACTTGAACTAAAATTTTTTGTGGATGGAGCTTAACTGCCATCAGTTTAAAGAATATCTTTTGCCTTTTAACCATGATAGGAAAGTATGAAAAACAAAAACAAAAAAAAAAACGATGACCCGGGACCTGTCGTCAAAATCCCAAAAGTATGAGAAAAAAAAAAAAAAAAAAAACATGACCCTGGACTTGAACTCAATTTTTTTGTGGATGGAGCTTAACTGCCATCAGTTTAAATAATATATTTTGCCTTTTAACCATGATAGGAAAGTATGAAAAAAAAAAAAAAAACGATGACCCGGGACCTGTCGTCAAAATCCCAAAAGTATGAAAAAAAAAAAACATGAACCGGGACTTGAACTCAATTTTTTTGTGGATGGAGCTTAACTGCCATCAGTTTAAAGAATATCTTTTGCCTTTTAACCATGATAGGAAAGTATGAAAAAAAACAAAAACAAAAAAAAACGATGACCCGGGACCTGTCGTCAAAATCCCAAAAGTATGAAAAAACAAAAAAACAAAAAAAAACATGACCCGGGACTTGAACTCAATTTTTTTGTGGATGGAGCTTAACTGCCATCAGTTTAAAGAATATCTTTTGACTTTTAACCATGATAGGAAAGTATGAAAAAAAAAGAAAAAACGATGACCCGGGACCTGTCGTCAAAATCCCAAAAGTATGAAAAAAAAAAAGACATAAACCGGGACTTGAACTCAATTTCTTTGTGGATGGAGCTTAACTGCCATCAGTTTAAAGAATATATTTTGCCTTTTTAACCATGATAGGAAAGTATGAAAAAAAAAAAAAAAAAAAATGATGACCCGGGACCTGTCCTCAAAATCCCAAAAGTATGAAAAAAAAAAAACATGACCCGGGACTTGAACTCAATTTTTTTGTGGATGGAGCTTAACTGCCATCAGTTTAAATAATATCTTTTGCCTTTTAACCATGATAGGAAAGTATATAAAAAAAAAAAAAAAAAAAACGATGACCCGGGACCTGTCGTCAAAATCCCAAAAGTATGAAAAAAAAAAAACATGACCCGGGACTTGAACTCAATTTTTTTGTGGATGGAGCTTAACTGCCATCAGTTTAAATAATATCTTTTGCCTTTTAACCATGATAGGAAAGTATGAAAAAAAAAAAAAAAACGATGACCCGGGACCTGTCGTCAAAATCCCAAAAGTATGAAAAAAAAAAAACATGACCCGGGACTTGAACTCAATTTTTTTGTGGATGGAGCTTAACTGCCATCAGTTTAAAGAATATATTTTGCTTTTTAACCATGATAGGAAAGTATGAAAAAAAAAAAAAAAACGATGACCCGGGACCTGTCGTCCAAATCCCAAAAGTATGAAAAAAAAAAAAACATGACCCGGGACTTGAACTAAATTTTTTTGTGGATGGAGCTTAACTGCCATCAGTTTAAATATTATCTTTTGCCTTTTAACCATGATAGGAAAGTATGAAAAAAACAAAAACAAAAAAAAAACGATGACCCGGGACCTGTCGTCAAAATCCCAAAAGTATGAAAAAAAAAAAACATGAACCGGGACTTGAACTCAATTTTTTTGTGGATGGAGCTTAACTGCCATCAGTTTAAAGAATATCTTTTGACTTTTAACCATGATAGGAAAGTATGAAAAAAAAAAAAAAAAACGATGACCCGGGACCTGTCGTCAAAATCCCAAAAGTATGAAAAATCAAAAAAACAAAAAAAAACATGACCCGGGACTTGAACTCAATTTTTTTGTGGATGGAGCTTAACTGCCATCAGTTTAAATAATATATTTTGCCTTTTAACCATGATAGGAAAGTATGAAAAAAAAAAAAAAAAAACGATGACCCGGGACCTGTCGTCAAAATCCCAAAAGTATGAAAAAAAAAAAACATGACCCGGGACTTGAACTCAATTTTTTTGTGGATGGAGCTTAACTGCCATCAGTTTAAATAATATCTTTTGCCTTTTAACCATGATAGGAAAGTATAAAAAAAAAAAAAAAAAACGATGACCCGGGACCTGTCGTCAAAATCCCAAAAGTATGAAAAAAAAAAAAAAAAAAAACATGACCCTGGACTTGAACTCAATTTTTTTGTGGATGGAGCTTAACTGCCATCAGTTTAAATAATATATTTTGCCTTTTAACCATGATAGGAAAGTATGAAAAAAAAAAAAAACCGATGACCCGGGACCAGTCGTCAAAATCCCAAAAGTATGAAAAAACAAAAAAAAACAAAAAAAAAACATGACCCGGGACTTGAACTCAATTTCTTTGTGGATGGAGCTTAACTGCCATCAGTTTAAAGAATATATTTTGCCTTTTAACCATGATAGGAAAGTATAAAAAAAAAAAAAAAAAAACGATGACCCGGGACCTGTCGTCAAAATCCCAAAAGTATGAAAAAAAAAAAACATGACCCGGGACTTGAACTCAATTTTTTTGTGGATGGAGCTTAACTGCCATCAGTTTAAATAATATCTTTTGCCTTTTAACCATGATAGGAAAGTATAAAAAAAAAAAAAAAAAACGATGACCCGGGACCTGTCGTCAAAATCCCAAAAGTATGAAAAAAAAAAAAAAAAAAAACATGACCCTGGACTTGAACTCAATTTTTTTGTGGATGGAGCTTAACTGCCATCAGTTTAAAGAATATCTTTTGCCTTTTAACCATGATAGGAAAGTATGAAAAAAAAAAAAAAAAACGATGACCCGGGACCTGTCGTCAAAATCCCAAAAGTATGAAAAAAAAAAAAACATGACCCGGGACTTGAACTCAATTTTTTTGTGGATGGAGCTTAACTGCCATCAGTTTAAATAATATCTTTTGCCTTTTAACCATGATAGGAAAGTATGAAAAAAAAAAAAAAAACGATGACCCGGGGACCTGTCGTCAAAATCCCAAAAGTATGAAAAAAAAAAAACATGAACCGGGACTTGAACTCAATTTTTTTGTTGATGGAGCTTAACTGCCATCAGTTTAAAGAATATCTTTTGCCTTTTAACCATGATAGGAAAGTATGAAAAAAAAAAAAAAAAAAAAAACGATGACCCGGGACCTGTCGTCAAAATCCCAAAAGTATGAAAAAAAAAAAACATGACCCGGGACTTGAACTCAATTTCTTTGTGGATGGAGCTTAACTGCCATCAGTTTAAAGAATATCTTTTGCCTTTTAACCATGATAGGAAAGTATGAAAAAAAAAACAAAAAACGATGACCCGGGACCTGTCGTCAAAATCCCAAAAGTATGAGAAAAAAAAAAAAAAAAAAAACATGACCCGGGACTTGAACTCAATTTCTTTGTGGATGGAGCTTAACTGCCATCAGTTTAAAGAATATCTTTTGCCTTTTAACCATGATAGAAAGTATGAAAAAAAAAAAAAAAAACGATGACCCGGGACCTGTCGTCAAAATCCCAAAAGTATGAAAAAAAAAAAAACATGACCCGGGACTTGAACTCAATTTTTTTGTGGATGGAGCTTAACTGCCATCAGTTTAAAGAATATCTTTTGACTTTTAACCATGATAGGAAAGTATGAAAAAAAAAAAAAGAAAAAAAAAACGATGACCCGGGACCTGTCGTCAAAATCCCAAAAGTATGAAAAAAAAAAACATGACCCGGGACTTGAACTCAATTTTTTTGTGGATGGAGCTTAACTGCCATCAGTTTAAATAATATATTTTGCCTTTTAACCATGATAGGAAAGTATGAAAAAAAAAAAAAAAAAAATGACCCGGGACTTGAACTCAATTTCTTTGTGGATGGAGCTTAACTGCCATCAGTTTAAAGAATATCTTTTGACTTTTAACCATGATAGGAAAGTATGAAAAAAAAAAAAAAAACGATGACCCGGGACCTTTCGTCAAAATCCCAAAAGTATGAGAAAAAAAAAAAAAAACATGACCCGGGACTTGAACTCAATTTCTTTGTGGATGGAGCTTAACTGCCATCAGTTTAAAGAATATCTTTTGACTTTTAACCATGATAGGAAAGTATGAAAAAAAAAAAAAAAACGATGACCCGGGACCTTTCGTCAAAATCCCAAAAGTATGAAAAAAAAAACATGACCCGGGACTTGAACTCAATTTTTTTGTGGATGGAGCTTAACTGCCATCAGTTTAAATAATATCTTTTGCCTTTTAACCATAATAGGAAAGTATGAAAAAAAAAAAAAAAAAAAAATCGATGACCCGGGACCTGTCGTCAAAATCCCAAAAGTATGAGAAAAAAAAAACAAAAAAAAAACATGACCCTGGACTTGAACTCAATTTTTTTGTGGATGGAGCTTAACTGCCATCAGTTTAAAGAATATCTTTTGACTTTTAACCATGATAGGAAAGTATGAAAAAAAAAAAAAAAAAAAAATCGATGACCCGGGACCTGTCGTCAAAATCCCAAAAGTATGGAAAAAAAAAAAACATGACCCTGACTTGAACTCAATTTTTTTGTGGATGGAGCTTAACTGCCATCAGTTTAAAGAATATCTTTTGACTTTTAACCATGATAGGAAAGTATAAAAAAAAAAAAAAAAACGATGACCCGGGACCTGTCGTCAAAATCCCAAAAGTATGAAAAAAAAAACAAAAAAAAAACATGACCCTGGACTTGAACTCAATTTTTTTGTGGATGGAGCTTAACTGCCATCAGTTTAAAGAATATCTTTTGCCTTTTAACCATGATAGGAAAGTATGAAAAAAAAAAAAAAAACGATGACCCGGGACCTGTCGTCAAAATCCCAAAAGTATGAAAAAAAAAAAAACATGACCCGGGACTTGAACTCAATTTTTTTGTGGATGGAGCTTAACTGCCATCAGTTTAAATAATATCTTTTGCCTTTTAACCATGATAGGAAAGTATGAAAAAAAACAAAAAAAAACGATGACCCGGGACCTGTCGTCAAAATCCCAAAAGTATGAAAAAAAAAAAACATGAACCGGGACTTGAACTAAATTTTTTTGTGGATGGAGCTTAACTGCCATCAGTTTAAAGAATATCTTTTGCCTTTTAACCATGATAGGAAAGTATGAAAAAAAAAAAAAAAAAAAAAAACGATGACCCGGGACCTGTCGTCAAAATCCCAAAAGTATGAAAAAAAAAACAAAAAAAAAACATGACCCTGGACTTGAACTCAATTTTTTTGTGGATGGAGCTTAACTGCCATCAGTTTAAATAATATCTTTTTTCTTTTAACCATGATAAGAAAGTATGAAAAAAAAAAAAAAAACGATGACCCGGGACCTGTCGTCAAAATCCCAAAAGTATGAAAAAAAAAAAAACATGAACCGGGACTTGAACTCAATTTTTTTGTGGATGGAGCTTAACTGCCATCAGTTTAAAGAATATCTTTTGCCTTTTAACCATGATAGGAAAGTATGAAAAAAAAAAAAAAACGATGACCCGGGACCTGTCGTCAAAATCCCAAAAGTATGAAAAAAAAAAAACATGAACCGGGACTTGAACTCAATTTTTTTGTGGATGGAGCTTAACTGCCATCAGTTTAAAGAATATCTTTTGCCTTTTAACCATGATAGGAAAGTATGAAAAAAAAAAAAAAACGATGACCCGGGACCTGTCGTCAAAATCCCAAAAGTATGAAAAAAAAAAAACATGACCCGGGACTTGAACTAAATTTTTTTGTGGATGGAGCTTAACTGCCATCAGTTTAAATAATATATTTTGCCTTTTAACCATGATAGGAAAGTATGAAAAAAAAAACAAAAAAAAAAAAAACGATGACCCGGGACCTGTCGTCAAAATCCCAAAAGTATGAAAAATCAAAAAAACAAAAAAAAACATGACCCGGGACTTGAACTCAATTTCTTTGTGGATGGAGCTTAACTGCCATCAGTTTAAAGAATATATTTTGCTTTTTAACCATGATAGGAAAGTATGAAAAAAAAAAAAAAAACGATGACCCGGGACCTGTCGTCAAAATCCCAGAAGTATGAAAAAAAAAAAACATGACCCGGGACTTGAACTCAATTTTTTTGTGGATGGAGCTTAACTGCCATCAGTTTAAATAATATATTTTGCCTTTTAACCATGATAGGAAAGCATGAAAAAAAAAAAAAAAAACGATGACCCGGGACCTGTCGTCAAAATCCCAAAAGTATGAGAAAAAAAAAAAAAAAAAAAAACATGACCCGGGACTTGAACTCAATTTCTTTGTGGATGGAGCTTAACTGCCATCAGTTTAAAGAATATATTTTGCTTTTTAACCATGATAGGAAAGTATGAAAAAAAAAAAAAAAACGATGACCCGGGACCTTTCGTCAAAATCCCAAAAGTATGAAAAAAAAAAACATGACCCGGGACTTGAACTCAATTTTTTTGTGGATGGAGCTTAACTGCCATCAGTTTAAATAATATATTTTGCCTTTTAACCATGATAGGAAAGTATGAAAAAAAAAAAAAAAACGATGACCCGGGACCTGTCGTCAAAATCCCAAAAGTATGAAAAATCAAAAAAACAAAAAAAAAACATGACCCGGGACTTGAACTCAATTTTTTTGTGGATGGAGCTTAACTGCCATCAGTTTAAAGAATATATTTTGCTTTTTAACCATGATAGGAAAGTATGAAAAAAAAAAAAAAAACGATGACCCGGGACCTGTCGTCAAAATCCCAAAAGTATGAAAAAAAAAAAAACATGACCCGGGACTTGAACTAAATTTTTTTGTGGATGGAGCTTAACTGCCATCAGTTTAAATAATATCTTTTGCCTTTTAACCATGATAGGAAAGTATGAAAAAAAACAAAACAAAAAAAAAACGATGACCCGGGACCTGTCGTCAAAATCCCAAAAGTATGAAAAAACAAAAAAACAAAAAAAAACATGACCCGGGACTTGAACTCAATTTCTTTGTGGATGGAGCTTAACTGCCATCAGTTTAAAGAATATCTTTTGCCTTTTAACCATGATAGGAAAGTATGAAAAAAAAAAAAAAAAAAAAAAACGATGACCCGGGACCTGTCGTCAAAATCCCAAAAGTATGAAAAAAAAAAAAAAAAAAAAAAACATGACCCTGGACTTGAACTCAATTTTTTTGTGGATGGAGCTTAACTGCCATCAGTTTAAAGAATATATTTTGCTTTTTAACCATGATAGGAAAGTATGAAAAAAAAAAAAAAAAACGATGACCCGGGACCTGTCGTCAAAATCCCAGAAGTATGAAAAAAAAAAAACATGACCCGGGACTTGAACTCAATTTTTTTGTGGATGGAGCTTAACTGCCATCAGTTTAAATAATATATTTTGCCTTTTAACCATGATAGGAAAGCATGAAAAAAAAAAAAAAAAACTATGACCTGTCGTCAAAATCCCAAAAGTATGAGAAAAAAAAAAAAAAAAAAAAAAAACATGACCCGGGACTTGAACTAAATTTTTTTGTGGATGGAGCTTAACTGCCATCAGTTTAAATAATATATTTTGCCTTTTAACCATGATAGGAAAGTATGAAAAAAACAAAAACAAAAAAAAACGATGACCCGGGACCTGTCGTCAAAATCCCAAAAGTATGAAAAAACAAAAAAACAAAAAAAAACATGACCCGGGACTTGAACTCAATTTTTTTGTGGATGGAGCTTAACTGCCATCAGTTTAAAGAATATCTTTTGACTTTTAACCATGATAGGAAAGTATGAAAAAAAAAGAAAAAACGATGACCCGGGACCTGTCGTCAAAATCCCAAAAGTATGAAAAAAAAAAAACATGAACCGGGACTTGAACTAAATTTTTTTGTGGATGGAGCTTAACTGCCATCAGTTTAAAGAATATCTTTTGCCTTTTAACCATGATAGGAAAGTATGAAAAAACAAACAAAAAAAAAAAAACGATGACCCGGGACCTGTCGTCAAAATCCCAAAAGTATGAAAAAACAAAAAAACAAAAAAAAACATGACCCGGGACTTGAACTCAATTTCTTTGTGGATGGAGCTTAACTGCCATCAGTTTAAATAATATCTTTTGACTTTTAACCATGATAGGAAAGTATGAAAAAAACAAAAACAAAAAAAAACGATGACCCGGGACCTGTCGTCAAAATCCCAAAAGTATGAAAAAAAAAAAAAAACATGAACCGGGACTTGAACTCAATTTTTTTGTGGATGGAGCTTAACTGCCATCAGTTTAAAGAATATCTTTTGACTTTTAACCATGATAGGAAAGTATGAAAAAAAACAAAAACAAAAAAAAAACGATGACCCGGGACCTGTCGTCAAAATCCCAAAAGTATGAAAAATCAAAAAAACAAAAAAAACATGACCCGGGACTTGAACTCAATTTTTTTGTGGATGGAGCTTAACTGCCATCAGTTTAAATAATATATTTTGCCTTTTAACCATGATAGGAAAGTATGAAAAAAAAAAAAAAAAACGATGACCCGGGACCTGTCGTCAAAATCCCAAAAGTATGAGAAAAAAAAAAAAAAAAAAAACTTGACCCGGGACTTGAACTCAATTTCTTTGTGGATGGAGCTTAACTGCCATCAGTTTAAAGAATATATTTTGCCTTTTAACCATGATAGGAAAGTATAAAAAAAAAAAAAAAAAAACGATGACCCGGGACCTGTCGTCAAAATCCCAAAAGTATGAAAAAAAAAAACATGACCCGGGACTTGAACTTAATTTTTTTGTGGATGGAGCTTAACTGCCATCAGTTTAAAGAATATATTTTGCCTTTTAACCATGATAGGAAAGTATGAAAAAAAAAAAAAAAACGATGACCCGGGACCTGTCGTCAAAATCCCAAAAGTATGAAAAAAAAAAAAACATGACCCGGGACTTGAACTCAATTTTTTTGTGGATGGAGCTTAACTGCCATCAGTTTAAAGAATATCTTTTGCCTTTTAACCATGATAGGAAAGTATGAAAAAAAAAAAAAAAACGATGACCCGGGACCTGTCGTCAAAATCCCAAAAGTATGAAAAAAAAAAAACATGAACCGGGACTTGAACTCAATTTTTTTGTGGATGGAGCTTAACTGCCATCAGTTTAAAGAATATCTTTTGCCTTTTAACCATGATAGGAAAGTATGAAAAAAAAAAAAAAAAAAAAAAACGATGACCCGGGACCTGTCGTCAAAATCCCAAAAGTATGAAAAATCAAAAAAACAAAAAAAAACATGACCCGGGACTTGAACTCAATTTTTTTGTGGATGGAGCTTAACTGCCATCAGTTTAAAGAATATATTTTGCTTTTTAACCATGATAGGAAAGTATGAAAAAAAAAAAAAAAACGATGACCCGGGACCTGTCGTCAAAATCCCAAAAGTATGAAAAAAAAAAAACATGACCCGGGACTTGAACTCAATTTTTTTGTGGATGGAGCTTAACTGCCATCAGTTTAAATAATATATTTTGCCTTTTAACCATGATAGGAAAGTATGAAAAAAAAAAAAAAACGATGACCCGGGACCTGTCGTCAAAATCCCAAAAGTATGAAAAAAAAAAAAAAAAAAAAAACATGACCCTGGACTTGAACTCAATTTTTTTGTGGATGGAGCTTAACTGCCATCAGTTTAAAGAATATCTTTTGACTTTTAACCATGATAGGAAAGTATGAAAAAAAAAAAAAGAAAAAAAAAACGATGACCCGGGACCTGTCGTCAAAATCCCAAAAGTATGAAAAAAAAAAACATGACCTGGGACTTGAACTCAATTTTTTTGTGGATGGAGCTTAACTGCCATCAGTTTAAATAATATATTTTGCCTTTTAACCATGATAGGAAAGTATGAAAAAAAAAAAAAAAAAGATGACCCGGGACCTTTCGTCAAAATCCCAAAAGTATGAGAAAAAAAAAAAAAACATGACCCGGGACTTGAACTCAATTTCTTTGTGGATGGAGCTTAACTGCCATCAGTTTAAATAATATATTTTGCCTTTTAACCATGATAGGAAAGTATGAAAAAAAAAAAAAAAAAAAAAATCGATGACCCGGGACCTGTCGTCAAAATCCCAAAAGTATGAGAAAAAAAAACAAAAAAAAAAACATGACCCTGGACTTGAACTCAATTTTTTTGTGGATGGAGCTTAACTGCCATCAGTTTAAAGAATATCTTTTGACTTTTAACCATGATAGGAAAGTATGAAAAAAAACAAAAAAAACGATGACCCGGGACCTGTCGTCAAAATCCCAAAAGTATGAAAAAAAAAAAACATGAACCGGGACTTGAACTCAATTTTTTTGTGGATGGAGCTTAACTGCCATCAGTTTAAAGAATATCTTTTGCCTTTTAACCATGATAGGAAAGTATGAAGAAAAAAAAAAAAAAAAAAAAACGATGACCCGGGACCTGTCGTCAAAATCCCAAAAGTATGAAAAATCAAAAAAACAAAAAAAAACATGACCCGGGACTTGAACTAAATTTTTTTGTGGATGGAGCTTAACTGCCATCAGTTTAAAGAATATATTTTGCTTTTTAACCATGATAGGAAAGTATGAAAAAAAAAAAAAAAACGATGACCCCGGGACCTGTCGTCCAAATCCCAAAAGTATGAAAAAAAAAAACATGACCCTGGACTTGAACTAAATTTTTTTGTGGATGGAGCTTAACTGCCATCAGTTTAAATAATATCTTTTGCCTTTTAACCATGATAGGAAAGTATGAAAAAAACAAAAACAAAAAAAAAACGATGACCCGGGACCTGTCGTCAAAATCCCAAAAGTATGAAAAAAAAAAACAAAAAAAAACATGACCCTGGACTTGAACTCAATTTTTTTGTGGATGGAGCTTAACTGCCATCAGTTTAAAGAATATCTTTTGCCTTTTAACCATGATAGGAAAGTATGAAAAAAAAAAAAAAAAAACGATGACCCGGGGACCTGTCGTCAAAATCCCAAAAGTATGAAAAAAAAAAAAACATGACCCGGGACTTGAACTCAATTTTTTTGTGGATGGAGCTTAACTGCCATCAGTTTAAAGAATATCTTTTGACTTTTAACCATGATAGGAAAGTATGAAAAAAAAAAAAAAAAAAAAAAATACGATAACCCGGGACCTGTCGTCAAAATCCCAAAAGTATGAAAAAACAAAAAAAAACAAAAAAAAACATAACCCGGGACTTGAACTCAATTTTTTTGTGGATGGAGCTTAACTGCCATCAGTTTAAAGAATATATTTTGACTTTTAACCATGATAGGAAAGTATGAAAAAAACAAAAAACAAAAAAAAAAACGATGACCCGGGACCTGTCGTCAAAATCCCAAAAGTATGAAAAATCAAAAAAACAAAAAAAAACATGACCCGGGACTTGAACTCAATTTCTTTGTGGATGGAGCTTAACTGCCATCAGTTTAAAGAATATATTTTGCTTTTTAACCAAGATAGGAAAGTATGAAAAAAAAAAAAAAAACGATGACCCGGGACCTGTCGTCAAAATCCCAAAAGTATGAAAAAAAAAAAACATGACCCGGGACTTGAACTCAATTTTTTTGTGGATGGAGCTTAACTGCCATCAGTTTAAAGAATATCTTTTGCCTTTCAACCATGATAGGAAAGTATGAAAAAAAAAAAAAAAACGATGACCCGGGACCTGTCGTCAAAATCCCAAAAGTATGAGAAAAAAAAAAAAAAAAAAACATGACCCTGGACTTGAACTCAATTTTTTTGTGGATGGAGCTTAACTGCCATCAGTTTAAAGAATATATTTTGACTTTTAACCATGATAGGAAAGTATGAAAAAACAAAAAAAACAAAAAAAAAAACGATGACCCGGGACCTGTCATCAAAATCCCAAAAGTATGAGAAAAAATAAAAATAAAACATGACCCGGGACTTGAACTCAATTTCTTTGTGGATGGAGCTTAACTGCCATCAGTTTAAAGAATATCTTTTGCCTTTTAACCATGATAGGAAAGTATGAAATAAAAAAATAAATAAAAAAAAAACGATAACCCGGGAAATCCCAAAAGTATGAAAAAACAAAAAAACAAAAAAAAACATGACCCGGGACTTGAACTCAATTTCTTTGTGGATGGAGCTTAACTGCCATCAGTTTAAAGAATATATTTTGCTTTTTAACCATGATAGGAAAGTATGAAAAAAAAAAAAAAACGATGACCCGGGACCTGTCGTCAAAATCCCAAAAGTATGAGAAAAAAAAAAAACATGATCCGGGACTTGAACTCAATTTTTTTGTGGATGGAGCTTAACTGCCATCAGTTTAAAGAATATCTTTTGCCTTTTAACCATGATAGGAAAGTATGAAAAAAAAAAAAAAAACGATGACCCGGGACCTGTCGTCAAAATCCCAAAAGTATGAAAAAAAAAAAACATAACCCGGGACTTGAACTCAATTTTTTTGTGGATGGAGCTTAACTGCCATCAGTTTAAAGAATATCTTTTGCCTTTTAACCATGATAGGAAAGTATGAAAAAAAAAAAAAAAAAAAAAAAAAAACGATAACCCGGGACCTGTCGTCAAAATCCCAAAAGTATGAAAAAACAAAAAAAAACAAAAAAAAACATAACCCGGGACTTGAACTCAATTTTTTTGTGGATGGAGCTTAACTGCCATCAGTTTAAAGAATATCTTTTGACTTTTAACCATGATAGGAAAGTATGAAAAAAAAAAAAAAAAAAAAAAAAAAAACGATGACCCGGGACCTGTCGTCAAAATCCCGGTGCCACCGGCTTGGGCCCTCCATCGCTGCTTGCAGCTTTAATTATATATATATATATATATATATATATATATATATATATATATATATATATATATATATTATGTAAATTCTTTTTTCCCCCTATTTTTAACATATATATTATTATATATATAATAATAATATATATATTATTAACATTTTTGGATGCTAAACTATTCTTTATTATAGGCTTTGTACTTTGTACACTTTGTACACTCACGTTCCAATATAGAAAAATTATCCTCTTCAAATGCGCAAAAATGTGCTTGGAAACATCACAGTGGAGCGGTGCTTACTATGAATGGCACAAACTGTACAAATGACTATTTAAACAGAGCAGTGTAATTTTTATATGTAAGGTTGACTATTTTATTATTATATTTTATTAAGGCTATAATGAACATGCTGCGATGTCAAGATTGCAATGCTGGAATGCTGTGTGTGTGTGTGTGTGTGTGTGTGTGTGTGTGTGTGTGTGTGTGTGTGTGTGTGTGTGTGTGTGTGTGTGTGTGTGTGTGTGTGTGTGTGTGTGTGTGTGTGTGTGTGTGTGTGTGTGTGTGGCTCGATCGAACAATGGAGACATAAAAACATACTCCGTCATTTTGTTCATACAGAACATCATTCAAAATGCAAAGTGTTTCTCTATATTTGTGTACACTCGCAATGAAACACAACATTGTGCTTTTGTTAAACTATAAACTCTTGTCAAACTGTAACCTACAACTGTCACCCAACCAAAAACACACACACACACACACACACACACACACACACACACACACACACACACACACACATCCCCCCTCCTCTCCCCTCCCCACACAGACAGACACACACACACAGAATGGCAGAGAGACAGAGAGAGAGAAAATACACAAACCACAATATCTGACTTCCTGTTGGTCGGAGCTAATGACTGTAAATTAGAAAGTTGTCCGGATCGAAGAGAAGAATATACGTACCGAGTTTGGTTACTGTAGGTAAAACTATAACTAAGTTATAACACACTTTATGCATCCTTTTTTAATCATAAATTTGTGTCCTCGCCACGGCCAAACCGTTCGAGATATCAAAAATCCCCTGGCAATTTATCATCTTCCATGTCTTGACTTCATGCTGACCGAGTTTCGTGGTCATCGGATGAATTCTCTAGGAGAAGTGTTTCAAATGCGAGAGCAAGCGTTCTCCAATCAACCCGTAATAGCCGACTTCCTGTTGGGCTGGCGTAAAACTTGACCCAGGGAAAGTTGTTCGGCCCGATTAAATCTATATGTGTACCGAGTTTCATATTAATTCATGCAAGCGTGTTTTATATACGGACAAGTGTTCGAATCCCATTCCAGGGGGCGCTGTCGAGCCCCCCTGCCACGCCCGGGTACCAGCTTCAGCCCGGCCCTAATGGCCGCGGTTTCTGACCTGTGTGCAAAATTTCAAGAGTTTTCGAGCACGTTAAGGCCCTCAAAAGTGCCAGAGATTTTGCACACAGCAGAGAAATGGTTAAACTAAACTAGCCCCCCTCCTCACACACACACACACACACAGAGGGGCAGAGGGAAAATGCTCCAAACAGTACACATTCAAACCAAAATATCTGACTTCCTGTTGGTCGGAGCTAATGACTGTAAATTAGAAAGTTGTCCGGATCGAAGAGAAGAATATACGTACCGAGTTTGGTTACTGTAGGTAAAACTAATACCCCATTTTTGACTAAAGGTGGCGCTACTGAGCCCCTTACCACGCCCGTTTCTGAAACTTCGCACATGTCTATTACACAATAAATGTCAAATGCATGTTGAGTTTCATGCAATTTGAAGCATGTTAAGAGCCTCAAATGCATCCAAAAAGAATATAAAAGTTTAAAGCGTTGCCATGGCGACAGTATTAAAGATATCAATAATCCTTTCACAGGTGTACATCTGTCGTGTGTTTACATTATACAGATGAAGTTTGAAGCAAATCGGGTAAAAATAAGAGGGTGATTTCAAAGCATTTCGAAAGTGACACACTTCCTGCTGCCAGTTGGTGGCGCTATAACTTTGACTCACAATAGTCACATCCATGTGATCGGCCTCTTACAGCGAACACACTGCTGAAGTTTCATCAAGATCAATTCACCTTTGGCTAAGCCCCGCCCCCCTTAGTTACTGTTGCTACCTCCGACAACTTCAACTGGGCTCTGGTTTGGTATCAACATGGCTTATGCTGTGACGGCTCTTCCTGCTGAAATGTTATCAAACTTTTATAAAGCAGCAAATAAAGTGTCCGATAGAAGTAGGCAAAAGTGTCTGCAGTATGCGTTTGAAGGCTTTATTCAAGACAAACGGTGAAACGCAAGCAACAACAAGGCATCCAAATAGAGGCAAAAGCATAACGGTCACAGTCAAACAATTAACCACAGCATATCCTAATCGAGACGGAGGCTGTGACTAACAATATCAGGAGAAACACTGTCATGCAAAGCTGGGTAGGTCTCTATTCACTTCTATAATCGTTATTATTTACAAAGCAAACGGACTACGCGAGTATAAAGTTGTATTTATTAGCAGCGTGTGCTAGCGTATCAACAATTAGGGCAGAGAACCGAAATCATAACCTAAACCAGCATAAAACGGTCTAACTAGTATAACTTCACAGTAAGGTTAAAAGCTAAATGTATGTTGATCCTTGAGGGGTTTCGCTGACTGAGAGGACGTCCACACAGTTTAATCCAAAGACGACACTTGTCAGTATTTAACTTCGGTTTTGGGAAGGGGAAAAACGGACACCCCCCTCCAACCTCTCTGGGAAACGCGTATCTGTGTTACAAATGCCCCAGGCACAACGTTTAACCATATTTTTAATAAAACGACGACGTAATAGCCTGCCGAGACCAAAAATATGAGCCGCCTGCGTTGAAGTCAATGGAGCGCCGTGAAAAAGTGTCGGACCCTCTGTGGGAGCTCGTTCTTGGCTGCGCTGTGATTGGTCAATCTACATTCTAGGGCTTAGCTTAGCCAAAGGCGAATTAATGTATGAGGATGTTATAACACACTTCCTGTTTCCAATATTCGCCATAAATTCGTTTCCTCACCACGGCCAAACCGTTCGAGATATCAAAAATCCCCTCGCAATTTATCATCCTCAATGTCTTGAGTTCATGCACACCGAGTTTCGTGGTGATTGGTTGAATCGTCTAGGAGGAGTATTTTAAATTCCATTGCATGTGTTTTTTAAACTACGCCAAATAGCCGACTTCCTGTTGGGCTGGGGTAAAAAGTCTGAGCATGAAGGATATATGAACCGATGAGATCTATAAGTGTACCGAGTTTCATATTATTTCATGCAAGCGTGTTTGATTTATGGACCAAGTTTTCGGACCCCGTTCCAGGGGGCGCTGTCGAGCCCCCCTGCCACGCCCGGGTACCAGCTTCAGTCTGGCTCTAATGGCCGCGGGTTCTGACCCGTGTGCAAAGTTTCAAGAGTTTTTGAGCACGTTAAGGCCCCCAAAAGTGGCAAAAACCTTGAAAAAAAAATTATTACAAAGAAGAAGAAGAAGAATCCTTAGAAGAACAATAGGGCTCTGCGCCCTTTCAGGGCTTGGGCCCTAATTATGAGACACGGCCTTTACTTCTGTTCTGCCACATCTATAAGTTGTGCCTGTATTAAACTGTTCGAAGGAGAGATTTCTTTTTTTTTTCTTTTTTTGTGCTGTCCGACGAGGATTTTTGTAAAACAATATATTGGGGACCAGCCTTGTGATAAATGCCACATTTAATGCCTGGGGGGAAATGATGGGCAGTGATAATTTCAGTCCTGTAATGTTTGACCGGCTTGCAGAGCTGCATGGTGGAGTGATGGATGTTTTCTGCATCCATCAGCCTGGTTATAGTGGTCGTAATGAGGAACGCTTGGAATCCTACAGGGACGCCATGGGTTCACGGGCTCAGCTCTCCGAGACCTCCTTAGCATAGCTTCTTATGACTTTACAAAACACGAGATGCCGCAAAAATCCATATTTAACAAAGTGGTGGATCGCCAGTGAGGTGAACAAGCAGTTTTGTCTTGGGGGTTTGTTTGTGGATGTAGCTAATTACACCGCAAGTAAATGACAAGCTTTATTCGTCATAGGCATCTGGCCAGCCAGCTTGTTAAGCAGTGTTAATGAATGGGCCGGCGGTTCCTTTCGCAAGAAATGCATCTTTGGTCGATTATTCTTGCTCAATAGAGGTTTTGGACTTAGTTCTACATATTTTCACTGTTCACATTCAGAAGAATGGACCTCTATTGTGCATTTAAGCAGCTATTGTTCTGGTGGCGATGTGAAGAACAAGCTCTTAAGAGGGAAGCAGTTTTTTTCGTGAACATGGTTCTGAAAGCTCTGGGAAAATGTCACTTATAAGATCTTTTTTCTTTCTTTCTGATGCCTGACAGGAAAATGCTGATAATGTGATATTTAGGGGAGACAGGCTATAGTTCAAATCTAGTTTGAACAAGACTTTTTTTTTTTTTTTTGGGGTGTGAATTCTGTCCATCAAACAACAATTGATGGACGTTAATTTTGCTTTGAGTTTAGTTGCAGTAACTTTCAAAAGTTTGGGGTCTGTGGGTGCATTAAAGTTATCAAAACTGTTATACTTTTATAATGTAACAAAAGATTTGTGTTTCAAATGGTATTCTTTAAAAAAAATCAAGAATAAAAATGTTAGTAAATGTTAAAATATTAAGCAGCACAACTGTTTTCAACGTTGATAACATTAAGAAATGTTTCTTGAGAAAATCAGCATATTTGAATGATTTCTGAAGGATCATGTGACACTGAAGACTGGAGTAATGATGCTAAATATTCAGCTTTGCATCACATAAATAACATTTGAAAATATAATCTACACAAAAAACAATGATTTAAAATTTTAATAATATTTCACAATATTGCTGTTTTACTGTATGTTTAAATGCAGCTTTTGGTGAATAAGTGTGTATAAGAGACTTCTTTCATAACATATTTAATACTTTTTTGAACGGTATAGTGTAGGAAAACATAAATTAAATAGATTATGGAATATAATACAATAATATGCTGTTCTTTTCAAATTTGTATTAATCAAAGAATAAAAACGCTAGTAAATGTTAAAATATTAAGCAGCACAACAGTTTTCAACATTGGTTATAATAAGAAATGTTTCTTGATATCATCATATTAGAATGATTTCTGAAGGGTCATGTGACACTGAAGACTGTATTAATGATGCTAAAAATTCAGCCTTGCGTCAGAAATATTACATATTATATTTGAAAATGTAATAATAATAATAAACGATTTAAAATTGTAATAATATTTCACAATATTTCTGTGTGTACTGTATTTAAACATTTTTAGAGTTAAATTTTTTTTTAACGGTAGTGTATATAGGAAAGCATAATTTAAATAGTTTATGGAATATAATACACTAATATGCTATCTGACCACAGAATGTGAATCCATTTTAAATTTGTGTAATGTACACTGTATCTCAGCAATCAATTGCTAAAATCTAGATTTATAACTAAAAGTTGAACAGTTTATAACCCGTAAATCAAAAAGATAACACAAATCAAATGTGTGTTTCTAAATGCTAAAGTATTTAAAGTCACAATCTGACATTTGCATCTGATGTCCTACAGTTCTACCAGATTACACCCATGTCTGGATATACATTAAACATGTATGCTTCTGTCAACACAAACACTACTTAGCTTACTTAGCCTTTGTTGCTGGGGCGGCTAAAATTTGTGCTAGTGCTGGAAACTCTCTCTCTCTCTATCTCTCTCTCGTTTGTTCTTTTTCTCTCTCTCTTTCTTTTTGCTGATGTGAAACAGATCTTTCTGGCATTCCTCCTACAACATTAATTAATACTCCTGCTTGTGATGGATCGCTCCCGCTTTAGCCCATTCATCACTTCCTGTATGAGGCTACGACTCAAAGCTAGCTCGCTCTAGCTCTGTTACTTCTCTCCCATCTGACAAACACTTTCATATTTTGTGTGATATTGCTGTAAAATCACGAACAAAGAGAGAGAGAGAGCGCTGCTCTTTAGCTCCTCAAGTCAAACCTGTTAGTTAGCATTATACAGATTAATCTTGAGCATTAGCGTTCATTCATCACGGCTTGTCGAGACTTTTGAGGTGCCATAAATCAGCGCTGTTGCTTAATGTTTTGACTGTTTCTGCAGAGACACTGAGAATATAATTCAAGAGTTGTAAAAGTGACAAATAGCTATGCTAGCAACACTGGATTTACCGTTCCACCCCAAAAAACGACGAGAGTCTGTCCATCTCCTGGGCTTTTTATATGTGGCTCTTTAAACTCAACAGCTATGCCTTTAACCTTCGGCCAAATGAAGCCCGGCACTTTAATTACAGGCCAGGAAAGGCTCTGCTAATGATTAGCTGTTAGCACTGACACCCTAATATAGATCTTTCTCTCCTCGGAGACTAGGAAGGTGATGCATCGGCCCGCTTGGTTCGTAGAGACCCGCACCTGCCAAGCAAAAACAGACCTAACGTAAATTAATATGCAGAGATGGCAGTCACTGCAGGCTCTCTCACTCGCCCGGATAACAGGGGTGTGTCGCTGATGTGCTTCGGCGTGATGAAACGTTTTATTGAGGTGTGGGATGATTTAGGGGCCGCCGGGGCCTGCGGAGCGGTGATGTTACAGTTTAGAAAATGGAAAATGATCCAAGGATTTTGATGCAAAAAGAAGGTTGTAGATTTCATTGTCATTTCCCAAACTCAATCTCACGGGGGAATGCAACTATTGAGGTGGCGATTTCGCATGCATTTTTATGATGTGAATCATAAAATATTCATCCAGACATAGACCTCTATATACACTGAATTAATAATAAATTGTAAATGTATTCAGCATCCTGCAACAATTATTTTTCGGATTTTATCGACTATTTTAAGCAGTAAAGTGAGCAGGATAAATTAAAATGGAAACACTTTAGTTTAGGGTCCAATTCTCACTATAACTAGCTGCTTATTAGCATAAATATTGGGATATTGGCGGCTTATTAATACTTATAAAGCACATATTATTAATGCCTTATTCTCCATGACTATATGCTACCCCTTAATACCCAATACATAGGCTACACTTAACAACTACCACTAACTATTAATAAGCAGTAAATAGGAGTTTTTCGAGTTTAAAGTCATAGTTAATAATTACTTACAATTGAGAATAATCTAAAGTGTGAACATTCAACATTGATGTTTAGCGCATGGATTCAGCAGGC
This sequence comes from Phoxinus phoxinus, assembly GCF_949152265.1. Taxonomy (NCBI): domain Eukaryota; kingdom Metazoa; phylum Chordata; class Actinopteri; order Cypriniformes; family Leuciscidae; genus Phoxinus; species Phoxinus phoxinus. The sequence continues at coordinate 34,867,140 of NC_136881.1, forward strand.
ATGTATTATGATACGAACCTCCCCAGCTCTACAGCGCCCCACAATTTACCAATGTAAATCTGTGGTGACAAATGGAACTGCAGCGCGCTCTCATTCTGCGCCATGGGGCAGATTTCAGACTGACCCACTTATTTTCACGTTACATCACGTAGGCTAAACCTCGTGCCAGAAGAGTCCAGACCAAGACCATATCATTCCGTTTCAGGCTCAGCTATGTGTCTGCGTCAGGTCAGCAACTAGTTGGCATGTCTGTTCTGGAGTAGCTTTTAAAATGAATGAATTAAGTATTTAGTTTAAACGTGCTCATGTGAATAGCGTATAATAGTTCTGTTGTGTTTGTCTGTAACAGACATGCCTTTATTTTCCCCACTTGAAGTTCCCCTAACCACCACATGCTAAATGAACCATCTGACCAGTACAGAAGGTATACAGTATGTTAATAATAATAATTTATTGTATCCTACTCTTTAGCAAGTTTGTCCTTGTTATCCACTCTAAATAGGATGCCTTTCTAAACCTTCGCAGTATTCAATTTTTTAAGTACACTTAAGGCAAGTTTCTTGACCATTTTTATCCTCTTTCTAATGCTATTCGCCACCAATTCACCAATTCATAAAATTGCCACGAGATTGTGTTAGATGGCCTGATATGACCGTGTCAGATGCATTTATTGTTAACTAAAACTGAAACAATGAAAATTTAAAAATCTAACATTTTGGTTACTTAAAATAAAACAAAGTTAACTGAAATAAAATAAGACAACTTAGTCATGAAGTATTTTATTTTGACTTATTTTATTTAAAATGTCAACACTTCTTATTTTTGGTTGATGTATCAAAATAACTGAAACTTAATTTGGTTGATGTATCAAAATAACTGAAACTTAAATGTGTGTATACATACATGCGTACCATTTTTAGTGGGAAACTAGTTATTTTATAGTTAATTAATTACCTATAAAAAATAGTTCATAAATGGTACATAAATAAATTGTATATTTTTTTAATTATTGACATGATTTTCATGTTATTTACAAGTTCAAACTGTTTTGAGTCAGTCTTATTGCATTCTACTTTACTCCAAATAGACCAACTCTATGGAAGACATTCTCTAACCTGAACAAAAGATGATAAATTCAGCAGGTGTAGGAAGAGGACAGATTGTTAACCCAGGACACTTACCCCAGATGCATCCTGTCCCAACTCCCCCTCTCTAGTCCACACATTACATGCAGTCGTTCAGCATCTTGATCTGAACATCTCATAAAGTGAGTCTGGCGGTCTACAGTCTCATTATACCCCTCACAGGACCCGATGGCACCGGCTGGTCTACTAGATACCTTACAAAGGTGTGACACAGGCTAAATGAGCCATCTGAACAGTACAGCATGTTAGTACTAGGTCCAACTCTGTTGCTGTTTCATAATTGTAAAAAAAAAAAAGAATATACATTGTACTTTTGCTTTTTAAGTGTTGTCCTTGTTATCCTCTCTAAATAGGACCTACACTTTCTACACTTTTCCTGCATTTTAAACTAAGTCAAGTTTCTTGTGCTGTTGTATACTGCTGTAATTTGAGAGAGAGAGAGAGAGAGAGAGAGAGAGAGAGAGAGAGAGAGAGAGAGAGAGAGAGAGAGCACTTTTCACATAGGAGAATTGTACAAAACAAATGAGTACTGGTAAATTCTGTTATTAAATATTTGTAGAAAATATTTTTTATAATTGTATTTTTTATTTAAAAAAAACGATAAAACAAATTAAGCGTTGTCGGGATAATTTCGGTTTCGCATATCTAGCCCGGAGTGATAAAATTCTGTCTAAAATGTTTAAGGTCAGACAAGTAGTTTGTATAGGCTTGGTTTGTAGGGAATAACAAACCTGCGCACATATATTCAAACGCACTAACTATAGAATTAATTCTTGATGCGCACGTGAGCGCCATCAGTGTTTCTCACAGGTTCAAGTTTAAAGTCTGTGTAGAGAGAACGGTGTCGTCTTAGCGGCCTCTAATTTTATAACTGATCGTTGCGACGGAAGTGAATCAATCAAAACTAACTTTAGCTGGAAAATATATTTATTCAAGAACCGCTATAAAGCCAAAACAATCTATGCTACCTTAAATTATCCGTTTATCACTGTAAAGCTGCTTTGAAACAATCTACATTGTTAAAAGCGCTATATAAATGAAGATGCTTAACTTGACTTAATGGTAAGTATTTTTTGTAAAAAATAAATAAAAAAATCTCATAATATACAATGCATCCCCTCATTTCTCAAAGAGTCTGAAAAACGGTGAATTCTAAAATTCGGTCTCTCTAAACCCCTCCTTTCTGAGAGCCTACTTTGCTCTGATTGGTCAGATGGCCCAGTCTGTTCTGCTCACACTGTGTGTCGGACATGAAACTGCCATTACCATATCTGAATTTCAGCTCCAGAGGCTTCCTCAGCACTTCATACGGAGTGATAAGATCAGTAACGATGGCGTTGGTTTTACCGTATCAATTCGAGCCCGAGTCCTCATGCTTTCGAAGTGGATTCGCAGCGCTGAAAGCAGCTTCTTCGCGACATGTCGACAATATCAACCGAACTCTTCCAGGCCTCTGACTGTTTGAGGGCGGGGCAAAGTAGAAGTTTTTCACCGGCAGCCAATCAAGACCATAGGCTGGCATTATGCAAATTTGTTACATAGCTCAAGTTCAACAACTTTTCTGATTTTGTTTTCTTTTCGCAGTGATATAAACAGTGTGTTTGGCTAAACAAAATAATATGAGTCGAAGCAAGCGAGTCCCATCTGGCGTGTGCAGTGCAGTGCTGTTGTTCACGGAGGTTTAAAGCGGTATGCTAACACCGCTCAAAGACAGACTCTCTGCTAGGCTTCAAACCGAAGAACAGTCATTGGAAGAAGAAGAAAAAAAACCCGGCTTGTCCGCATACAGCTCATATTTTCATCATCATCATCGTTTGTAGCTTTCATATTGCTGCTGCGCCTTTGGAGGCCTTCCACGCTATTGGATTGATTTCTCTTTGAGACAGATAATTACTCTCTCCGTTTGGCAATGGAAATGTGTAAATAGCTTTGCGAGTCCCACCCCTGAGACGATGTGTCTTTGCATGCCTTCCATCTGCCAGAGCTCAGGGGTAATAGCTAACAACATTTAAAACATTACAAGCTATTATACAACCCCGCTCCCCTGAACCAACATCTATCGTCTTAATAAAAAATAAAAAATAAAAAGTAACTGGAAGTGCAGCGTTGAGTTGAGACACACGGTGGGTGCTGAATTACAGTTATGGCATAAATAACAAACACTTAATCACTGGTTTTAATGAGAACATCGCTCTTAATGAGCACTTGCTTTTATCATTAATTGTTTGCTGTGAACATTGGTGTGTTGGTTTGTGAGGAAACGGGCAGTTGCTTCAGGCGGTATAGCTCTCTAAATGAGTTCTGTTGATGCCTCTGTTTCTGCGTTCATTGCTGTCTGCGCACGTGTGTGTGTGTGAGTCTTGACTCCTGAAAGAGGCTTATGAGCCTATCGGAATCAACATTGCATGAGGCATATTAAGTCCGGAATATCTGGATAACTAACCACATGACAGATATCATTCAAATAGGTGTCTTGAGAAATGACACCTGTCTTTTTGACAGCCTTTGGAAAAAAGAATCAGGTGAATGGTCCATGCTTGTTTTCTTTTTAACTTAACTAGCCAGTCAGAAACAGAGGGTGGATTTTCAGCTACTTTTTTGATGGTATTGATCCCCAAATATGCAAATTATCCCTTCACTTTAATCAGTGTTGGGGAAAGTTACTTTTAAAATTAATGCATTAGAATTACAGTGTCTAAGCATTACTTCTAAGCGTAATTGCATTGCTTAGTTACTTTTTTAGAAAAGTAATGTTACGTTACTTTTGTGCTTGTTTTTTTATAACACAAAAGTTCTATTTTTGGGCAAATGTAAAGACCCTTTCACACCAAAAGTGAAATAATAATCCTCAGGCTGAAGGAAATGTGTACAGTAGAGGAAAGCAAACAAGCAAACCTTTCAATCGATCTATAGTAATTTTTGCTTATTTAAAGGTGAACTAAGTAACTTTTTTACCTTAACTGATCAACTTCGGAGTCACTGGAATGGTTATATTACTTATTTTGGGTTGAATGGTGGTGGTTTCGCACCCCCCTGGTGCCCGTGAGCGGAAAAACAGCGTTTGCAACTTTGCAACTCTTCGTCTGGAAGTATCGTGTGATCCCAAGTCTCGCGAGGTAAAGAATTGCTTTACTGCAAAAATAAATCTGCGATAATGCTGTCATTATTGTGCTCCCTCACGCTGTTGGAACCCGAATGAAGACGACGTTGCAAAGAGTTTCCCATCTGCTTTGATATCGTTGATCTACTAAGCCTCTAGTGTCTGAGAATAGCCAGCGAGTTTTTAACAGTTGTTGTCAAATATCTATTCCGAAGCTGCGGGGGGAGCTCTAGAGAGAAACCTCCGAGCAAAACGCGAGGATACAACAAAGAAATCCCGATCTTACTGAGGGCTGCTTTAACTGAATCATCGAAGGTAAGAAGCTAGTACATTGGCATAACAATGTATGTTTTATTTAACATGTTTAGTTATTGGAGGTTTGCATAGTATTCTCATTCTGCATTTCACTGATTTTATTCATTTTGAGGAATATTGAATATTTTTTGTGCAAGTGAGATGAGTAAATGCTCACATTTAGTCTAGAACTACAATAAACATGTTCTCTCTCACACACACACACACACACGCACGCACGCACGCACGCACACACACGTACGTCTCAACATGAGGACAGGAGAGCTGTCAGTCAATAAAAGGGAAAACAAAGTAACTTGCGTTACTTATTTAAAAAAGTAACTCAGATATTTTGTTGTAAATTTTAAAAGTAATGCGTTACTTTACTAGTTACTTGAAAAAGTAATCTGATTACGTAACTCAAGTTACTTGTAATGCATTTCCCCCAACACTGACTTTAATATAAAAGCTGACAGGAATATTATCACATTTGAAGACCCAAAATACAGTGAAAGATATAACCTATGTGTAAAATATTGTATGGACAAAAAATATTTCGATTTTTTAAGTTTATTTTTACTCTTTATCTTAATAAAAAATGACAGTAAAGTCTTTTACATTGGTAGAAAGATCTATTTCGATTCAAATTATGGCAAACAGGGCAGGGCCGTGTTATTGTCAATTGTAATAATAATTCACAATATTACAGTTTTTACTTGGAATTATTTTTGATCCAATAAATACAGCTTTGAAGAACATAAGATACTTAACATAATAATTTGTGATGAATGTTTTCTGACCAGTTTATAGAAAGCGCAATTAAACAAAAAAAATATCCATTGAAGTTTAAACATATCTACTTTAGTATTGTATATTTATATAATTTTCTCTGAACATTTCTGTGGAGCCCCTGGTGGTCTTGGACCCTATAGTATTCTCTAGAGTTAGACACTCACTTCACTAATGAGCATCCATGAAACAAGTATAGGTGCCAGACAGGTGGTTGAACCTTCCCGCCAAACTGGTTTTTAACTAATCTGCCAGCTTGTCTCCAAGCCTGACTAGCTGTAAACCCCTCTAAAATCGTCAAAACAGAGCATCCTAACCTTGGACTAGTTTCACTTTTTTCCTCCAGCTTTTAGGACTTAAAGGGTGAGCTGATGTAAGACTTGGCCAACATACTGTACCTGGAAATCTTGCCAGGCCGGACTGATTGCTTGGTGGTGCTTAGATCTGGAATAGCTAACCAAATGGAAGAAGCGACACTCAGGATTTTACCCAAAAATGTTCAATTCTGTCATCCTTTACTGACCCTCATGGCTTTCCAAACCTGCAAAACATAAGATATTTTGTGAAATGTCTTAGAGTTGTTGTTTTTTTCGTCAGTGTTCACCAAAACATTTTTGATACCAACATTAGTTAAAATATTGTGTGTTTCCGCAGAAGAAAGAAAGACTTGAGGGTGGGTAAATGATGACAGATTTATCATTTACTGGGTGATCTATCACATTAATGATCCTAAATCTGAAGGGTTCCGTTTTCTTTTCAGTGTTCATGCATGGTTTATTATAAATGCTTTATAGACAAGAATAATTTATAAATATATTTTTGTTTATGTTCAGCAATAAATAGACAGCAGCAGCATATGTAATATTTAGGGCTTTTGGGGGGGGCTCATTCTCTTGTGCTTTATTTTTTCCCCAAAGAAGAAGAGTTCCTTACAGGAAAAATACAGAAAATAAGAGTTGTTCTATCTAGTTAAAGCATTGTCTTTGTTAGTCCAAGCATTCTGTTCACACAACAGCATATATGCAGTGCCATCTACTGCACGAGTCAGTGTACAGCAGACCCAAGACAAGAGGAAAACACATCTGGAATAAAAACCATGCCTTGCATTATAACTCCAGCAGGAATTGACTGTTAGATACATTAATTTAGACAACATTTGGCCACTGTTTTTTCCACCGATCCTCTATACTTTGATAATGTTCCTTGTCTTATACTATTCAAAGAATTATATTTGTAGTACGTGATGCAATAACTAAATGTAATAACGCTGTAATAAATGTAATAACTTTTCTATGAGAGATGTTAAATTTCGTTGTATACAATGCAATGACAATAAAGGTAAAACTAAAACTGAAACTAACTTGCTTTGCTTCGTAAAAACAACTTTTCTTTTCAATTGACATCTAGAATGTAACACCCACTTGTAATGATCCCAATTAAATCTCAATAGATGCAATTAAGCCCCACCAACATTTCTTTTTCCTGAATATACTGTTTCATTCAGAAATATGTAAGATTACTGAAGTAAAATGTCATTTCAAAGCTGAAATGGAACCTTTCTTATATGGAATATTATTCTTATATGGAATATTATTCATTATTTAGCAGTTATTTCTGTTAAATAACTAAATTCCATGAAGAAAGAAAGTTTTTAAGGATTGGAATGACAAGAGCATAACATATACTGCCCTGCCCTGCCCTGCCCTGCCCTGCCAAAAAAAAAAAAAAAAGTCGCCACCTGGATTTAAATGGGCAAATAGGCAAGAGCCTTTGATTGTATAAATCCTTTCAGTTATTAATGTTTCAGCTGGCAACATAATTTAACTGACGAAATGGGTACCTTCTCGTTTCCTAAACAATCATGTCGGAAGACACATCCCGTGGTCGTGGAAAAAATGTCACTGCGTTTCAAGGGAGTCAAATTATTGGCCTGCTGAATTGATGAAATTAGGAGATTGCAGAAATTACTAAAATCCGACTAAGAACTATCCGGCGCATTATTAAAACCTGGAAGGATAGTGATGAACTATCTTCACTTAAACGTTTGGTGAAGTCAAATCATAGAAAATCCGCAGTACTAGAACCCACAGCTAGTGAAAGTAAGAGCATTTATACATGCACTATGCAAGGAGAACTCATGAGATTGGGAATGAACAGCTGTGTGGCCTTAAGAAAGCCACTTATTAGTGAGGCTAATCATAAAAAAAAGCTTCAGTTTGCTAGGAAGAATAAAGATTGGACTCTGGAGCAATGGATAAAGATCATGTGGTCCTGATGAGTCCAGATTTAGCCTGTTCCAGAGTGATGGGCGCATCAGGATAAGAAGCGAGGCGCATGAAGCGATGCACCCTTCATGTATAGTCCCTACTGTACAATCTTGTCGAGGCAGTGTTCATCTGGCTTTGCTTCACTTGGTCAGGCCTAGGTTCAGCAACATTGAGTGACTCTAAAATGAGGTCAGCTACCTACCTGAATATACTAAGGGTTTTTTCTTCCCTGATGGCACGGGCATATTTCAAGATAACAATGCCAGGATTCATCGGGCTCTAATTGTGTAAGAATGGTTCAAGGAGCATGAGGCATAATTTTCACACATGGATTGGCCACCACAGAGTCCCGATCTTAACCCCGTTGAGGATCTTTGGGATGTGCTGGACAAGACTTTACGCTGTAGTTTACCTCTTACATCATCAACACAAGATCTCGGTGAAAAATTATTAAAACTCAGGACTGAAATAAAAATTGAGAAATTGCAAAAGTTTATCGAAACAGTGCCATGGCGAATACATGCTGTAATCAAAATTAAAGGTGGTCCAACAAAATATTAGAGTGCGCAACTGTTTTTAAATATCCTTTTTCCACTATAAAGAGCCTTTTGTCCAATTGAACTGTTCCATGGATGGTTTTTCATGGAACTGTAGATGCCAATTTTAAGAGTGTATATGAGTACAGATTATATTCCAGCTACTGTATGAGGTTCATATGGCATGTCTGTATTGATTGTAGAACTAGTTATGAATACTATAAAAGCCAAAAGTGTTTTGAAGGTCTTGTGGCCTACGTGACTGTGAGAAATAATTATTACAAAGGTCACATTTTCAAACGCGTCTGAGAAAGTCTTGAGAAAGCTTTTGCTTATTCAGGGATTTTCAGAAAACAACAGGTGGCTGTGAACGAATAAGACCATTATTTCACTTGAAGGCTTCTTGCCTCTGGGAAAGAGTTGATTGTCCTTGGAAAATGTTACATTTAGCCTCTGAGAAAGGGTTGGCCACCAATTGGCAGGTTTCCACAATTAGAGAGAAAGGCAGGAGAAGTGAAACTTAATGGTGAGAAACAGGAGGGGTCAATCTTACCAGAGAACGAAGTCACTTGGTAATTGTGAAATAACAGATAAGAGAACTATAAGAACGGCACGCCATCTCGGCTTTGTTACTTTGTTCAATAAAGTTTTATTTTGACTTCTGGAACACTGCCTATTGAGCGTCATTTGCAAAAAAGACATGACATTTCTTCACAACAGTATCGGTGTTACACATCTTGCCAGTGAAATATTTCACTCTTCCCATTCTTCTTCAGAATTCCTCAGGCTACCACAGGTTGGATGGGGATCGATCGCGAACCGTAATCTTTAAATCGTTCCAGCGATGCTCAATAAGACCGATGTCTGAATTCTGGCAGGGCCACTCGAGACGATTAACCTTTTTTTTTTGCTTTGAAGTCACTCCATTGTGGCTTTTACTGTATGTTTCAGGTGCTGTGGGAAGATGAAGTGTCTTTAAAGTGCCAGCGTTCTTGCTGATTGCAGCACTTTATCCTATGAGATATTTCTGGAGTTAGCTCCATCCATTTTTCCTTCTACCTTTATGAGTTTCGCCCTAAAAGAGTGATGCTTCCTCCAGCATACTTCACTGTTAGGAGGATGATATTCTCAGGGCGATGTGCTCCATTCGGTTTGCACTAAACATAGCGCTTACCACTCAGGCCAAGAAAGTTCATTTTTAGAATCATAGAATCTTTCCTCAGTCTCTCTTGTGCCTCAAGGCGAAGCCCAGATGAGATTTGAGAGTATTTTTTTTTCTCCCTACAAACACTTTCTTCTCACCATCCTTCCACACATAGCATGCAGCTTTACGAACTGTTTTTGTAAATCGTAGGGGAGAATGGACCAGGAACAAAGGCTTGTTTTTGAACATGCTGTCTATTTTAGCACCCAATTTACTAAAGAAATTATGCAAATTGATAATAGAGGAAACGCACCCCAAAAATCTGTGCTGAACTCAATTTGCTATTTGCAGAATGCAAATCCATGGCACGGCATCACTACACATTTCTGTTTTAAATAAAATTCTGTTTACATCCTGCTTTCTTTGGGTGAAAATAGTTAATTTTTTGTAAATGTTCTGTATTTTATGAGATGATATTTATAGACTTCTATAATTCAATGTTAGGCTGCAATAGATTAGGTCAGCCGGAACCGGGAACACTTCCCATAAATCCTGATGTACTAATTACATCATAAAAAGGATGGCGTCTATGCTAATATTAGTCTCTCTATTTATCCCGAGGTTCACCGCAGTCCCGCATATAATTATTTTGTAGTATTATTACACTACCGTTCAAAAGTTTATTGAACAGTAGTGTTATTTCAAACCGTTCATTTCTTTTTAGGATTCCTTTGAAGTATAGAAAACTTTTTTAACATGTTTTTTTGTCTTTACTGTCACGTTTAATGTCATAATGTCATAATGTTACGCGTCATCGCTAAATATAAGTTGTAACACTTTTCCCACCTTCTGTTGGACAAACAAAAAATATACCTCTACCCCAAACTCATGCCACCGTTTAAGGAAATGTTGCTGTGATGGCTGGTTGGGAACAAACAGAGAAGAAATTTGATAGCACCACAAAGAGATTCTTTTGGGGAAAATCAACTTCTGAACTACTTAGAAATGTCTGTGCATGTTAAGCTGGAACAGGAGGAAGTATTTTAACATTGAAAAAATTGCTCCGTTAACTTCTCTTTTATGGCTGGTGTCAGAAATGGCACCATTCTGCCAATTAAAGACTAGGACAGCGCTTTTTTCCTCATGCTGTGTCAGAATGAAGAGTTAGAGGTACAAAACTTCTCAAACTGCGGTAGGAAAAGAACTCCCACTTTTTTTTAGTCACTTCACCTATAGGTTATGATTACAGTGTCACCTTAAGAGTTGTATGTGGTTCGCCATGCATATACTGTCACTTGTCACTTGGCCTTATAGATATTTCTGTCCTCGTGTATTTTCAGCAGGTTAAGCGAAGAAACTGATTTATGATTTGACAGTAATTGTTATTTAAACAAAGGGAGACATATCTGTAAGACAGGCTGAGGGAGACCGACAAAACCAATGCCCACCACTTACCACTTTTTTTTCTTTCTGTGAAAGATGAACATGTGCAGGTGGTCCCGCATCTCCCCCTGTGGAGAACACTTGGTACTGCAACTGATGCATGGGGGAGAAAGTTAAGGTAAGTTTCAGCAAACTATCATACATCATATTTCGGGACATGATGCAATCACAGCTGTTTCAAGTGGAATGCATTATACAACTACTCAGTATAATCCATCCCCTGATGTTTTAGATAAGTACGAATTATGGTTTCATGATGCAATTATCAAATAAATCATTCTCCAATGTCCTCTCTGAGCAAAATGAATAACAGAATCTGGAGCGAGTGTTTACATTCACACGGCTGTGATTAATGGCTTTGATTAGAGCGAAGGCATTGTAAGGCATGAAGTCATTTATATACTTTTCTAACTGTTGTTTTATACCTCAAAATGTAACTTCGCAAAATCTAATGAGCATGACAGTGTCAAAGGGTTTATTAGCTTTTCATTAAGAGTGCTGTGCTTGCTTATACTGTAAAGCCAGTATTATTCATTAAAATGATTCCGTTCTAATAAATATAAATGCAAAGCCTGGGTTTTCCATTGGAAAGCAAGTCTAAATTATGTTTAGTGTTTGGTAATAGTATATGTGTTGTAAAGTGACTCTTGAAACTAACCATTTGTTTAGATAGACTAATTAAAAAGTGTATGTACAACAACAACAAAAAAGTTTACAGTGAACATATAATCAAAATCAACCTTTTTTGCTTCCTTAAAATACATTTCTGTTCTTACCATGCATGATTTCCAATGGATAACATTTTTTTTTCGTTCTCATTGAATACCCCGTTTAACTTAGAAACATGTGACATTACTGAAGTAAAATGGGTTTTGAACATGATTTAGTGTTCATACAGGTTTCTTGATAAAATAGGCAAAATATTTAAAGGATGAAGTTAATTACTGCAATCATGATGTCAGCGAAGTGTATGCTAATTACACTCCAGTGGAGCGTGGTTTTAATGACCCTTTCTGCCACGGTGTGTGTTTCATTGTGCAAATACAAAGAACCAGTTTGATCAATACACGAGAACATTTTACAGGTTGCATAGAAACGATTCAGTTCTCCGGCTCTGGGTTTTATTAAAAACTGCACAAGCAGATTAATGAGTAATCAGCCGTTTACCTAATATGCATCATTTGGAGTTTGCTTATTTTGCGGTTCTACTGAGCATGGTAATCAATCAGGCCAAACATAAGGTTCTGTGTCCATTCATTAGAAATATATAATCCGTTTTGCTTCGGAAAAAGGAGGGTGTCCCACAAGGGTGCGTTTGCAGTCCGTTTTCATTCCCTTCTGCCTCCTTTAAGGCCTCTGCATGTAGTTCAGCTCTTTCATTCTCATTAAAATAAACTTCTCGCTCTGTTCTGCTGCATAAGTAACACAGATTAATCATTGATGAAGGGAATATGCTCATGAAATCACTGTCAAATGATCATCGTCGCCTTTCCAGTGGGCGTTAAGAACAAGGACAGTGTGATAGAGTCTCCAGAAGTGAAGCGTTCCCCTGGACCTCCTAATCAAATACAGCTTTCCTGAATGCCAATTATCAACAGACCATGCAAATCAGTCTGGAGAAGAGAGTGACTTTCTCTTTGCTGGCCTGCGTTAACCTCCAGAGAATGCAATCTGTCCCCAGGGAGAGAAGGGAAGTTAATGAAGTGAACGGCTGGGTAAGTATTGATGCTTGGTATCTCTCTTTCTCTCTCTCTTGACTTAACTCACACATATAAATTCCCAAATTTTGGAATAATTAAATATTTTTTTTCCAGGTTTTTGAAAGTAACTAAAGCTCACCAAGGCTGTATTTAATTGAATTGCATTTAATAGTTTTATTCAGCAAGGATGCATTAAATTGATCAAAAGTAAAGACATTTATATGCAATATTTCTGTTTGAAACAAATGCTGTTTGTTGGACTTTCTATTCATCAACGAATCCTGAAAGAAGAAAAAATACATTTAAAAATTATAGCATAATTGTCACATTTAGCTGTATTTTTTTATGTTGGTGAGAGAAACCGCCTGGGGATATTCTTCATCTTCAGCACCTTTGAGTGATATTAAAAGCATGACTTGCGATGTTATTGGGAAACCCAGCTTGATAGAATTGCGTTTTTATAGAGAAGCACATCCATACAGTCCTATAAATCCAAATGTCATTTGACATAAAAGATCTGAGTTTGCATTCATCAGATGATTGATGCTTTTTACTGTGACCCTACATTGCATATCAATGAAAAAAGCTCCTTTCATATGTATTACAGTGTTGGATTTTAACAGGAGTAGGCCTAAGAAATGAATTAATGCAGTTTCCCCTTAGCTCTGTGTGTGTGTGTTTCTCTCTCTCCCGCTGGTCTCTCTTTCCAAAGGTAATTAAACGTGGTGAGTCGACCGGCTGCGAGCGGAGATGCCAGCGGTGGACACTGTTCGCTGTAGGCACACGTATCACCGGAGGAAGATTGAGTCTAATGTCCTTGGAGTAACTACAGTCTGAACCCACAGGGAGCGGATTGAGCTGGTTATTATCCTGGAGGAGACAGGCCTCTGATAAACTTTCATTTGTACACAAGAGGTACGCCGGTCGCCTAATGCGTTGTCGTGAGGGCATCATTTTTATGAAGAAAATCGAAATGAATCATTAGGCTCGAATTAGCCGTGCCCTTGACTGCAATTGCATAACAGGAACACGCACAAACACACTCATACTTACAGTTCCCTGGGCGCCGTTGAAAGTTACCTTGAGATGTCAGTAGAGCCCTGGTAACATTGATTGCTCCTTAATCTGCAGTCTCATGTGCCTTCCAGTTAACTCCCTCACTCTGTCTCTCTAGCCGCGCTGTCGCAAAACCATTCTTCGGTAATGGCTGCTCGTTTCTCCTCTTTTCTCACATTCTTTTTTCTCGAGAAGAGGGCAGGAATCGTCTTATAACCGGCATGTTGTGAGATCACGTTTAACCAGAACACTACAGCCCCTTTCACACAGAGATTCCGGAAAATACACGGATAAAGTGACCCGGGATTTGACCCGGGTTCGTTTGAAAATGGTTCATTCACACTGCCAGTGATTTGCCGGAATCAGAGAGCGCGTTCACACACAACCCGGGTATGTCCCGGATAGACGCGTGACGTTATGATGTGATGTATAAGGTACGCGTCGAAAAGCGGAAGTGTTTGCATTGCTTTGAACAACATGGCAGCTGATCAGGCATTAGATGTTGCTGTTCAAACTTTGTTGTTTATGTACAACATGTTTCGTGGTCAAATCACAATTTTATTTTCGATTTTGAGTTCTTTTCAACGTGTTAATTCGATACGGAATACGCTGGAAGTTAAATTGGCGGAGAGTATGAAAGAAAATGAAGCCGCGAGACGTAAAGCACGGACACTAGTGCTGAAGTGCTGTTCAGAGCAGCTCTGTGGGGTGTTTGCTGACATTTTTGTGATGTCCTGGGAACAGGGAAGGGTCCCAACGGCTTGGAAGGAGTCTATCATAGTTCCGGTGGCAAAGTGCAACTCTGCAAGCACATTAAATGACTTCAGACCAGTGGCATTGACCTCACTGGTCATGAAGTCATTTGAAAGGATTGTAAAGCGGCTTCTGTTGTTCAGGGTGGGTGGGGCCCTGGACCCCAGGCAATTTGCGTACAGGGCCAGCAGGGGGGTAGAGGATGCCCAGATTACACTTTTAGATCTTCTGTACAGACATTTAGAGGGTCCTGGTACACATGCCAGGCTCTTGTTTTTGGATTTTTCTTCTGCTTTTAATACTATCCAGCCACATGTTTTAGTTAGTAAATTATTATCAGAATTTAATATTGAGAGCAATCTTGTGAGCTGGATTATGGATTTTTTAACAAACAGAACACAGCGAGTTAAGGTAAACGGTTGTCTCTCTGAAAGGCGTGTCTCTTCCACTGGCTCCCCGCAGGGTTGTGTACTTTCACCTCTACTATACATCCTCTACACTAACGATTGTAGGAGCCAGTATAGAAATAGACACATCCTGAAATATGCTGATGATACAGTTATTGTTAGTTTACTGCAGAAACATGAATCTCAGGGCCAGTGGTAGACGAGTTTGTTAGTTGGTGCGACAGGTCTTTTCTCCAGCTTAACACCTCTAAAACTAAGGATATGCTCATAGATTTTAGGAGAAAACAACCTGGTTCTCCTCCACCCACCTATATAAAAGGAATCAGCATAGAGGTGGTGGAGCAGTATAAATATCTGGGTACTGTGATAGATAGTAAACTCAAATTTGACATAAATACAGAGATGATATGTAAAAAGGGACAACAACGACTGTACTTCCTAAGGAAGCTTAACTCTTTTAATGTTGATAAGGTTATCCTGTCTTTATTTTATAAATCCTTTATTGAATCTGTCCTCACTTTTGCTTTTATTGCTTGGTATGGGGGCATCAGCCTGAGGGAGAAAAATAACCTCAGCCATATTGTGAAAGTGGCTGGTAAGTTAATAGGGTGTCCACAGGTTTCCTTGACACATATTTATGAGAGGCAGGTTATGAGGAAAGCAGATGCCATATTGGACTGTGTAAAGCACCCCCTTCATTGTTCTTTTGAGGTCCTCCCCTCAGGCAGGAGATTCAGAGTCCCTGGTTTTAAGTCCAATAGGACAAAGAACTCTTTTATACCAAGTGCAATTCGGTTGCTAAATTTGCACAATTCGTTGACCTAAATGAGTAGTGGTGTAACAGTGTTTTAATTAGTAGTTTTTGTGTTGTTTATTTGTCTGTATATTTGGTGTTTACTTGTTGTGCTACCTTTATGTTTACCTGGCTGCAAGACAAGTTTCCCTTAGGGGACAATAAACTAAACTGAACTGAACTGAACACTAACGCATCACGTACCGTTCCACAAAGCTGGCGAACGATCTCAGCTTCGGCGCGGATTGCAAGGAGCTCTCGGGTCTCTGCTTCAGTCCAGTTTGCAGACATCTTTTCGTTCTTTCTTGTATCGATGACGAACACAAACTTTCTTCTAACAGAGTAACAGAGTCGCACGATAACTACGTCATTGCGAAGGCTCGTGCATCATCACTACGACACACCCCTTACGGCATTTGTCCTGGCTTTTGTTCACACAGCGCGCATTCCGGGTCTGAACACGGCAATGTTACTAGGTCCCCAACCCGGCATCGATCCCGGCATTAAACCCGGGTCGTGTTTGCGTTCACACAGAAGGCGTTCCGGCAATTTGCCGGCAATTTGCCGGGTTCAAAGTGCTGTGTGAATGGGGCTTACATGTACTGGATGTAAAATACTTTTATATTGTTGTAAAAAAATAAATGTCTGTTTCAAATAAATGCTGTTCTTTTGAACTTTCTTTTTATCAGAGAATCCTGAAAACAATATCACTGTTTACACTAAAATATTAAGCAGCACAACTGTTTCCATTACTGATAATGATAAGAAATGTTTCTTGAGCAGCAAATCATATTAGAATGATTTCTGAAGGATCACGTGATACTGAATACTGGAGTAATTCAGCTTTGCCGTCACAGGAATACATTTCATTTTTAAATATATTCACATAGAATATTTCACAATATTACTATATTTTGAGCAAATAAATGCAGCCTTGGTGAGCATTAGACTTCTTTTAAAATCAATGCAAATTCTTACAGACCCCAAACTTTTGTAGGAGTGCACATTGTTATATAGCTTCAAGAAAAAACATTTTTTGGAACATATTTATATTATCATTGATAAAAGGTTGCATACACATTAAAAAGGCATTATTCCTGCATTTCACATTAGGCAAGCCTATTGTTAAAATAAAAACATAGACCATTTGACTGATTGATACTTTATTATCTATGATTTAAAGGTTACTTCAGCAAATTACATAATGTTTTTACAAATACTGTAAGAAAATCAAAACACAATTACAGGGACTGATTTAATTTAATAAATACGATTGCACCAAACCGAAACAATTCCACACTGCACAGAGTTGAGGTCAAAGAAAGAGATATTGTATATATTTATATATACAAAAAAAAAAACATGACACCTACATTTTTTATATATTTATATATATAGATATATAAAATCTTTACAGTAATAAAACTCGTCTTCTACAAAAATAATCTTCCTTACTCTTAAGAGTAAAGTGGCAGCGCTGGATTTATATTTCCTGGCTGCCACATTTTGTCCATTCAGAGCTCATAAAGTGTCTTGTTTTGTAGCCAGTGGTTTAACAACAGTTATATAATCTCTGTCTTCAATCTAAATGTACAATTCAGTTTAATAATTCAAATGTATTTCTCTTCAGCCATCAGTTCAGTTTTTAAGTCTGGATCTTCAGATATTGATTTACTTTTTTTTTTTTTTGTGGGCCTTTTAGCAGAAACAATTTAATGATATTGCTATTGCTCATTTTATAACCCCTCCCGCCTACCCACAATGCCCAACACTCATTTGATTGACAATTTCGACTCATAACATGAGTCTTGTCGTCCATCGTCTCGTATGCCGAAGACAGCGTCAGACTGCAGCGCTCATGATATTATGAAAATATAATCTGTACTGTGATTGTATCAAGTCCATAGTGAATTGTCTCAGTATGAATGTCCTCTACTGCTGTGACATATTTATAGGTAGTGTACAAAAGGTGACGGACAAGGACAATTAAAATAAAATGATCCATTAAAAATTCCCGTTTAAACATGCTGTCTTCAATATTCTGATACTAGTGTAATAAAGATGACCTCCATTTTCATTCATTGATGTATGAGCATAGAAAAAACTGGCAATAGCTGTGATATATATACTTGATATTCAAATATTGAAAGAAGAGAAGAAATGGGAAGCATCCCATGGATAAAAAATGCTATAGTGGAGAAAAAGATAGCGGATGGATGACGGCATAAAGATAACGTGAGGCCCATGATCTCTGCCATGTGTGTAACAGCACCATTATAATAAACAGGAGGACATGCAGTGGCTCTCAATGAGTTGTAATGCTACATGTAAATATATATAATAATAATACAGAAAAATAAACTGCAAATAATCATATTATTTATGATTAGGCTATGTAATTTTATTGTTGCCCCATGTCCATGCAAATTGTATTTTGGTATAAATTGTAAATTAAAAATGTATTTTTACTAGCCAAATTAGTCATATTCCAATATGGATAGACTGTGTGAAATCAAAGTAAGTCAAGGTAAAATAAAATAATTTGACATGAAATGCGGGTTCCTGCCAATATATTTGTGTGTGTGATAGTGAATGATGCCATTATTTTGTTATTGAGCGATTTCTGAATCATTATTACTAGTCAATTCATTAGTTGAAGTAACTACTCGTAGCTTCCCTGTGATTTTTTACTATTCAAAAATAAAGAAGGCAAAGTAAAAAAAAAAAAGTCTTAAATATTTAAATACGTACTTACACATTCATACATTCATATCCGTCATCTTTTGGTATGACATGACTGAATTTAAATGCAAAAAAAAAAAAAAAAAAAATCTAAATCAAAACATAAATCATGTAACCCCCTGTGAGTGCACAAATTATTTCATACAAAATTGTTTATGTATGAAATTGCCATGTCTCAAAATATCTAATCATGTATCTCAATGCCGTATGTCAGTTTACACAACATATCTTGACACTGTTTGATATGCATCTGTAAACCAACAGTTATTTCTACATAGAAATACATCATTTATTTTACTATGAAAAAAAAAAATCAAAACAAGCATCAACATTAAACCTGCTTCATTAATAATCATAAAATTCATAAAATAATAAAACCTACATTTTGGTGTTACATGTAGAGTACAGATGCGCTAAATATAGTTTTACTAAATGAAACCCAGGAAATGTTTCATGTTACAATAATCATTAATAAATGTACAGTTTATTATTAAAACACTTCCAAAATGTCACACATCCATGTTTTACTCTCATGAATACTGCACTGCCACTGTTAACAATAAAAAATAAACGGACAGTTAACCAAGAATAATTTCCGTTCTCCACCCCTCATGCTGGCCTTTCCCTCCAACTTTATACACACTGGCATCTTTAGAAATGAACAGCATCAAAAATTATTTATTGAATACACAGACATATAAAAAAGCTGTACAAAGTTTGTTCTACAGTAGTATTCACAGAGCACAGTAAAGTTAATGTCCAACATGCACAAGTACTGAATAAAGCTTGAAACCTTTGTGTCCGCATGACCAAAGTCCTTGACGTGGCGGAGTCTAGAGTTCAAACGTCGATGTACGTAGGAAGATCTGATGAGAATTTGACGCGTGGATGAGGTTTGATGCATTCTGGGGAAAGAACAACAGTGTGAATTGACAGTGGCAACATTCACATAGCAGTATAGAAAGCTGAAATGCATCATCACATTTGCTGTTTTGTTGATTTATTATAGGCATCACCAAGGGACCAGAAGTCAAGCTACCAATGTTTTCGGCTGCAATCAACAAGACCACCGTTTCCAACAAATCTGCTGGAGCATTTACAAGAAGTTGCCTAACACACGCAGACTGAGCCGGGTGACCGGTAAAGGGCCCTATTATAACGATCTAAGCGCATGGTCTAAAGCACAAGTGCACTTAGGGCGTGTCCAAATCCACTTTCGCTAGTTTAAAGACGGGAAAAATGGTCGGCGCACCCGGCGCATGGTCTAAAAGTGTTGTCTCTATTCTCTTAAGGAGTAATGGGTGTGTTTTGGGCATAACGTGAAATAAACCAATCAGAGTCTCATCTCCCATTCCCTTTAAAAGCCAGTTGCGCTCGCGCCATGGCGGATTCGCTATTTACATGGTGGAATTTGCAAAGCGGAAAAAACTGAACGCTTCTCTAGCGAGGAAACGGATCTTGTTGTGCGCGAGGTTAAAGCGCGCGAGCAGACCATCTACAGGACAAGCCGGATTCCACCATATCTCGATGTACACATTATTAATAACTTTTATTTTTAATATTTGGCTTGTTTGTGTGCTGCTCCGTGTAATAAGCAGAGTGTATGCGCGTTGTGGACCCGCCTATAGGCACATATTACTAACGCGCTCTTTAAATTAACAAAAAAAATATTGCGTTGACTTTATTGACTTTAGACCAGGTTTCAGTTGGTCAATGGCGCAGTCTATTTCTGTTGCCTCAAAATAGCAACGCGCCAACAATGCGCCTGAACACTCCTCGTTTTCAGACCAGCAGCCCATGGGTGCAAATGCATTTGATCTTTAAACTACGTGGCGCAGGACATAAAAAAATTATAACTGCGTCAGACTGAAACTGGTCAAATACACTTGCGTCACGCCTAGTGCCGCATTGCGCCGGGTGTATGATAGGACCCTTAGTGTATCTGCTGTTCTCAAGAATCAAAGCTATAAGTTTAGTACAAAAGAGAGTGAATGAATGGAAAAGCATCAGGGCCGTATGTGGTACGGTGTCCAGCAGGTGCTCACCGATGGTCTGCGTGTTGGGCTCTGTGTCCAGAGGTTCCAGTGAAGTGAGCAGCTCTCTCTGAGAACTGCAGCTGGGTGTGCTGTCAGTGGGAGAAACTGGACTCTGGATCATTTCTTGCTCTTTTTCGTCCTGCATCGCTGCATAGATGTGGAGGCCTGGGATCTTCCTTGAGGAAAGATTTACAATGAGACACGGGCAAACAAACATTGATGCTACAAGATATGCTTGGGGGAATCAGCCAAAGGGAAAAAAATGATATTATCAAGCGGTAAGCAACCATAATCACTGAAGGGGACATGTGTCCTCAACTTTTATAAATGGTTTATTCATCTTTAAGTTAGAAATGAACAGTTTTATGTTAAAAGTTTCATCCTTCCTAATAATTTAAATATATACTCTACTGTTCAAAAAGTTTGCGTTCAGTACGATTTAATCAGAAATCGTGATTAAAATTGAATTGACCAAAAGAGAGTAAATACATTTATAATGTTGTAAAATATTTCAATTTCAAATAAATGCTGTATTAATCAAATCCAACATTGATAATAATAAGACATGTTTGTTGAGCAGCAAATCAGCATATTAGATTGATTTCTGGAGGATCATGTGACACGGACGACTTTAATGCTGAAATAAAGTACTAATGCTGAAAATTCAGCTTTGAATTACAGGAATAAATTACATTTTAAAATATATTAAAATAGAAAACAGTTATTTTAAATTGTAATAATATTTTACAATATTGCTAATTTTACTGCATTTTCGATCAAATAAATGCAGCCTTGGTGAGCATAAAAGTCATTTTTTAAAAACATTTTGAACATTTTATACACGCATATAACACTACTATATATATATAACTATAAAGTCATATTTATAATACAACTTGTAGCCAACTGCCTAGTAATTTTAAGATGTAAAGTATTTAAACAAACAATGTAGCTGTAAACGGTTGCTGCGTCATAATTCGCATACGATCTGTCCTAAATAGTATTCGCAATCAGAATTAGTGTGTCCTAAATAGTAGTATGTTGAAATGAGTATCCAAAGATACCCGGATTGTTGGTTGTTTTTCCGGTTAGTATCCGAACGGCAGATCCATGCACACTCTAACTGCTAATATTGCCCAAAACCCATTGCACTGTGGATGAGGATTCAATTAGAACTACAAACAAAAAATTAAAACTACAAACATGGTGGATGTACACGACCGACGGTTAACTACTGTAGGTTTAGATAAAGGGGTTTGAGTGATTAATAATCAGTATCTAACCTGACGAAAATATATTTATTCAATGTTATCTACATTATATTTCATCTGCAACAACATTGTGAACTTTTATAAAGATACGTTTGGTCATTAACCTTTAAATACATCATTATGCAAACACATAAGGAGAGTTTTATGAGACACCCACAACTGGCAGATCAACGTGCTACTTCATTTCTCTCTGATGCGGTAGGACATTCAATTCAATTGAATGTGGAGGATTTTAACTGTGACAAGATGATTGACAGGCCAGTTTATACGGTGACACGCTTATTTATGACGAAGTAGTAGGCCTACGACCCGCTCAAAAGTATATACTTTTTCTTCACAAAAACAGTACATCCTTTTAAGTAGGCGAATTAAAACGCAGCAGGTGATCTACTGTGTCCAGCAGACGCTTATCTTTCACTGGGCAAACATTACCTAATTAATATTCATGAGGCAAGCTGAAAAGGTTCATAATGTGCCCTTCTGCACTTTTTCCAAACCTTCCGACGGCCCTGACATTATCAGCTTTGCAGATCACACCATTCTGTTCCGTTTATCACAGGAAGCATGTGTTTATAGTTTGTAAATGCGCTATACTGCATTTACAAAACGCAATCTGGGCTCTGCCTCAGGGAAAAATTTGTAATAAGACCCAGAAAAGACCTTTGTGTGTAAAGTCTCACTTAGGGGCTAGAAACTGAGCTGTTAAATCGAGACCGCCCTTTAGAGAGGTGATTTTATCCGACTTGGTCTGCGCCGTTACGGACGGAAGAGTGTCACGTAAGCAAAAAAAAAACAGAATAGAGCTTTAACAGGGCATTGCCTAAGAGGATTCAGAAGCAAATTTATTGTGCAAAATACAACTGGAGAGGGATTTAGCAGGAAGAAAACGCAACACAAACGGACAGCTCATTAAGATGTGATCTAACACCCTCATTAAAGGACCAGTTCACACAATGAAACGGAAATTCTGACACCATTTACTCACACTCATGTAGCAAATCCATTTACATCTATTCAGAGCTTTCTGTACATGTAAGAGCAGTTTTTTTTAGCATTAGTTTTGGGTGAACTGATTAACAAGACATTAAGTGTTCCTTCAGGAAGTCACCGGATGTCACTTGTTGCGTACAAAAAAATATTAAAGCGTCGGAAAATTCTTGGCACTTCTGTTATCTCCCTCTCCTGTCTCCAGATCTTGTCTTATTGACCCCTCGTGCCCTTTTCTCTCGCAGTCCGGTGATGGAAACGGTGCAATCATTTAACATTTCAGAAAGGTCAACTTGAAAAACTCAAAGGGCTAAATATTGATAATGTCTGTGCATTGACTGACATTTCTCATTTGTTATGAACGCTAGGACAAAAGAAAGAAGGTTCTGCAACAGGGAACGGGTGAATCACCACTCCACATATCCGCTCAGTGATTTGCTACAACCTAAACTTGCTGATCTGAGAGAATGATTTGCCTCCCTGTGCAGACAACGGCTTGGCTTTATTTTGGTAGCATTAAACAAAATAATTTAAAATATGTATTATTATTATAATAATTTATTATAATAATTAGTACTTGAATGTATAATTACACTAACACAGACACCTTAAACATGAAGTGTAACTATTCTGATTAATAATAATTCATATAATAATAAATAATACACTGTAAAAAATCAGTGATCAATGAGTTATGACAACATGTGTTTTTACATTGCTTTAACTCGTAAAAAAAAGATGAAATTTATATTTATACCAAATTAAACTATTTTTTTTAACATCAGTTTGATGTAATTTAAGTTGAACTGACTTAAACATCCAAGTTAACTGTACTTAATTTAAGGCAGCAACTTTTTTTTAATGTCAGTTTGATGGATTTTTAAGTCAGTTAAACTTAAACATTCAAGTTGATTGTACTTAATTTAAGGCAGCAACTTTTGTTGTTGTTGCAGTGTACACTGTAAAAAATGTGGCTGCGATTAATTCAAATTTGTTGAGATAACTTAAATATCCAACTTAACCAAACTAAACTTAAGTTAACTAAACTTAATATTTTAAGTCAAGCTTGAACACATACTTTTTAAAGTTGAAACAATGTTGGATTTTAAGTTGTGCTAAATAATCGCAGCAATTTTTTTTACAGTGTACAGTACATGTACTTACTATAGGGTTAGGCTTAGGAATAGGGGTTGGTTTAGGGTTAGTTGAATGTAATTATGCAAAATGTATAGTTATTACTACAGTAACTACATGTAACGTGTAACAAGGACACTGTAAAATAAAGCATTACCTTAGAAAATATATATATAAATAAAAAAATCTGGACAAACATTATATTCAGGTAAATAATGCTGTTGAATGCAGTCAAAATGCTGATAACACTTCTGTTTAAAAATAAAGATAAATCAATTCATCAACTATATCATCAGATATTGTTACTACTTTTTAAATAACTTGCTTTTCAAACTTTCAAAAACTTTATTTTTTTACATTTGTCACATTTATTTGATTATTTTCCACTAGACATTTAACTAATTAAAAAAGCTAACCATATTTATCCAGCAGACATATACATTATGATTTAAAGATGAGGTTTTAAATACGGATAACAATACCTTTTGAATTTATAGATGAGGAACACTGCTAAACCCACCACCACCACAGAGAGGAGCATGAGCATAGCTGAGCCGCTGTGATTCTCGCTTGTGTCCACTAGAGGCGCTAGACACAGGGGAAAATGAGGCAGACAAGCTGTTGTCAGTGCACAGTCTGGCATGACACAGAACTCATTTCTCACAACTATACAACCAATGTTATATTAGAATTGTCCATCATCAATGATCAATTTCATCTTGGGGTGAACTATTCCTTTAAGTTGCAAGTCTTTCTTGTCTCGTTCATATTTAGAAAACAACACTCTTTGATTCCAATTCATTACCTGCTGATAAATGAGCAGCGTATACCGTGATCTGGACTCCTGGTCTGAGTGTGAACTGAACCAGGTTCTGATTGAGAGCGTTGAGCACCAGTTCTGAGAGCTGAAAGGAAAATCGCATCGCCACATAATCATATTCACACCACGTTGGATAAGAAAACGCTGCCATACTATACATCCAAATATTTTATTAAATTACATAAACAATCACGTAACCCTGAAATAAGATATTCGTGCCCTGCATTTGATTTCGCCCGTTTGTGAGCCGAGTGAGTCCTGATGCATTGCACTGCATGTTGAGGCATACAAGCGTGATGTTTGTATTACATGAGCCGGTATCACACTGGGAAAGACATTTCAGCATAAATCAACACTATCACCTTCACTCGCAAATATAGATATATGGCATGGGTGGGATCTCATTTAGGCCTAACATCTTACTCTTCTCCCTCAAACACACACAGAGCCCTTGACTGTCAGGCTCTTTTATACATGCATAAATCTTGAAAGCGGATCACAATTCCCCTCCCAAAATAAAGCCTCTTCTTGTGTGTTTTTGGGCTTGATTATGGCAGATCAGGGTTTTCTTAAAGGACTATTCTTGAAAATTGTGCGAACAGTTCGATTTTTTGTACTTTTCTTAAACTACGTCAGACAAATTTTTTTTATCTGTTTAAGGTGTTAATATAATTATCGTAAAGGGTTTGACAGGAATTTAAGATAATTCCCTACAGATAGATTGGATATAGATGGATGGATGGATGGATGGATGGATGAATAGATAGATAATCTTGAATTCAGTGATGATGGTGTTAAACCTCACACAAAACCACTTCATGTTCCAAGAGTCCCTTTTTTCACCCTTTTTTCCAAAGCTTTATTAAATCCGTCTCATTTACTAAATGACTCCTGACTTATTTCTGCACTCCTTTATTTCTTTGTCGCTCTCACCTTCTGTCTCCCTCATCCTTATTCCTCACCCATTTAAAATTAGACCATTCCATGAATAATTACATTCTTTATGAATTGTACCAGGGTCAGTAAGTCTATTATACTTTTTTTAATAAGGCTATCTACACATTATACTTTGAACATGCCACCCTTGAATTGAGATTTATGAGGATCTGCTATGAAAGGTCCTTTTGTATATTCAAGATAGGTTTGGATGAGGAAAACAAAACAAATGCAGCCCTGGAGGGACACCCACAAAATGCAGATATCCCTCTTTCATATGTGATATAATATATTTGGCCCATAAGAACTGAATGATCTGGATGGATTACTAATGACCTTCTCTATGTATGGTGAGAAATCACTGCCTCAAAAATACAGAGGACTCTGCATCGTGATTTGGGAGGATATGAGGCATCTTCTCATATTCAGTAATGGCTTTTCTCAGTTGTGGCCTAATGCGGTATGACCAGAATTACCCATGACCTAAAGAATAAACCCACAACCGCAAGTGAGAAAGATAATAAATTAGAAAATCTCATTGAGCTTTGACATCCACATCAGGAAATTACTTTTTCTTTTTTAAAAGCCACCCTGTGGTGAAAAATCAAGCTTTTAATGTTGTTTATATGTCTATGTGGTGTTTTTAATATGCTTTAAGACGAACCATGTGCAAATTTGTCACAGACTAGCTTGTAACCAATCAGGTCAACGTGTGATCGTCAACGAGTGGACCTCTGAGCTGGTGTGAGTGAGCGGAGGCGGGGCTAATTTGCATATTCATAGAACCGCATATACGAAATGAGTTACATTCAAGCTATTTTAAGGCATGAACTTTTTTTTAATGAAAAAAAACTTTTAAATCTGTAAGTTTGGTGATCAAAGATGAGTTTTAATCTCATATTTTAATCTCATAAATTGGCATGTATTGATGGTGTGCTAAGCTAACATGCTAGCTAGCCCTAAGATGAATTGTGATTTGAATTTATTTATAGGAATGCTTACTGAAATTCTTCTTTTTTCAAGACGGGCATTTGATACAGTTTTAAATGTGAAGTGAGAACTTTGATCAAATAAATTAGGGATTGAAACAGTGTGAATAGCCAGTCGTTAGTAATTATAATGAAGACAAAAGAAAATAATAACATAGAGCCATAACCAGGCAAGGGTGTGAATGTGTGCAGGGGAGACTGACACTGAATGGGGCTCGTTTGCACCACAAAACGATAGAGACCATAGACTGAATGGATGGTTAGAAGATGACAATAAACATCAGTTTGCATTTTAGAGTCTAATCGACATAAACGAGAAAAAAATGGTGTAAGTGTGAACCAGTAAAAACAGGGTTTAATCAAGTGTTAAACAGGCCAACATTGACATCTGCTGGAGACCATAAGAAACTATTGTCAAGATTTCCACTATCCACTATCTGTAAAAATGTATTTGAAAAAAAACAAGGACTGATGATAATATGTTTTTTCTTCTGATCAAGAGACACGTTACTGAGTGTTTCATGACGGAGATGGGCATCAAAGTCTGAAGATCATGCTTAATGTCAGATAAGGCTTAAGTCCAGTACCTGGTCTAAATGAGTAGCCGTTTTGTCTGGCTTGCCCTCTGTCTGCAGTTTGTCTGGTAACAGGAAGAACTCGGCCGCTGTGGGAAGTCCAGGCAACACTGTGACCAACAGCTGCTCAGGATTCACTCCTGTCGCCTGAAGACCAAGAAACAGGATTAGAGAAACACAAGAATCAACCGAGGTTAAAAAGACAAGGCCTTTAACTCTAATGTTCTTGTGCGATTGACTTTACAGTTTTAATGTTTGGGGTCCCAGTCCAGAAACCTGGATATTAAATATACAATAATGTAATATAGTATACACACACAACAACCACAACAACTTGTATTAGTCAGGTTGGGACCAAAATGAGGGTACAGGCATATTTTTGTTTCGGTTTCAGACAGAATATAAATATATTAAATCCTCAATGGTTCATATTGCAAGGTCACAACGGTCCACCGCGCTCCTGTCCATATGCCCAGTGCAAAACTCATTACACACATTACCAATAAACAATTGGAGCAGAACACGCATATGGCTCACATGAGAACCGTTATTCTCAAGTGTCATATTCCATAAACATTCATAAAGAAAGTCCCAATGTTCACTTATAACGGCCTCTTGAAAATGCCACGGGGTAAGTGAGGGAGAACACTGATGATTATTTCGGTCTGTCGTGCCATATGTTTGAATATTTGTGTTTTTCCTGTCACGGCGATGTTCCTCCATCAGTGAAGGCGGATCTAGCTGATGTTTCACAACCAAAGTGTGGAGCATGAAAACCCAGCAAAGATCCTGACTACACTTATATTTGCGCACTTTTTATATCTGGAATTTATATTTTGAGACTCAAATGGGCCAAATAGCACTTTAAATTGAGATTCTCTAAAGGTCAGGTGCACAGGTCAAGTACTTGAGTAAACATACAGATAAATATTACTTTTTTGGTGGTAAAGTCATGACTAATGCAATGTCTATGAAACAGAACTCTGTGTGAAGACCTTATGCTCACGTTTGATTCCCGAAACAACTTAAAAAACAAATGTCTGTTTCATTAGAAGATGCCACTACGTTTCAGATTATGAATATTCTTGCGTGTGCGAACTGCATGCAGAAAGCACTGAAAGACATTAGGTGAGACACTAGTCCAAGAGAAAAGAGAAAGATTGTTTTCTTTTCTATCCACGTTCACCTGAGCATTAATATTAATAAATAGGCTTTCCCTCCGAGGAAAATAAATAAACAGATACAAATGTATATCTGTTAAAACACACGGATGACTTCAAAACAAACAGACATGGACAACGTTGAGTTAATAGAGTTGTTCATTTCAGTATAAGTAATTTCAGGGCTGTGCTTATGCTGTATTATATAAAATATACAAAGAAGTATTATAGATTGAACTCTATAATGCCAGATTTTGTTTTGTGGTAAATGGTTTGAACTCACCTGCACCATAGAGGTTTTAATGACTCGACTCACATCAAGTCTCCATTCGGACACATCAGGGTTGTGATCATCCAGATTGGATGAAAAGGCAAGAAGATGAGATCTGAAGTATTCTGTTATTGGAATATAACAAAAAACACCTTATAATTATAAGAATATAAGACTTTTTGTTATATCACAAATCATTTTGGAGAGGTTTGTGTTGCAGCATTTGTTTTTAACAGGTGAATTTACTGTATGATATAGTGCTTGAAATGGGTTGTGAATGCATTTCATTTCGACTTCACTTTTCCATGATGCATTTCTGAGGATACAGCCAATGAGATTTTTTTTTCTTTTTATGCATCAATAATTAATTGCATTGTAAAATGTGTTTAGTGTTTTTGAAAATGAAGAGACCTTGGTGATGTTGAAAATAGATATTTATATATCCACCACTGAATTTCTGAAATAATTTTGATTTTATGTTAACTCAACTTCCATTATATATTAATGTAATATTGTGGAGGTGCTGTTATATACATCTAATATTTATATATATTTTTTTATTAGTTTTTTTTTTTCCAGCTAACAAAAACAACACTGCTCCTTTTAGTCGAACTCACCATGGACAGCGACGGTTTTCCTGTCTTGTAGGATGTTATTCCCGGCGGAAACCTGCACAGTGACAACACTGATTCCCTCTCGAGAGAACGTGAACGCCACACTCCCCTCCAGCGTGATCACGGGCTGTGAATACAGCGTGAAAGAGAATCTCAAGAGGATGCCCTGTCAGTAGTCGCATTGAAGATGCCAACTTTATTTACATGGCAGCCGGTGAGGCAAAAAACACACACACCGACTGAGTCACGCACAGGTGTCCAGTGAGTGACACATGGAGAATTTACCTCTGAATTATTCCCAAACCACCAGATATAGGTGACTGTTCCCACTTGGCTCGGCCAGAGAACCACCGTCAGGTTGACTTCTTTATTTTTCACAGCGACAAAAGGGGCGGAGAGATGAACAGATTCCAGATGACCTGCTCCAAGAGAGAAAGGAAAATAAAAGTGAGGTCGGTTAAGCCAGAGAGTGAAACGGTGTTTGCTAGTTCTCAAATCTTGTTCACTTCATCATATTCAAACCCGCTGTGTTAAAGACAGATGAGAGAACCCGTTTGTTTTGTTTTAGTGACAAAACTCGGTAACACTTTGACTAACAACAGACTACCACTTCGACTGTCAACTAGCAGTCAATAGACTATTAGTAGACTCTCTGCTAATACTTTATTTTGATGGTCTCCAAATAAAATGTATACAAAAAAAGAAAAAAAGAAGAAGATATTTGAACCATTTTCCCGCCATTGACGGAAATTTCCGTCTTTTCGTGTTTTTACTGTTATTTTGTAGGGGGCGCTCTTCTCTTCTCTGAATCTCCAGATCAAAACGAGATGCAGAAACAAGAGATATAATATGTAAGCATATGCATATGTAAAATAACACGATCATTAACATTAAACAGCATATAAACCAAAACTTCCTTATGCTACTCAATGAAATATCGGCCGAGGACGAGGTCTAGGATTGTATTGTGACACCTTAGTGGCTGTTGATGGACTCGATCTACTCTATCTATGTTTTGGTCATCGTTCTGAATTATATGGATGTAGTCTTTGACAGAAACGTAATTTTCTCAGATTTTTGCTCAAAATATTGCTTTCTTTATGAAACTTACCCACATTCAAGTGTTGATAAGAAAGTAATGGATGAAGCTAGAATAAAATGGTTTTTTTTTTAAAGCAGAGGGTTTGTTTTTTCTTTTTGATATATTCAGATATTCATACAACAAAATAAGGCCATGACATTTTTGAGAAAATTATAAAATACGCTGGCGGTGATGCTTTAAAAAAAAATGCTGGCAGAAAATATTATATCGCAATATTGCTGTTTTACTATATTTATGATCAAATAAATGCAGTATTGGTGAGCATAAGAGACTTCTTTCAAAAACATTAAGGAAAAAACCAAAAACAAAAACACTTTCCAACCCCAAACTCTTGAACGGTAGGCTAGAGAATATATTCTCATATAATTATGTGTGGCCAAATTATGGTGGAATGCGGTTCTTGTTTCGAAAACACTGAATTATATTGAATGAGATGAATAAAAAAAGGCAAAAGAATACAAAGTTACAACACAAACTAAACATCCTCCTAATGATTCCACCTTATATTCATTCATTCACAAATACTTCTCTTAGGGACACAGAGCCATCTGCGTGTGAATTTCAGCTCATGCACCAAGGGCCCTATTTGCTTTGCCTGGCACGACAGGATTGACAGATTGGAAGCGTTTCGTCTCCCTGATCAATATGTCAGTGTGGAGGCATCTGTCTGCCTGAATGTAGCGGGGGGTGGCAAGTTCACTGAGTAGGTGGACATGAGAAAAAGGCTGAAAATTTCAATGAAAATGCTCAGATAATTGCTGATATGTGATGAGCTTCCTATCGCGCACACACACACACACACACACACACAAGATACAAAAACTCAGGCCATCTGTTCTAAGAATGTGCTAAAATAACATCTTCCAGCATTAGTACAAGACTTTGTTACATAACAGGATAGAGTAGTCTGTTCGATTATTGGCAAGAAGTCTAATTCATATTCTAACCAAGAACCACCCACGTAGACAGGAAGAGGCCATTTGACCAACATGTGAAATGACCAACCACACTTTTTCTTCTTCTTCAGACTGCACGGTCTGTGCTGTATGGTTTTAATTTATTGAGAAAAAAAAAAGACGTATAAGAGATTTAATTGGGAATCGGACTATTGAGGTTGTGTTGTATGTATTTGACTCACTAAACAGAATCGACTCAGAGTTAATTGTTAGGGAATCAGACTAAACTAGGCTCACTGTCACTGCATCCAAAATCGAATACTTCCCTACTATATATGCGAAAAACCAGCAGAGAAATATGTCCGAATACATTGTATAAAAAAAATAAAAAAAAGTAGTAGGCGAAAAGTCCCCGGATGACATACTACTTCTGAGATTCTGAAGTGCGCATTCGATGGACACTTTTCTATCCCATGAGGCCACAGGAGAGGATTTATGAATGGCAGTGAAGTAACAATACTGACGCTGGTAGGTCACGTGACCGTAGCAACATGG
This sequence comes from Phoxinus phoxinus, assembly GCF_949152265.1. Lineage (NCBI taxonomy): Eukaryota > Metazoa > Chordata > Actinopteri > Cypriniformes > Leuciscidae > Phoxinus > Phoxinus phoxinus. Next base: position 34,898,655 of record NC_136881.1, read on the forward strand.
TGGATGTAGTACGTCCGAATTTCATTCAAACAACCCATATTCATACTATATAGAACATGCTTTTTTAACGGTCGCAAAGTAAGTTCAAATTCAAATGTAGTACCTACTCTGACATAAAACATACACTGTGCGTCCAAAATAACAGACTGTCTTAGAGAATCACGAGAATTAGAATAAAATATTCCAAATAGTTGCAATAAAACCCCAAAACGTCCTCGATTGAAACTCTTGAATATCTTTTTTAAGAATACATGCCACAAACACTGCCAAGTCTTCCTCAGAAGTGCTCATTGTAGCCTATACTAATATATTGTAAATAGTTTTCTCTGCAGTTTAAAACTGGTACATCGTGTAAAAGTAAATCTGTCATTCTGAAAAGAATGAAGTCTTTAGATTTAGAATTAAATTCTACAGTTTTACAGCTGCTAATTGTAAAAGTTACACTAAGTGAAGTTCATCAGACCTGTATGATACTTTGCATCCTCAAGACCTTTATCGTACACCAAAGTGTCTCACGGCAATAACTAAGAGGGATGATTTTAATCTGGTGGTCCAGTCAGAGACTATGAGCTTGAAATCTAGATCGCTTAATGTGGAGTGCAATATGACCAAGGCCAAATGAGATCTTTCTGGTCAATAAAGCATAAATGAGTGCTCAGACCCAGCAGGTCTTTAAAAAACATTAAGGATATAAAAGTGGAATACGATATGTCTGTCTGTATTATGCATATTGTTATTCGCCCTCCCACGTCTTGGCTTACATGTAATGTGTAGGAAGAGGAGCACAGTTTCAGAGCCCAGACTGTTCTCCGCCGTGGCTGACACTCGGTAGATTCCCACGTTCTTGTAGATGTGTTTAATGCCATCTTCAATAGAGCTCACGTTGGAGTAGGTGAAGGCGTTTCCATCACCGAAATCCACCGTGATGCTGGTTTTCGATCCATCACCCTGAGGAAAAAGGCAATAACATGAAACATCATTGAGTCTGACTGAAAAACAACAACAAAAACAGCCGGGCTGGGTTTGCTGGTGAATCTCACAAATGTTCTTTAGTTAGACTACTTTCTGTAATATCTGAGTTTTTTTTTTTAGGCAGGAAGCAAAACCTGTTCCTGACTACGACACTGCCAAAGCTCCGAGTGCGATCCATTCAGCTGCCAGTTCATCTGCTCTGGAGGGCGTCTTCTCTGCCCAGAGCGGAGAGCTACCATGGGAAAACATTGCTCTTGTGCAGGCAAAACGCTTTCTGAGAAGTTCTCAAATCTCAAACATGCCCACTTTATGGAGAGGATGAGGGTTATCTCTGTTCTTTGGGGGTTATCAGTAGATTCAATATAACTTCACAAGTCAGTTTAAATTGTTTAAATGGAGTAAACGCACTACTGTTCAAAAGTTTAGGGTCAGTAAGATTGAAAAAAGGGGGCATTCAACTCTTTCCCCGCTATCGCTGAAAAATTTCCATCATTTCTGAGTAAACGCTTCCCCGCAATGGACGGAATTTTCCGGGTTTCCGTGATTTTACTGTTATACGGTAGGGGACGCTATTACGCTTCTTGTAAAAGAGCACTGAATCTCCCGATCAAAACACAGATGAAGAAGCAGCAGAAGCAAGCAATATCTTATGTGATTATATGCATATGTAAAATAACGCAATAACCAATATTCAAAAGCATAGAAATCAAAACTGCCAAATGTTACTGAACGAAATGTCGATCCAGGACGAGGTCTAGACTAGGACTGTTGCTTTGGGGGTGTTGATGGACTCGATCTTCTCCATCTGTGTTTTGATCATCGTTCTAAATTCGATCTAGATGTAGTATTTGACATAAACGTGATTTTCTCAGCTTTTTGCTCAAAATGTTGATTTTATTATGAAACTAACCCACAATTAAGTGTTAAAGGAAAAGAATACATGAAACTAGAATAAATACTTTATTGTGAAAACGGTCACGTCATGCGCATGCATATTAAGTGTTCAGTCTATTATGTGCATATTTTTTTCTTTACACTGTGACATCGCCAACCACTGGCCAGGCATGAATAATACAGCTTTTTTTTATCATTTTCGTGGATCCGTGTGAATGGGTTGTTTTGACAACGTTGTCATGTGTATGCGAAAAATGCGAAATAAAAACGTTTCCGTTTCAAGTACATCGTTGTCGTGTAAATGTACCCTAAACATGACCGTGACAGTTTTAAACATGTAAACAAAATATTTCTTGAGCAGCAAATAAGCATATTAGAATAATTTTTGAAGGATCATGTGACACTGAAGACTAGAGTAATGATGCTGAAAATTTAGCTTTGCATCCCAAAATATATTAAAATAGAAAACGGTATTTCAAGGCAGAGGAAATAACAGTACCTGTGTTTGCTTTGCACTAATAGGAGTTAGATGCGATTTTAAATATTTCAGCAAAAGAAATATATGATTTTTTCAGTGAAATCAGTGCAGGGAAGACTGAATCTGTCTGTACCTCCTCCAGGAACACAAGTAAGGTGACGTTGCTGGCCAGATTAGCTGTTAGCTTCCCTTCGCTGGTCACTAAGTGGAGGCCGCGAGGAGCCTGGCTAGGGCACAACTGCCTACGAGCCGTGTACTGCTCCATCACCCCACCGGTGCAGTTGTTAGACACCACCTTTCTGTACCTGCACACACAAACGCATAAAACGCATTCCCATTCAAACCTATTCTCAAAACGATTAGCACTGAAATTAGTGTGCTTATCTGTGACAGTGAAAACACAAAATGTCGAATGAGTCACACATCAAAATCATTTGAGAATACAGACGGTGATTTTTTTAATTGAAAAGCTCTCTCACACACATAAGCTTTCTTAGCGATCTAAAAACTTTATTTTTTTACTTTACTTATATATATATATATATTTTTTTTTTTTTACTTTTTTTTAATATATTTAATATATATAATATATATATTGTGTCAACATGTTTATTCTCACTACTGGGTTCAAACATACAAGATATCTACTGTAAATTTACATTTAAATTTACATTTACATTTTTGTAATATCTTATATGAAAAATATTTATTGAAAAATACTGGAACAGTTTTTTTAAATTCATTAAATTCACTATAAAAATCAAATTGGACATTAACAAATGTTATGGAATATTGCAGTTTTTATAATAAATAATTTGTGCGCATCATTTTATTTTAAATTCACGTGCCCTTGTAATCTTCTCTTCTCTGATGACGTGTTTACTGGCGAGAGGGCGGGATCAACCTGTCATCCGCATAACATCGACCAATAGCAAACCACAACCATCCAATCAGTTCCCGAGGAACAGAATCATGCCCCGCCCCATATTTTTTCTTGTTCAAGAAGCTGTTTTACTCAGATATACATAACAATAGGGAAGAAAAGATTACTACAACGTCCGTTTAATGCCGAACATGTATCTTAACTATCCAATTACGTAAATATATATAACCCCTAATTGATCATTTTCTGCTCCAAGATACAATGCAAGTGACATCTGATTAGAAAAGCAGCACAAATTAATTCACATAAAAACTAATTAGACATGTTCCTGGAACAACATTACCATCAACCAGTCATTATTGATCCAGGAACATGTTCAGCGTGTGTAAATCACTTTAAATGGTAAGATCCATGCGTCTCCCAAGATCTCACCCAGTGCTGTTGAGGAACGTGTGTTCTGTGGTACAGGTCCGAGACATGGAGGAGGGGGGGAACCAGAATGCTGGAGTACATTTCCCATTAGACTTTCTCTCGAAACCATAATCACTGTAACAAAAAAACAAAAACACTTGGTAAGAACACTGGGACCACAAAACCTATCAGTCCCCCATTTATTGTTTCAAGGATCATTGACTTCTAATTACCAATAGGTCATTTTAACTCACTTGAGTTAAAAACAACTAGCAGAATTAGCACTGTAAGATCCCACGAAGGAGCCCAGGTTCAAGTGGGACTCAATTGTGATATTTCATCGCAGGGCTTGAACCTACAACCTTTCAGTCACTAAACCCAGATCTCAATCCCACTGGTCTCTCATTCATCACTACTGGAGAAGGCCATCATAACATTTGTCTTTCATAACTCACAAGCTAATATATATACAGTGTATACAGTATATATATATATTAGGGCTGTCAAAAGATTAATCACATCCAAAATAAAAGTTTGTGTTTACATAATATATATGTGTGTACTGTGTATAATTATGATGTATAAATACACACACATTCATGTATATATTTAAGAAATATTTGTATTTATATACTGTATATACATTTATATAATTTATATTATATATAAATATTTTATATGTAAATATAACCAATTTTTCTTAAATATATACATGATTGTGTGTGTTTTTATATATATAAATAATTATACACAGTACACACACATATATTATGTAAACACAAACTTTTATTTTGGATGCGATTAATCACGATTAATCTTTTGACAGCCCTAATATATATATATATATATATATATATATATATATATATATATATATATGTATATATATATATACACACACACTGTATATATATATATATATCATTTCTTGACAAATTAATACATATTTTTTTGCCAAGAGCTCAAGCACTAGCATCTGTTATTCATGTCAACATTTAATAACTAATAATCTAGAGATGAAATGAACATATGTTTGAATTCAACGGCATACAATTTTTTTGACAGCAGAAGAAAAATACTTGGCATCCAAAAATAATTAACACCTACATTTTCTACATTTTTAGACCTAACCGTCAGACAACAAAAGCCAAAGTTGTTTGTCCAACAATGCAACTCAACAACCCAATCAAGTAAACAAATGACACTAATTACCACAACAAGTTCCACAGATGCAGCCAGCTTGTGTTGGTAAACGCACAGCGTTTCACTCCCTGATTAACAACTTCACACTTTGTTCCACGCGGCCTCGAGGGGCCTGCAAATTTGGAACTTTCCAGAACAGCGACATTAATAACTTTGATAATTCAGGGGGAAATGAGGGGTATGGCCACATTTACATGACGAGGAGGAGTGTCAGGAATACAAATGCAGGGTTTAAGCCGCAAAGCGTGAGGCGTGAAATCCTACAGAAGAAAGGGTGGTGGTGACAGATGGAACAGTACCACTGAGGGACTATGTATTTTCAAGAAGAAACACGTCAATTTCCATCCATCGCTGTTTTTACGCAGCTTGACCGGACTCCACATACTGTGGCACAAATCTTCTCTTCTGCAATGCTAATCTGATGAGGACTAGCCACAACTATTCCTTTATTCTGTCTTGACAAAATACTGGCTCGATGCTCAATTTAAATTGGTCAACATCTCTCTTTCATAGCTCCGGAGACTTAATAGGTTCTCAGCAATGATTCATTTAAAGTCCCCCTGTGGTGAAAATCAAGCTTTTAATGTTTTTTATATGTCTATGTGCATGGTGTTTTTAATATGCTTTCAGACAAACCATGTGCAAATTCATGAGTCGACACCATTGCGGAGTATTTTCTCCTTAAAACTGCAGTGAACCAAAGACAGTCTCAAAAGCGCGGATCGTCAACGAGTGGATCTCTGAGCTGGTGTGAGTGCGTGGAGGCAAGGCTAATTTGCATATTCATAGAACCGCAAATATGTCATTTTGGTGTTCAAAGATGAGTTTTAAGGGATACACTTATTGACTACAGGGTTTAAGTATTAACTTTGTCTCAGATCCTTCTCCTAACATTTCTTTAGACTGTTGACATGCACTACTGTTCGAAAGTTTTGGGTCAGTAATTTTATTTTTTTAAGGTTTTTGAAAGTCTCTTCTTAAGCTTACAAATGCTGCATTTATTTGAAGAAGAAAAAAATACAGTGAAAACAGTAATATTGTGAATTATTTAAATAACTTCTTTATTTGAATTATTTTAAAACTTATTTTTCTCCTGTAATGCAAAGCTGAATATTCAGCATTATTACTCCAGTCATCAGTGTCATATGTCTTCAGTGAAGTATCATATTCTTTAGAAATCATTATAATATGCTGATTTACTGCTCAAGAAACATTTCTTATTATTATCATTGTTGAAATGTTTGTGGAAACAGGGTTTTCAGGGTTATTTGATTAATAAAACTAGCAAAAAAATAATAGCAATCTTTTGTAACATTGTAAATGTCTTTCCTGTCATATTTGAACAGTTTAATGTGTCCTTGCTGAATTAAAATATAATTTGTATTATTATTATTATCTTACTGACCCCAAACGCAGTGTGTTCCAAATCAGTCAGGTTCAATTACAGTTAGGATGATCCCTTAGAAGTAGCGGACTTAGACGGTAGACAGGAAAGCAGCTCAATCTGTTTTAGAACATAGCTTGAATCTTAGAAGAAAAACATTTGTTTGCTTACCATTCAAAGTCCGACTCAGTGCAGTCACACGGCTCGGAAATCATCGTGACAGAGTAGGTTTTACCCATAACACACCTTGCTATGCCCTTCAGCTTTCGGTAGACTCTTTTGACTCCCATAAGGCAGCGTTCACCCTACAAGGAGGATTTCAACAACATATACATACAGTACATGCCTACACATACACACACACATATTTTCTATATTGGCATACAGCGTTCTCATTCAGGTTTATTTTAGTTCTCACATGAATAATTCATAACAATGAAGAATGCGTGTATCACCCTGAATTTAGAAAAAAAGAGAGACTGGAAAGAAGGTGAGAGGAAATAGGAAAGAGAAGGAAAAAAAAGTTTCCACTCATTCGTAAATATTGTTCCATATTTCATATCGCACATCCAAACTCTGCAGAGTTCGTTTTGTGAAAGGTATATCTCTCACACACATTTCTGCTATCCAAATAGTACAGTTTTATTTCGGGCATCGGATTTGTATGAAAGCTTGTTTCTGCCACAAAATATTCTAAAAAAAATGTCAAATATTATTTTTGCGACTATCTCACAATTCAGATTTTTCCTTTTTTTTCTCAGAAATGTGAGATATAAAGTCACAATTCTACGGAGACCCTAAAGGGACCATTGCAAAAATAAAAATATACAGACTTTCACATGCTCAGGGGAAACGCATCGCGTGCTCACGAAAATAAAAAATATACAGGCTTTCACGTGCTCACGAGATACGTTTCTCTCTATTTTCTAGGCAATTCTGTAAATTCTGAATTTTTTACAATTCTGTACAAAAATTATTTCTCGCAATTGTGGCATTTTCTTTAATCAAAACTGTGATGTAAACACAATTGAGAGTTATAAAGTCAGAATTGTGAGATATAAAGATTTTTTTGCAATTCTAATTTTATTTCTCACAATTGTGACATTTTTTCCCTTTAGAATTGTGGATATAAACTTGCAATTCTGATTTTTTTTTTTTTTTCTGTTTGAATTGTGAGACATAAACTCACATTTGCAAGTTTTAAAGTCCAGATTGTTGGATAGAAAAAAAAAATATTGTTTAATTTTTTATTCCCTGGAAGAAATATCCTTCCATATTTGTGCTAGTTAAACTTAACCCTTGAAAACCCTGTAGCACCTTTGATGTTCCCAGTAAAAAATTGCTTATAAATCTCTTATTCTGTCAGGACCACTATCGTCAAATACGATTGACAATTAGCATATAGTTAGGATTGGCGGTATAGTTTTGTTCTGGGCAAGAACTCCCTGCGCATTAAGCAGCCTAGCATGGATAATGGTAAATGTTTACCTCAGGGTAAACAGAACAGACTGTATTGCAGATATCATTAATGTAAAACGTAATTTGATTCCCCTTTGAATCAGAATAAATGATCGGAGTGACTGGCTGGATCCTGACAGGACGAGAGGAGGAGCTGGGGATGGAGGAGGGTAATTCGCTCCTGAAAAACGCGATAGCTGCTGATAATACTGAAGGAGCTTATATATATATATATTATATATATATATATATATACAGTGATAGGCGTCGTATTCCTATAGGTAGACGTGTATCTGCTGAGGGTCAGCTGATGAGAGCTTGACTAACGTGACCCTATATGCTCGATTTATGCTATATTATCACCAAATATCGGATTCCATCTTTTAGGCAACTTGGAAAAATACATCGCGGTATTGGAGCAGAGAGGACACTGACAACACGCTGACAGACAGGACAGACCAGGTTACTTTTCGGTTACTTTTGATATATTAAACATATTAAACAAAGTCTCACCTTTCAAATTTGGTCATTTTTTAAAAGAAATTAAACAATAAATACCATTTTGTGGCTCTTTAATGTGTCGTGACAGATCGAAGTAGTCATCAGTTAAAGCTGCTCGTGAACCGATCATCTCTTCCTTCTAGTTAATTTATAGCATCAAATAAACATGAATGAACATAAGAAGGAATGATGTTTTTACAGCGGAAAGGCGTCAGTACACTCGTTTTTCAAGTTCAAATCCTCCCATGTTAATCTACTAACTCTCCTGACTGCTTTGTCGGACAAAATGGCGGATGGCGAAGTATAATTGGTCAGATCACCTGTCAATCAAGCTCCTGTGAAGGGTTTTGTATTTCTTTTTTGGAAGAGATTGAGCTTATGCACCTCAGTTTTAGAGTAAAAAAAAAAAACATTATTTCTGGATAATTTTGTCAATATTCAACAAAATATGGAAAGAAAATTGCACTGTTTAACCAGGAGTTTGGTTTTTGAATGCTGGTCATTTTTGACTGGGAACTCCACGGGTATGGCTTTGTTCCATTTTGTACAAAACAAAAGCAAAGAAAAAAAATGTGAAGAAGTTATACCCTGTGTGAGAAAGTCAGTAAATTTTAGTCCAATGCGATAACACTAACACTTCCAGGAAAAAGAAAATCCTCTCCAGATCAAAATGACCCGACCACAACATATGGGTTTGTTTTACCGCCGCGGTTCATTGCTCGTCACGTCGTCTTTTTTTATCAGACTAACCAGTGCAGAGATGCGCAAACAACGCCAACAGCACAGGATGGTCGACTGCATAGGTTCAGACAACGAATGTCTCCATCTCATCTCAGCATGTTACTGTAGTCTATGTCCAAAGTTGGGTTTTTGACATTGTTCAGTCTTCTGTCAACTTCTGCTTCTCAGAGTTTGTAACAAAAATAGAAAGTACCAGAAGGCTTCATGTGAAAGTAGGCCAGTCTACTGCCATGTCCTAACAACTAAATCAACGTACATATTTTATTCCCTTGAGAGAGGACACTTCTGGCTTGACTTTTCCCAGGGAAAACATGTCAGGACCAGTTAGAAAGGGATCTCATAAGATGTTCCAAACAACGAGAAGCCATTGCGACACGCTCTTTAGTTCGATCTAAATCTTTAGGACTCAACGGAGGGTGGAAAGACATGACAAAGCAGAAAGGTATCTGATCAAAACTTTACTGGGCTCCCTTAAATGTAAGGCTTGAGATGCAGAATAGAAAGTGAGTTGAGGACATAAATTACATTAAGATGGGAAGATTCGTTTAGAGGCCATGCGATTGTAGCAAAGGAGACCAAAGGAACTTGGAGCAATTCTTCTTCTTTTTTTTTTTTTACCTTTTATGAAATCTGAGAAAAGGTTTATGCTTAAAAAGTCTAAGAAAGATAGCAAACCTGATATATATACAACTGTGTGTGAAACAAGGATGTAACCAAATATTCAGATAGAGATCCAGATGATAAAATGATTTCTCACCTGGTCGTGTAAATCCCACGGGACATAGTCAGACTCTATGCATCTTCTGTTAAAGATAGACCTGAAGTCTATCTTCACCAGCTGCCATTCTGAGCGGTGACTGACATGACCGAAGATCCTGCAAACAAAGGCAGAACTTCAGCCACTGTATGTCTGGCACATCCAGACTCTAATGATTAGAACCATGTAGAGCGGACAGGGAAAGGAAATGCTTAGCAATGTTATCCGAGTCAAACCACATCAGTGGAAACCTGCGTCAAACTGTCAACAAAAAGTCTGAAAACTCACATTGAGAGAGTCTGACACTCAAGAACAGTGTGACACTTTTAGGGCCTGTCAGAAAGACAGCAGAAAGTAACTAGGAATATCCTACAAGGGCAAAACTTCATGAAATAATACTCAAAATAATTTTAGGTTGAGCTGGATTCAGATGGATTATGATGTGAAATCAGAACTGGCACGATGGTTTTAATGATTTCTCTTTTAAAATGGGTGATTTGTTACTGGAAGGTCTATAAAAATATCACTTGATTTATCATTGCTTTATTTTTTATCGCCAAGCATCGTCAAACATTTCATACTTACACATTTACAATTTATTCTTGTGAAAGTAAAACAGGTAATTTTGAAAAAGTTTAAAATAGGAAATAAAGTCAAACTGCGACATATATGTCACAAATATGAGAAAATAAAGTAGCAATTGTGGGATTTAAAGTCTTAAGTAAAAAATTTAAAGTTACAATTGTGAGATGTAAAATTGCTATTGTTAACAATAAAATATTATCTCATATCATGTCATGTCATGTCATATCATATCATATCATATCATATCATATCATATCATATCATATATCATATATCATCATATCATATCTAGTGATGGGCAATGATTAATCGCATCCAAAATAAAAGTTTTTTAATATATGTGTGCGTACTGTGTGTATAATTATTTTGTATATAAATACACACATGTGCATTTATATGTGTAAGGAATATTTGCATGTATAAACTGTACATATATTTATACATAATTGATATTATATATAAATATTTCATAAATAAATAAATACAAATTCTTAAACATATACATGCATGTGTGTGTATTTACATATACACAATAATTATACATGTGTTTGTCACATAAACTATATTTCATCAAGCACTATTTTCACATTCCAGAACAATCAAAATGTATTAGTCCTGAATTATTCACAATACGTACGTCATAATGAGCGTCTCCTCGCCTGGTTCGCCGAGGACCCCGTCCACGAACAGCGGAGATGAAGTGAAACTGTATTTGTTCCACACTCTCCCCTCATCAAAGCTCAACCTGCAGAGAAACCAGCAGCACACATCTGAAACTACGATACAGTTTAGAAAAGATTGCAACACAGCTGGCAAATAATTCAAACAGAACTTTACTGCACCTTTCCGACATTTAATCTAGATTACTAGACAAAAGTATTACACAGTCTACTGGGTTTAATGAGAATGTTCACACTTCCTGTGATTATGTGATTCGGCTTGGTGTGATTGCATTGACTCATCTTTTATGCACATATGCATGACATATTAATAATGATACTAGCGTGGGATTACCAGAGGTGCCTGATGGGAAGAGGGGTGTGTCTAATAGCTACTAAAGCTCCGCCTTGGTCCAGATAAAGAACACTGTACTCTTCGTCAAATATCTGAAACAGACACAGTTCAACTGTTAAACTTTTTATTTTTTTTAAATGCACGTATAGTGTTTGTGCCCTAGATGTCCAAAACAAATAAATAAATAAGTAAATAAATAGTAAGAAACCACCACAATTGATGCAGCACTTTTTTTTCCTAGTTTTAAAGGGATAGTTAACTTTAAAATGAAAATGCTGTCATCATTTACTCACCCTCAAGTTGTTTCAAACCTGTATGAATTTCTTTCTTCTGCTGAACACAAAGGAAGATATTTTGAAGAATGTCAGTAGCCAAACAGTTAACTGGTCCCATTGACTTCCATAGTAGGAAAAAAAAATACTATGGCAGTCAATGGGACCAGTTAACTATTTGGTTACCGACATTCTTCAAAATATCTTCCTTTGTGTTCAGCAGAAGAAAGGAACTGAAGCCTCCCCGGGAGCCGCCATTGTAGCAGAACATCACCTGCTGTTAGCATTCCATTGACTCCCATTCATTTTGGCGTCACTTTGACAGTGAATAACTTTACATCTGAGGCGTCCAAAGACTCCATTTGTCTATTATGTATTTCTAAAGAAACACGACAATGTATAAAAGGCTCCATTACTTTGTATCATACGATATGGCCCCGTAGAAGCCGTTTTTGTACAAATAGGCAAACGATTGTATCATAACCATGCAACTCTCTGTCGCAATTACCATATAGACCGGCGGAGAAGCTCGCAAGCAATCGGGGGGACATGGAGGCATAAAGTCCGATAAAGTCAAGGGAGAAACCCATAGAGAGTCATAAAGTTGATCCTGCTGCTAGCTCATGGACAGCTAATACTCACGCTCTCCGTCTCTGCGAGATTCGGAAGGGAATGAATCAGATTTCTCTCGGCACAGCTACTAGAAGACCTACAGCTGTCAGACACGTCACATCTACGTGGTCAAGCTCAGTTTGAGCCTGCGCAGTACGCCTGGCGATCAGGAAGTGAGTGCTTCAAATGGGCTTCACTTTTCTCCGTTGAAATCTATGGGGTCGCTGTGTCCATCTTATATACGATCAGGTTTCACGAGCGGGTCTTTTCCGCTCTGTGTGTGCGCCGCGCTCTCCATTCCGTGTGTGTGTGTGTGTGTCGACGCGCTGCTGCGCTCTCTGCGCTGTGTGTTCTGCTCGGTCGTTCACCGGTTCATGGCCCAAACGCAGTGGAAAAGCAAAGTCCGCTCAAAAAACATGACATTTCTTAGTAGTAGACTTCTGTTTGCATTGCAATAGCCCTAGTGAGCTGGTATAGCCATGCTGGGCAACAATGGTAAAATCACCTTCTCTGGTAATAATAGCTTTGTAGGACTATACTTAAATAGTAAAACATTTTTTTTTTAAATCGGTTAAACTGAGTATGTTGCATAGAACTGAATGAAGAATAATATATTGATATATTGATGTTTAATATTATTTGAGGGCTATTTTCAGTTCCTTTTATTCTGTGTTGTTTAATTTAAGTACGTAGGTGATTCGACGTTTAAATATTGATGATTACAAGCTTGGGGGAAATGCAATTAATTGCAATTAATAACAGCAAATTGTGCAATTAATTAGTTAATTTTTTTATTTGTATCGATTCCCAGCCCTAAAATAAAGGGCTGTTCCGTCAATTTTGATATTCCCATTACATACTGAAGGATTGTATAAATTATAAAAATGTATACAATGTAAAAATATTATTTAGTTTTCACACAGGGGTACATTTTAAATAATGGTAATTCTGTTTGATTCCATTTGTGATAATCTTCTTTTTGTTGTATATATACTTTATAACATACCTAGACTAAAAATATATTTTTAAATACAGAGCTCCAAAAAATGCCTAAAACAAATGATCCCCCCCCCCAGTCACCATTACAGAATTGCTAGTGGTTGCAAACATGTGCAAAACAAGTAATTGCCTTACAGAGCAAAAATCCTGCCAGATGCTAGGCTGACCTACTGCAGAGTTGAACTGAAAATTGAAGCCCTCATTAGTAATTTCCATTTGTTTGCCCCAGAGCAGCGATAACTTCCCTGTATGTGCTGTGAATTCTTGCTGATATGAATTCCCGTTGAGTTTAGGCCTTGGGGCTTCGAGCATTTAGCATGCGCTAGTCCGTTTAAGTGGAGAAAAACACCATCTGATTGGCTTAAGTAGCCTACTTCACAGGCTAATTGCGAGGCTAGTGTTTATGTTAGCGGGATACTGTGTGGGGTTTACTTTGTTTTCATTTGACAGTGAACTCACCGGAAAAGTTAGATCAACCAAGCTACAAGCCACACTGGAGTAATTATAACAGCTGACCCCAGTTGCCCTGATCAACATAAATCTATAATAAATAACGACTGCATATTTCTTAAAACATTGTGAGTTCGCTGGTTTAGCGAACCGCTAAATTGAAATAAACAAACAAAAACCTTCTGCATACAGGTATGCGTCTCAGGGCATTGTTAAATATGTTCCCGTGCTATTTTCATTCATTATGTCAGATTGGCTGAGCTATGACAACATTTAATCTCCTTCACTCTTCTTGGGAGGGCTTTCAATTTGATTATATGAAAGCTGGCAACCACAGGTCTGCTGTCCTTGAAAATGATGCTATTTCTCAAATCCCAGTGATTGTAATGCTTACTGACAAGATATATGACATCAAGCCCATGCCCTACCCAGCATGCTTTAACTTTTTTTTGCCACATCAATTTTCTCTTAATTATTTGAGCTCTCCATTTTTAATTAGACAGCTGGCCCCATAAATTTAAATCGCATCATCAAACATGCACCCACGGGCATCATATATGTCATTGAATTTAGTTTTCTCTGAAGGTGTCATTTGATTATCGGCTCTGAAACGTGGCACGCGGATTTATCCGCTCAAAGATATGCATCAGTGCTGAAATTAAACGGCCCACGGTCAGAGTCACCTGCCGCCACGTGTTTCCAGCGTCGGATGAGATGAACATGCTAACGTTGCTGCTCGTTAACTCCGCGCCGATTGAACCTATGGAAAGAAGAGCAGAACAATTACGGTCACGCTTACCCAAGCAGATAGTTGATAACTAAAGCTATGAATATGAAGATTGAGTAGATTGTGCCTCTTTTGCAAAACTAAAGTAATATATACTTCATTCCAAAACATTGCAAGTGCCTTAAGGCAGACAGACGGACACGATAGATAGATAGATAGATAGATAGATAGATAGATAGATAGATAGATAGATAGATAGATAGATAGATAGATAGATAGATAGATAGATAGATAGATAGATATGACTGACAGACAGACAAACAGACAGATACGATAGACAGATACGACAGATAGATAGATATGACAGACAGACAGACAGATACGACAGATAGATAGATAGATAGATAGATAGATAGATAGATAGATAGATAGATAGAGAGACATACAGACAGACACACAGATAGATAGATAGATAGATAGATAGATAGACAGACAGACAGACATGATAGATAGATAGATAGATAGATACGACAGATAGATAGATAGATAGATATGACAGACAGACAGACATGATAGATAGATAGATAGATAGATAGATAGATAGATATGACAGATAGATAGATATGACAGACAGACAGACAAACAGACAGACAGACAGACAGACAGACAGATAGATAGACAGATACGACAGATAGACAGATAGATACGACAGATAGATAGATAGATATGACAGACAGACAGACATGATAGATAGACAGATAGATAGATATGACAGACAGACAAACAGACAGACAGACAGACAGATAGATAGACAGATAGACAGACAGACAGACACGATAGATAGATACAACAGATAGATACGACAGATAGATAGATAGATAGATAGACAGACAGACATACAGACAGACACACAGATAGATAGATAGATAGATAGATAGATAGATAGATAGATAGATAGATAGATAGACAGACAGACAGACAGATAGATACGACAGATAGATAGATATGACAGACAGACAGATAGATACGACAGACAGACAGACAGACACGACAGATAGACAGACACGATAGATAGATACGACAGATAGATAGATATGACAGACAGACAGACAAACAAACAGACAGACAGATAGATAGACAGATACGACAGATAGACAGACACGATAGATAGATAGATACGACAGATAGATAGATATGACAGACAGACAGATAGATAGATAGACAGATATGACAGACAGACAGACAGATAGATAGATAGATAGATAGATAGACAGATAGACAGACAGACAGACAGAGAGACATGTGTAATAAATCAAAGAGTCTGGTCGCCTGATGCTTTGAGAACTAACTAGGAGTTCTGGAAAACCTCTATATCTAATAAGCTAAAAACTCAGGAAAGTCTGTGCCATCCCCACAACTCTTATACGATCAAATCAATCAACTAAATGTCAATTTAGAGCCTAATATCTAATAGTCGGCCTCCTCCTAGGATTACTTATCCAGATAGTTACAGTGCCAAGCCCAAGACATTTATATTTCATCTGCGTTCATCCGGAGGCAATATAGTCGACGAACGTCGCGGAAGACACAAGCCTGAAGGAGTAAAATGAAAAAGTGACAAGCGCCTTCAATCTTATAAAATAAACATTTGAAGTTTGAAGTGGTGGAAGAGTTAGTTGGTTGTGAAAACAGAAGATGATGGAGAGAGAATAATAAGAACGCTCTAAAGACTCTCTGCTGCTAATCTCAAGAGTAGCACTTAGCATTTCCATTTGTTTATGCTAGCACGACACTAATCTTGTTTATAGTCCATATACAGATGCCTGTGCTCCACAAGCGCAAAATGAACATATTCAACAATAACAGTGTCATAAGCGCTCAAGATGAAAGGAATTTTAATATACTTCGCTTTGGAGTTCCAGGACAAAAAACACACTGATGTCAGGGATTTAAGAAAGACTACAAGAACTACACACTTTAAAAAGTATTTGGTTTTCCAGGACCTGAAAACTAAACCTGTCTGTAACCAAAACAAAAATACAAATACTCCTTGAGAATTCAGGTTTAATAATCTTTTCTTCCTTTCTTTTTTTTTTTTTATGTGTCTCTTCAACTTTTAAACGCTTCTTTAACCCTCTGGGGTCTGAGGTGTTTTGACATTTGTCCTTATTTCTGTTACTTTTAACATATTTTTATGGCAAAAGTCTGATTACACTGCATTCACCACAAACTCCGCTAAAATAATGTGCGCAGCATGTGTGTAAAAGTTTTTAGTTTTGAGAAAATACCCAGAGGGTTCAAGATTAAAGGAGGATCCAAATATGGAATGATACATTTCAGGCGCATTTTTAAATTAACATGCACAAATTCTCCATGATGACTAAAGTTTCACATACTCACTACAGTTATTATCACTACATAGACTTAGAACAGTGGTATAAGCCACCACTTTCATGGAAAACAAAAAAAGAAAGAAATAATACAACATAAGAGAAAGATATATTAAAATGTATGCATACTTCAATATGGGGAGAAGTCTCATATGGGACTCTGACTTGAGTATTCAATTTGACAAAAGTTTTAGATATATAAAAAATGTGGAAACTTGTTTCCACCACAGAGTAAAAGATAAAAAAGGTAATTGTGCATTTTTATATCTCTCGCAATTCTGACTTTTTTCTCAGAATTTTGAGATATAAACTCACAATTGTGAGTTATAAAGTCCAAAATGTGAGATATATAGTCACAATTCTGAGAAATAGTCCACATTTTGAGATATACTGTAAAGTCGCAATTTTGACTTTTTTTGTGAGATACAAACTTGCAATTGTGAGTTATAAAGTCTGAATAAAGGTGCAATTCTGGGAAATAAAAGAAAGAATTTTGAGAAATAAATTCACAAGTTTGACTTTCTCCGAATTTTGAGATATAAACTCACAATTGTGAGTTATAAAGTCCAAAATGTGAGATATATAGTCACAATTCTGAGAAATAGTCCACATTTTGAGATATACTGTAAAGTCGCAATTTTGACTTTTTTTGTGAGATACAAACTTGCAAATTGTGAGTTATAAAGTCTGAATAAAGGTGCAATTCTGGGAAATAAAAGAAAGAATTTTGAGAAATAAAGTCACAAGTTTGACTTTCTCCGAATTTTGAGATATAAACTCACAATTCTGAGAAATGTCCAATTTTGACAAATAAAGTCGGTAAGTCTTAATTTTTCTCAGAATTGCACATTTTTATCCAGCAATCTGACTTAATAACTCGCCTTCACCATCTATAATGATTTTGCCGTAGTAACGATAATAGTAAACAAAAAATATTTAGTTTAAAGGAAAATTTCTCTCTAAACTACAGGATCAGTCCTTTCACCCAAACTCACCTGATGCCACAATGATTCCAGGAGCCGACTCTCTGCTGGCTATATTTCCAGATGTGTACGGGTTTGCTGATACGTGCAGGTGAAGATGCAGGGAACAATACGGCTAGAAGCAACACACACACACAACACACACACACAAAAAAAATCATCCAGATCAAGCAGGGTCTCTAAATCGATAAAACCCCAGTGTGTGGCCTCCACTAAACTGTCATTGTGCTTGGGCTCGAATAAAATCCCATTAAAAAAAAATCCCATAACAGCAAAAGATTGTGACTTTTTTTTCCCTCCAAACATTAATTTTGATTGGAATAACCTTTAGTGACACAATTCTCATTATAAGTCTGGAAATGCCAATGGTAAGCACATGTTGCAAGGGTTGTTTAGGGGTTTATTAAAACTTTGACATTTTCTAACAAATAGCTCTGTAATGGATGGTGAAGGCATGGCTAACAGTGAGGCCATTCATTAGTTGAGTTTATCAAAGGGTAATTATTTGTGTTTGCATTTTTGGGGGGGTTGCGGATGCCATGCACAGGGGATGGATAACATCTCCACGGAATGAAATATATGTCTTGTCATTTGCAATGACAAGCAGCACTCATTACGTAGACCTAATCCAAATTATGTCCACAGGAATATACATTCTGTTTGCATATTAACTTTGTTTTTTTTCATGTGATGAAGATATTGTGCAAAATATGATCAATTATGACCATGAGTGTTTCTTCAACAATTTTGGCTCTGTATAGACCTTTAGAAAATAAATTATTTTAAAGCACACTTTTCAAACTCGTACTACACTTGTAAAACATTATATGGTCAATAAAACTCCTTATGCATTTGCTAAATGTTTGGGTCGATTATAACGTTCTCTGGGAATGCATTGAGAATTCACCAGTTTTTTTATTTTTTTATGTAAATCATTTATTAACCTACACCAAAAGAGGAGAATACATCAATATAATTAGAGAATTGTTGTTTATCACGATTTCAAAATAAAAGTAAAAAATGAAACCCTCGATATGAGTTTGCTTGTTTTGATGCCCACATGTTCTTGCTCAATAAATTACAGTGGCTGTAGCATTTCTACAGTAAAGAAGTGGACAAATATTAAAGATTAAGCATTTGAATTACATGTTGTTTGGCAAATATTAAACAAGGATTTGATCATCAACAACAACCACCAGACCGCTTAGCACACTCTGCAAGCATTATTTTATAAAACGTAATGTACATAAGTTGATTATGTTTATATTATGTATATTACATAAGGATTTTAAGAGTTATTCAATTCAACCATATCATTGCTTGCTTTTTATTCTTTTGTAAAACAATTATTATTGCCTCATTGCTATTACATATGTATTTTAAGTAATTTTATCGAGTATTGTTCACTATTGTTTTGGGTTTTTTTTGGTTGCAATTGGTCTATTTTTATTACCTCAAAAAAATATTATCGAATAACTTAATTAATCGACCGAAAATTACCAAAATAATCATTAGAGACAGCCCTGTATTAGTTAAACATTTCAAAACGCACCTGCACTGTTTTGCATTTAGTGACTTTCAGTTTCAAAACTTTCAGTTTCCTGTCATATATCGTCAATGAAATAGTATAGTAATACTTTTAGTAATACTAAAAAAAAATAGTATTAAAATATCATCTCATTCTCATAAACCCAATATTGTGTATCTTCTCATGAGCTAAGTGTATCGACACACTCCTAGTTTCAATTGTAGTTTAAAATAACAACACTGTGCTTTATATAGTGCTTTATAGCATTCGGTTATTTTATTTTATTTTTTTCTCCTTGCTCTTTTAAAGGATAGTTTCATAGCTAACATTTTATATATACAATTAAACAACATTTTCACATCTTTTACATAATCTGACAAAATTGAAGCTTGATTGAAGATGACACGCGACAAAATATTCTGTTCACAAGTGATAGGCTATTTATCTAGTGATTTATCTATTTAGCTATTTGTCTGCTTTCCCCCACATCTCATATTTCAAGTATGCTCCTTCATTGACACTCTCCTTGGTAAAAAAATACAACAATCATAAAATATAAAAAAATATAAAAAAAAATGATTAGGGCCAAAATTGTTGGATGTGATGTGAAAATGACAGACATAATTTAGGATTTGAATTAGTCTTAATAAATAATCTTCACACAATAAATATTGAAATGGGTTTTATTTTTAAACTCTTTGTTCCTTTATAATAGTTATAAATAAAAAAAATACATATTTTATGATTGATTTTCATATTTTAAGATTGATAGTCTGGTTCTGGAACAAAGAGGCAATAAAACAAGCAGCATTTGAAAAGAAGCAAAAAATATTAATAAATAATGAAGGTGATGTGATAAAAAAAATAAAAAATCCAAGACAGATTTAATGTGATATTCATAAAACAAAAGAAAAAAAATTGTAAATCTGTTAGTTTTAATAAGAATCAACCCAAAGTGTCTGCAGTTGAAGAAACACCCAGCCTTGTTTAATGTTTTAAAAGATAAAATCTCATGAGTCGGGCGTTGGAAAGAGCACTGACCTCATAAAGCTCATCTATGAATGTTAAATCTGAACAAATCTCTTGCTTTTCCCGCACTTCCACTCACCAGTATGCAATGGATTCGGTTGCCTCTGAGATCCGCTGAGGGAGCCTGCAGGAGCCTCCAGTCTCGGCCTTTATTATAGGTTATATGTGTCTTCACCTCATTATTTATCTTCTTATTGGCCAGGAACATGCCTTTTATCCCTGCCACCTAGGGATGGGAACAAGTTAGATAATGAGGAAGAGATGCACCACTAATAATCATATCTGTAAAGTTACACCATTTCAATATTTCCACCTATAGGTAAACAAGCCCATGATGCTTTTATTACTTGGTGTCCTCGGGGCACTAAACCCAGCCAAGAGAACTTCTAAAAAGCGTAGTTCCTAGTAAAATATATCTATTGGAGTGGAATGAGAGTATGTAAGGGAATGAGAAGGTAATCCATGTCCGTCCTGAACAGAAGTGACATCTCTTCAGGGCCAGGAAGCACTAGAGAGGAGAAGAGGCAGGCCGGGATGGGACTCGGAGGACACTCGCTATTCAATAATTGACGAATATTTCAATCTCGCCGACGGCTGAGATTTTAGCATATGTTACATGGAGGTGGCGACCTCAATCAAGTCACCGGACTCTTCAGCCCATCCGAAGGCCAAATGTGATTTTATGGGGGTTGCTATCATCAACAGTTTAATTATTTGATCAGGAGATAGCTTGACACCTGCTGGCCTCTGTTGCAGTGCGCCGTTCCATCTAGAGGTGCATGAATAGAGACCTGATGGCGTATTCTTCAAAGAGACGAGACGAGCGGTCTACACCCAAACCCTAATCACTGGCTTCACTCCTTCAGACCCAATTGCAGAAAAACTTGCGAACTAAGAACACTCCAAAAGCCCTACGTGCTCGCAAACTGCAAGATATCATGTAGCATACAAGTATTTGCAAAGACACTGAGCAGAGTTTTAAAAAAAAGAAAAAGAAAAAGTCAACCAAGAGTAGAACAGGAATTGGAAATTGGATTTGTTGTTTGTAGTCTGAACAAAACAAAAACATAATTCATTTAACATAGTAATTCAGCAGCAATATATATATATATATATATATATATATATATATATATATATATATATATACATATATATACACACACACACAGTATATGTAAACTGGAAGCTAAAAACAGTAATATTGAATGAGCATAAATCTGTATTTTTTTTGCAGCACAAAATATTATAATGAAATTGACACGTCAATGGATTCCACCTATACATCTAGATCCATATAGAGAGCATGCTGCTTTATTTCAAGGTTTCTAACTGCTCCTTGTTTAGATAATCCACTGATAAGTATGTAATCAATGCCTAAATTAATTAGCGCTGCTATTAAATCAATTAGCACTACAATCAATTAGCATTAATGAGTGTATCCAATTTGCTCGTGCTTTTAATATCCAGGGAAATTTGAACATGAAACAGTGATATTGAATCAGCATACATCTGTGCAGTGTGGAAGCCAACTAAACGACAGCGTTGTGTTTTAGAGAGGTACCTCGTATAGATCTATCATGACGTTTCCTTCTGGACCCATACTGCTCATGACGTTCTCCAAAGCCAGTGTGTAGTAAATGCCTCTGGACTCTGACACATACAGGTTGTAAGTGTCATTCTGGTTCCACTCTTGAACCGCCGCCACGACCCGGTTCTCATCTGTACTGATCACATGCAGATCCTGGGGAAAAAGGAAAAGACGTTTCATAAGATTTATATACAGTAAGATTTATCAGACGAAAGGACGTTTGGCCTCTGCTGTTATTCAAATGTTTAAATACATGTCAATAAAAAAAAGTTGATACATCTGACATGGAACGTTTTATAATAGGTTATAAATGATGCAACTAGGTAGTGGATCACATGACTTTAGTTTTGTATAGTAATTTGGGTAACACTTTAGAATAATGGTCAGGAAGTAATGCAGTACAAATGACTACATCAACACTTCAGCTACTACTATCAACCAATATGAAAACAAGCTTAAAGGGGTGGTAAAATGCCATTTTCACATGTAAAATAAATCTCTGATGTCCCCAGGGTGTGTGTGTGTAAAGTTTTAGCACAAAATACCCCACATATATTTTTATATAGCATGTTAAAGTTGTCACTTTTTGAGGGCTGGCCCTTTAAATGCAAATGAGCTGCTGCAGAGGGCGGGGTTTCAAGAGCTTGTGTGTGTTAGCAGCTGCGATTACCTCACGCAGACACACTAAAATGACAGAAACTGTTCTGCCTTTAATGTTAAAACGGAGTCAGACAAAGATGGAGAGACTCAAGAAGAAGTGACAACACGTAGAATGCAGCAGGACGTCTCTGAATGGTTAGTTTATGAATTTATGTTGCTGATGTGGAGTTAACTATCTTCAATTAGCATATTCTGTCATGGTAATCTATAAATCGCTCGTATAGGAACTGTTGTGAGATGCACACAGAGTGACTTTCTATTGCATGTGAAAAGATGGATGCTAAAGTTTGAGCTGACTCATAAATGTACTCTTATACAACAACTTTTCCTCTTCTCAACATGGACTATGTTCCCGGGGGCGGGGTTTATGTACATTTTAGGGTTGCTGATGTCACTAACCCCGGAGGAATGTCGTGTAGTCCCTACCAGCCGTTTGTTGTAGTCCTTTTCTTTAAAAGCGAATATCTTCCTTTGCTTTGAACTTTGAGCGTTTTAACTTTGCAGGTGTTGTGTATGCTCAAACAGCAACATTACACACTAACTAAAGTTAGAAAAGTGAAATCATACTTTACCACCCCTTTAACTAATGAGTAAGTAATAGCAAATGTATGACTAAGATCCTTATTAGTTAATAGGGGTGCACCGAAATTTCGGTCGCCGAAAATTTCGGCCGAAAATGGCATTATCGGTTTCGGGCCGAAATAAAAAAGCCAGCCGAAAATGTCAACCGAAAATGAATGTCAACCGCGCCCCTCCCATCCGCGCGCAAGCGCTTGGGTTTCACTCACGGTGGAGCTGTTATCACTCGTCACCCACCCCTCCCCTCCGTGCTCAAGCAGGTGTCACTCACGGTCGAGCTGTTTGCACGTGTCTGCAAAGATTGAGCATGTCAGCGGTATGGAAGTATTTTAAAGTTTCAGATGAGGACATCTGAGCGCCGCCGCTCCCACCACATGCATGAGCTGAGAGGGCACCAAAAAATTGCGTAATGAAAAATCAATAATTATAATGCCGATTTTATTTCAGTATAGAAATACAGACATCCCAAGTCTCCCGGAAGTTCCGGGAGTCTCCCGCATATTGATAGCGGCTCACTGATGCCCGCGAATTAGTTAAAACCTCCAGAATCTAGAGCGAGCGCGCAGACTGTGGCAGAGAGGGAGAGAGAGCAAGAGACCGCGCGCGTGTGGCTCATGAAGCGTATGTAATATGAAATATATATAATATATAAAATATTCTAGGTTTTGTTATGTAACTGTTAGTGGTAATAAAAGTTTGATGATTATTCTATTGTTTTGTGATTTCTCATTTCAGATCCATTCAAAATTAAGCAATATAAATAAATATATATTAAAGTTTTTAAAAGAAGCCATTTTCGGTATCGGTTTCGGTTTTCGGCCAAGTGCATCCTAAATTTTCGCTATCGGTTTCGGCCCAGAATTTTCATTTCGGTGCACCCCTATTAGTTAATCAATGAGATTAGCCTCATTAATTACCTCATTCAACTATGACAAATTATAAAGTATTACCAATGAATTACCAATCACAACATTAACATGTTTCTGAGACATACTTTTTAACTCTGAACTATGGATGTCACCGTGAGGAATTTTTCACAACGGTATATAAACTTGCGACAACACCTGTATTACGCTATCAATATGCTGGGTATTGAATTTGCTTTAGAATCCATGTTCACTTTTACGAATTCGCGATCACGCGTGTATTTGTGGATTTCCGTGTGTTTGGATTTCTCGAGTGCATTTGTATGGATAGCCAAACACATCTAAAATGCCGACATTACGGCGTAATTCACGCGTGTATTACAGAACATCGTATTTTGCGGTGGCTTTTCGTCTAAAACCCGACATTTTCTGGACACCAAAGGTTTGGTAAATGGGGAAATATGACCTGTTTGGCATTCCATACATTTGGTGGGCAGGTGTGGATTTCTTGAGTGCTTTTGTTGTCATCATTGACGCTCAGGATCTGTTGCGCACCAAATCCTCCGCCATCGTCTTGTCAGTCATCTCTCTTTACTCTCGTCACATGATAAGTGAAATCTTTTTTCTTTTTTTTAATCAACATTTTATTAAACGTTAATTATACAATTAACTATATACGAACAGATGCCATGAAATTAACCAGACCAAAATTAAACAATTATAGAAAAAAAGTACACATAATTAGGAAGTCAAGGTTTTCGTTTTTCGAACAATATCTCTGCGGTTATTGACCAGCTTAAGTGATAAGTGAAATCTGACCCCAACAGCTTGTGCTGTATGGAGCAGAGCAAACGCTTTCAGTTTATAATTCTATTGTCCGCTGTCCAACTGAACTAAATGGTATATATACATATACATATATGGTAATGTAGTAATTTTTCATTTTCTATCTAGCTGATATCTCTATGTTTATTACTAAAAATTGAAGTCAATAAACTTCAGTTGCTTTTTATTCACCATGTTTCCCAATGAAATCCATGACTGAGCAACTCAGATGATTTAACAAATCTGCTCTGTCTCTTTCTTCTTCAGAAAAGAAAAGTAGGCCTACAAAGTTCCTTTTAATGTTCAAAACATCTTTACCTTTCTTATTTACATTCATCAAAGGATGACTTTAACCTTTAATGAGATTTCTGCCTCTAATCAAGTTAGATTGAATATGAATGTTATTGCCGGGATGGCAGGGGACAGCTGGAGTGCATTGGTGGTTTCACCCCACTGAGCTGAATCCGATTAATAATCAGTATCAGACCCAACACTCACCTGCCTTGTTTTGCTCAAAGCTCCGGCGTACGGCAAATATTCTTATTAGCCTTAAATTGAGCTTGTCAGTTGGGCAAATGCAACAAAACCACATGCTGGCAGTTTGCGAATTTCATCTACCCCAGACCGCGCAAGGGTTGCTGGGTGTGTGCTTTAAGGAGCGCCGAGAGCTTGATTGAATAAAACATGTTTAATTGTCATGTGAGCGCAGCAGATTTTAAGATTTGAATAACACCACAACATCCTGAGAGGCGAGGGACCGCGGTAGCATCTGCGTCCCTGAATTCACTCGCTCAGAAGTAAAAGCCTGCCAGATGCCAGGGAAAGAAAAAAAAAAATCAAATTTTGTAAAGGTTTGAAGCTTCAAAGGCTAACATCGAGGGACACGATGATCTGGGTCTGAAATAGCGTTGTTTGTTTACTCTGTCACGGTGTGGCAGATTCCGACTTCGTGTCGAGCAAGTGTGAATGAGTTACCCTACCTTTGGAAGGGTGTATTTGGGAAGCTTCATGGGTGTAAACACATCTCGCCTGGATGACACATAGTAGATTGGCCGACCACCGGTTGACACCTTGGGTAATGGAGGGATCACAAACAGACAGGACAAGGACAGGTTAGAAAGAAGTAACATTTCGAGTGCCACCGCGATATTGGTCACATATTAGGGCTGGCTATCAGCATAACATGCCATAAAAAATGCATAACACTACATTTTGGAGGATTTGTTTCTATCTTTGCTTCAATGTTCTCCAATTACCATAAACCATGTTTACACCTGGTATTATGATTAAGTGCTATTGAGATTGAGTGCTTAAATTAAAATGTAAGGATATAGGTTAACATTGTTGAATAATTGAATAAGTGTAATTGAACTGTAGGAAATGCAAAACTATTGATCTATAAATCGATGCAATATTGTACGAAAATATTTATTGCTACAGCCATTAAAATGGAAACTCACCTGGACAAACACATACTCATCTTGGACCACCAGGGAGTTGGGGTCAATGTATCCAGGAAAAGGTTTGCCCTTGTTGGCATCTGTGCAGTTCTGAAGTTTACATGTGACATACAGAGCCTCTGCAACGGGACAAATGGCAGAATGAGATGAAGGTATACTGCGTCTTAAAAAAACCCACATTTAGTTCAATTTGCCCTTTGTTTCCAAAAAATTTTGAAAATTGTTTCAAATATATATATATATATATGTGTTGGTTTTTCTGCATTTATATTTGTCTATATATAATTTTTTCTGTTGCTTTCTTTATGTACATGAAAAAAAAGCATTAAAAAAATTATATATATATATATATGAAATATGTATTGTTTCTCAAGGTCTTTTTATGGTACGGTTACTGTCAACACATTTAAATGTTGTTTTTACCAAGACATGAAAACATAATTGCCCTTGTATATTAAAGGATAATTCCGGTATTTAACATCTTGAGTCTATATTGTAGTTTGTTTTGGATGAACAAGAGTGGTGGACAACATTTTTTTGACAATGGTTCCTCTCTCGAGTTTTTGACTATAATAGAATTGGCCATGGACCCATTTAACATTGGAGTCAATGGGCATGTCCGAAAATGTCATTAAAACAGCCAATAATGTTCGTTTACAAAACTGTTAAACTCACCAAGTGGTTAGTGGTGTTCGTTGATGATTATAAACAATATATCGTCGCAATATATGATTCCAATCCGTTTATTTTGCTATAGTGGAACTATTTTTTCAGACACTTCACAACTGTGTAACTTCCGCTCAATATTTGTATCTGAAGCGTTAGCACACTCCCGACCACTTGATGGCGATAACCGATGTTTATGTCTCGCGGGACACTCACGGTCACAGTCGAGTTCAACTTCATATTGCACTGGTCAGTGGTCACGTCTTTCAATATGGTTAGAATTCGCTTACTCTCCCGGAGCACAGTTGATCTGCTCGCTAGCCTTATGAGAAACGGAAGCGAGCAAAAAGACCAAATGTAAACAGCCCCCTTTCCGTTTCCGTTAGCGCATTTATATTAACGAGCACTCAGTCCTTCAACAGAATTCAATGGGATTTTACAAAATGACGAATAAAACACGACAGAAACTGTATTACGCTACACTTTTTGTTTCTGGAACATCAACTAACATCACTAATCACTCGGTGAGTTGCACAGTTTTGAAAACTAATGTTAAAGGTTGTTTTAATGACATTTTCAGACATGCCCATTGACTCCAATGTTAAATGGGTCCATGGCCAATTCTTTTATAGTCAAAAACTCGAGAGAGGAACCATTGTCAAAAAAAATTTGTCCACCACTCTTGTTCATCCAAAACAAACTACAATATAGACTCAAGGTGTTAAATACCGGAATTATCCTTTAACTCTTTCCCTTTTATTGACAGAAATTCCGTTCATTTATGAGACAACTGCTTTAATCTGGCTTTCCGTGTATTCACTGTTATACGGCAGGGGGCGCTATGACACATCTCCTGAAAGAGTGCTGAATCTACTGATCAAAACACAGGAGAAAAAAAAGAAGAAACAAGCGATCGCATGTGTAAGCACAGGCATACAGTATGTAACATAACGTGATCATCAACATGAAACAGCATATAAATCAAAACTGCCTTATGTTACCAAGTAAAGTGTCGACCCAGGATGAGGTATAGGACTGTGCAACGCTATCTCACGACCAATTCGTACAAGTGAGTAAAATGTGACTGATTCTCACTCATACGAATTCGTACAATTTGTCTAAACCCCAGTGACGGTTAGGTTTAGGGGCGGGGTCAGAGGTAGGTAATTCGTAAGAATTGTCGTGAGATCGGGTTGGACTGTGCAACCTTTGGGGATGATGGACTCGATCTTCTCCATCTATGTGTTAATCATTGTTCTGAATCCGATCTGGATGTAGTCTTGACAAAAAAGACATTTTTTCTCAGATTTTAGCTCAAAGCTATTTTTTTATTATGAAACTTACCCACATTCAAGTGTTGATAAAAAACTGCATTAAGCTAGAATATTTTTTTTTAAATATTATTTAAAAGCAGGGGCTGTTATTTCTGTTGATATATTGCATGCTCAGATATTCATAAAACAAAAGATTCGCGGTGCCATGAAAACTTTGTGAAAATGGTTAAAAATGCAGCGGTGGCTGGCAACCTTTTTTGTTGCTGGCGGGAAAAGAGTTAACCTCAAACTATCTAAAAAAATCTCACACAACTTGACTGACAGTATTTTAAGGGACCATATCCAGTAGAACTGGCAAACGTAACTTCTCGTTCTGTCCGTCTATCGACAGGAATATAGGTTCAGCAGACAAAAGACAAACTCAATTTGTGCAGCATGTTTATTACGGATGACAGATACGGACAGATCGATTTGCTGGTGAAGAAATGTCCATTTTGCATTTTGACGTGTAGCCTATTTTGAACCCTCTAAGTGTTGCCTTGTGCCGTGTTTGAATTATAGCTTCTTGAAATATAATCAAAGCACATCAGACTTACGGGTTTCTGAGATGCTGGTCTCAAGGTGAATCAGGCCCGGCTCTTTATCAAGGCCCAGTTTAGACCTAGAGAGCCCAGAGGAAATAAAAAAAGAGTTTTTTTTTAAATGGGCTTTGGAAAAAAAGAAAAGAAAATCTTTTGTGTTTCCATACAACAACAGATGGGTCAAAATAAGGGCATTGGATTTTTTTTTTGTGTCGGCTAAAAGATCTGTGTTCGCCTCCCACAGGAACAATACGGGTTAAGGTGGGAAAGTACCATCAGAACACCCTGTCCTGTTAAGCTCCCATTTCCATCTCCATCTTTCTGTGCTCTCTGACAGAAGCGAGAAGCATATCCCGACATCATTAAAAGTAAGCCCTTCTCATTTGCTTCCCAAGAACACCCACAGGCACCGCACATCTCTCTTGCTCGCTCTTTTTAGTGTTGAAAAAAATCATTGTTGCATGAAATATTTATTCGAGACTGAAAAATCAGAGAGAGCTGCTCCAGTGAGAAAGCTACAAAGGTAGAAGCAGACTAGCTCAAGACTTTATCATGACACTTATTGGAAGTATTGACGCTTTCACAAATATAGCATCCCTTGGCATGTACCGGGATCACCCTTAATGTTTTAAAGACAGAGCGGCAAATTCACAGAAAAGTTATGTTGCGTTTGCTCACGGAATTTCAGCTCAAAACCCGCATTTTATCTATTTTATCTACCGGCAATCTATTAAGATGCAGAGTGGTTTATTTGCAAAATTATAAATAATGTGAGCGGACTGTACAGATCCTGGATGGATGGATGGATGGATGGATGGATGGATGGATGGATGGATGGATGGATGGATGGATGGATGGATGGATGGATGGATGGATGGATGGATGGATGGATGGATGGATGGATGGATGGATGGATGGATGGATGGATGGATGGATGGATGGATGGATGGATGGATGGATGGATGGATGGATGTGAAATCTTGATTGGACCTTAATATATAATAAATAAATACATTGCAATGTACAAACAATCGAACTGAACTCCTCTGAACGCAATCCATAACTAAGTTTAAAGCTGCCGTCACTTGAAAATGAGTATGCAGTGACATGATGGTGAATTTCAGGTTGCTAGATGGCGCGATTGACCAATCAGAATGAAATATTCCTTCAGTGCCCGCCCATTTTTAAGCGACCTTGGTTCCGAATGTATTGTTTTTTGTTTCCATTCATTTTTCCCATAGGGCTTTTTAAAATGTCTTTGGTCCATTGCTTGTAGCTTTTTTACAAACAACCACCTACGAGGTGAATCACAACAGCAAAAAATAATTGGAAAAAGGGCCGATAAAGGCAAAATGTACAAGACTGTGTACTTCACTTTCACGAGGGAAAGAACTATAATCCCATGTACCACTGCAAAAAAAAAAGATCCATATTATCCATACAAAATTAAGTATTTTGAGACCAAAGTGAAACTTGGTTTTAATGCAATAATCTTCTTTTAATGCAATGTATTTGACGCAATTCTATAATTGGTGGAGATTTCTCTGCAGAATAATGGTTAATGTAGTTTTCAGCAGCTTATTTAAAAAAATTAATTGAAATAATGTGGGCTACATTAAAATTAAGGGAAATAATGGCTTCAACAAAAGCATATACCATTGTTTAACAACCTCAGCTCACAGTAGGTCTGTCTTTAAAGTTTTAGGAGTTATCATTCAAAATCAGTCCCCCTACGGAGAAAATGAATGGGATGTTTACTTCGAGAACCTAAATGCTGTCCTCTAAAAAGACGCAGACATGGCACTGCATCATGCTGGTTTATATTTAAACTCCCTTTATATTTAAATCAGGCTTAGTGCTTATTTAGAATTGTACATCAGCATTTTGTCTTGCGTGATTCTCATCCAAGATTGTTCAGGTACCTTCGGTTATACTGCATTACCTTACAACCTTGCTTACTCAAAAGACTGGTCCATTTTCAAATATCTACTACAAGGAACTGCTAGGCTTCGATTTGAGATCAATAGTGAAGGTGAAAGTAAAGGAGTTCCTGACCCGTTCAATTCCACCAAGACTCTAAATCTATGCGGGCATTAAGCCGCATCGGATCCAAGTTCCTTTTGAAGCGCTGACAAATACAAAAGTCCATTTCATCCATTCAAAGCTCCATTCCTTCAATCATCTCATATTCTGGCTGTGACCATGGTGGTGTCTCTCATCAAAAGGGACGATCTAATTTCACATAGTCAATAGCTACCCATTTGTAAGGGTTATGTGTCTCATCTCACTTCAGATAATAAGACTCTATATGTGAGAGTTCATTGAGGGGAACTTGTGAGGGTAGATCATTAC
The DNA here is from genome assembly GCF_949152265.1 of Phoxinus phoxinus. Classification (NCBI taxonomy): domain Eukaryota; kingdom Metazoa; phylum Chordata; class Actinopteri; order Cypriniformes; family Leuciscidae; genus Phoxinus; species Phoxinus phoxinus. Next base: position 34,929,780 of record NC_136881.1, read on the forward strand.
CAGACTAAAAATAACGGTTCTGCAGGCTGACTCTCTGATGTCTTCGCTCTGTCCCACTTTGACTGCTCTTATGCAAAAATTCGAAACAAAAATGTCCTCAAAAAAACAAAACCCTGCTGGTAAATGGCTAGACCTGAATTTGGATGGCACATGGCAGTTAAAAGACAGACATGATCAATGGAAAACTAATCAGTCAGTTGAGAGTATAAATTGTATTTGTGATTGCCACATTGAACGCACTATTACTCGCTGATTCCTCTTGCTTGCTTTACTTACTTTGTTGTTTGGGGGGAGGGGGGGTTATTTATCAAAGATTTAGCATTTATTTACTTTTTTTATTGAATTTACCCATTTAACGCACATGTACATACAAAATATTAAAGGAACACTCCACTTTTTTTGGAAATAGGCTCATTTTCCAACTCCCATAGAGTTAAATAGTTGAGTTTTACTGTTTTCGAATCCATTCAGCCGATCTCCGGGTCTGGCGGTAGCACTTTTAGCATAGAATCTGATTAGACCGTTAGCATCTCTCTCAAAAAAATGAACAAAGAGTTTCGATATTTCTCCTATTTAAAACTTGACTCTTCTGTAGTTACATCGTGTACTGACCGACCGACAGAAAATGAAAAGTTGCGATTTTCTAGGCCAATATGACTAGGAACTATACTCTCATTCCTGCGTAATAATCAAGGAACTGTGCTGCCGTACCAGCAGGCGCAATGATATTACACAGCACCTGAAAATAGTCCCCAGCTCGGTAACTTCCAACGTGACTGGCACTAAGTTTGTAATATCATTGCGCCTGCTGGTACGGCAGCAGTTCCTTGATTATTACGCAGAAATGAGAGTATAGTTCCTAGTCATATTGGCCTAGAAAATCACAACTTTTTACTTTCCGTCGGCCTTGTACACGATGTAACTACAGAAGAGTCAAGTTTTAAATAGGAAAAATATCAAAACTCTTTGGTAATTTTTTTTGAAAGAGATGCTAACGGTCTGATTCAATGATCTATGCTAAGCTATGCTAAAAGTGCTAACACCAGACCCGGAGATCGGCTGAATGGATTAGAAAACGGTAAAACTCAACTGTTTAACTCTAGGGGAGTTGGAAAATGAACCTATTTCCAAAAAAAGTGGAGTGTTCCTTTAAGTATTTTTGGTCTTACTTCATCAGTAGTTCGCAACAGCTACGGGATTTAATACATGCGAGATATGAAAATATAGTTATTTTGTCAACTCTGCAAGATTCAAATCTCTACCAGATTAATTCAATAGATGAAAATTAGTTCATTTATTCACACATCAATGCGAATGCCAGGTGCGGTGAAAATATTTGACATCACTTTATTTTTGAATTTATTTTTCACTTCTAGACACTTTTCTGTCCGTGTACTCAAGATTTAGTGGAGATTATTATAACATTAAATAAACTTGTCTGAAAGAAAAAAATAAACAATCGATCCATGCCCCCCTTTCAGTTCATTCCAGCTTGAGACCAGAGGTAAACACAAAATCGAATCACATTTAGAATTTATTTCTCAACCGGTCTCTTTAATCACCACAGTCTAGACATCTATTAGCCATCCTGATCAAGTTGAATAAGCTTTCTTAATGACTAAATCATTTGCAACATTGCAAATGCAGAATCCGACTCAGTAACAAGGTCTAATGGCAACATTCAGAACTTCTAAAGTTTGGACGTACACCTCGAGATGGAACACAGTGGGGAAGATCGCATCAGGGTTGAACAACAATCCGTGTTCTTTGGTTTATTCTTTTATCAGCCACAGTTCGAATGATTGATGTTCCACATGCAGCAGAAGGAATCACACAGAGAGCTTACCAGTAGAATTGATTGGGCGCCACCCGCTCGTGAACAAGCTGCCATCGACGACCAAACTCAACAGAGCTGTAGAGCTGAGGACCAAATAATGTGTTAGCAAAGGTATGTGTATGAACATTTCTGACACTTCTGATTGTAGAATATTCTGGCATTGAAGGGTAAGTTTAGTTAAATCGTTATTCTTATCGTTAGCTCGGTTCAACAACCGTACGCCTACATAGGCAGCTGTCTTCTAAGGCCACATTATCACTATTGTGAAACCTAGCAGCAACTCCACGCACTACACAAAATGGAAGTGTGATTTCCATGCTGATTTCTATCGATTTTGACATTAGCGTGTTGCTAAGCTAATGGCATGATAATCCAATATGCATAGAAATACATAATACACACAAATATTGGTTGAAAATATTTGTATCAATTCTTTTTTTCCTGAATGAGATACTATCTACACTAATTTTCAAAACTTTGGGGTCAGTAGTTTATTCTTTTTTTATTTATTTTTTTAAGAAATTAATCCTTTCACTCAGCCGAGATGCATTCAAATGCTCAAAAGTGATAGTTTAAGTGAAGACATTTAAATGGCAAAACTGTTAAAATATTAATTGTAACATGTCACATCAGTGCTGTTCTTTAGAACTTTATATTCATCAAATAATCTTAGAAAAAAGTGTCATGTTTCCAAAAAAACAAAACAAGTTTAAGAAGAAGAAGAAGAAGAAGAAGAAGAAGAAGAAGAAGAAGAAGAAGAAGAAGAAGAAGAAATTTAATTGTGTTAACCAAATCAGCATATTAGAATGATTTCTGAAGGATCATGTGACACTGAAGACTTCAGTAATGATGCTGCAAATTTGACACGACTGGAATAAACTACATTTTAAAATATATTCAAATAGAGAATTTTTTTATATCATAAAATATAAAAGTATAATATCATTTCACAATGATACTATTTTTAGAGTATTTCTGATTGAATTAATGTAGTCTTGAAGAGCATAAAAAACACAAAATCTTACGAACACAAAATCTTACGAACCCAAAATCTTTTTTAACGGAAGTGTATTCATAATCTGCATTCCCCTTACATTTTATTTTCGCAGATTGTTGCTATGCATTATGGAATTGTCTTCTCCGCGTAGGATGTGATGCTGCCTAATTAAGCATAATTAGGTTGTCTACTTTTTGGAACCGAATTCGCAACAGGAACGCGCCACAGATGTCTTAAAATACTGCCTACGTAGGCAGCTAACTAGGTTTTCAAACTGAGCGAGTGAAATTATGAATGATTTTTCAGTAAAATATACAGAATAAAAAAAATTCGTATTTTTATTAGTATAATTACACTGGAAAACTGGTAATCAGCAAGAGAACAATCACGAAGATCTGAAATTCACTAAATGAGAAATATATATCCCAGTCATTTTTATGCCTCAGTAAGAAACATCCTATTCATGTGCAATGCGCCTTAAGGGAAAAATCATATTATATAAATGGCAAACACAAATATGTCACACTGGTACTTACAGCACTTTGAAATTATATGTGCCATTTGTTAAAGTGTTGAGCAAAAGTTTTCCCGAGGTGTGAAACTTTACCTGCCTTGCACAAAGCAGCATATTTTTTTTGCCAGATTTTACAAGACGGTTCTAAAACAGTGGGGGGTTTCAATGCAGCATTTGTTTTTGCATTAGCTGGGAACTGTGATATCACAATCTTGTATCCAATATAACAACCTGACCGTGGGTGGATGGAGCTCGGTCAAATTTAGACACAGAGAAACGGGATCAAACTAAACCAAAACAGACAGAAACGAAGAGAAGACAACAACTTAAACTAGCCTTAACTGGTTTAAAACGGTCTCCCAGCCTAATATTGTAGGCCTATATTGTATATAATTGATATGTTTTAGTCTGGCATAAGCTGTTTTTATTATTTATTTTTCAAGGATATATGTTCACCAATGAAGGCTGCTGAGCTTTTCATTTTAGCTTGTTTCCTCTCTCGTGTTTACTGTTATAATAAAATAAACCTCGGGAACTTTGCCAATGACACTGTGGTACAACTCTGTAAACACTAATAAATAAAGCATTTATTTATGTGGCTTAGATTTTGATAGGGTTTAATTAGTGATTGTGTTTTCTTTTTGGGCTGTTTGCTTTCGCAGCTTTTAACCGTGGCTAGTCATGCGCATTGTGCAAACAGTCAACTATTAGCCTTCAATTGGCTGATAATTCTTTTTGATTGTGTTCATTTAATTGTGATTCATTCGCAGTGGCCATCCTTCAAGTCAATGTTGATTTGTCAAAATTTAAGTCAATGCCGTCTAACACCGTCGCTCAAGACTTGAAACTATCATCAATGTTGTTTGATTATATTGCATGTCACTGGGAAATGTATTTTTTTTCCCACATTTGAATATACAAAACCTTTTTTTAAATGATATGTTCATAATCCTAATCATTTATATAAGTTATATCCACATCAAGAGGTAGAAAAAAAATGTATCCATTAAGAAATGAATATAATCCCAAAATTAGGGGAGTTAAAATTAGTCGCATCAGGGGGGGTGGGGGGGGGGGGATAAAACAAATCTTGAATTGTTAAACTATTTTATGATATGATTAAATATGATGCTTAAACAATCTTTTCAGAAGAGTAAAAAAAAAATTTCATAATTTATTAGCCCTAAACCATGAGCTCGAACGCATATAATTAATGGTAATTCCTTGCGACTGGAGATCCATAAATTGTCTTAATTGCCAACTTTAAGCTCACTGAAATTGTCTCTTTTAAGACGCATTTCCTCTCACATTGATAATTGCCCTTTGAGGACATATTTTATTCCCAAATATAGATTGTCATCCATTTTCACGCATGCGTTTCATTATTATAATGTCTTGCTTTGCAGTGTGTGCCTAATCTGTTTATCAAGTATACTATAGATGTGTTTTTTCTGTTGTCTTTCGTGAATTTGGTTATATGTTTGGCAATAAAACAGCTTGATAATTAGAGAACCACATAAAGAGTCTTTCTGAATGCTATACCCCATAATTAGAAGCTGTTTGCCATATTTTTTCCAGGAATTATTTAGTTAAAATGATTGTGCACCTTCTGGTCGTGGCCATAAGCAAGGATCCAGTCCTCCTGCTCAGGATGAAACAACAGGTTGAGGATGTAGAAGTTGAGACGGTATTTTTGATAGGTGGCGCCTTCATCTGAGCTGATGAGCAAACTGCTCTCCACCTCTGGATCTGTCAGCAACATGATCTGAAACACAGACAAGATGTTCTCTACATAGATCCATCACTGTCCCTCAGAGACCAAATGCCTCAGCTAGTGGACGTGATGAGCTCCACCTGTGATGTTCTGTCTGCAAACAGACATTGTTGAATGGTGAGAGATGGCAATAACAAGACAAGTGCATATGTTTGCCTTATTAAAACATATTCTGTTTAACTAAACAAATTATGCAAATAATTTAAAGTTATGCAATATATTCCATCTACAATATACAGTATTAATAATACGGCAATTTCCAGTCCTTTATGCTGATTGCCAATAGCTGTACGCTTCACCCAACAGTTCTCACTACACACCACCTCTAGCAACCACTCTTAGCAATGTAAACGTATGCGCCAGAGAAACAAGGGCGCAGCCATGTTTAGAATATTGTCTTTGAACTTCCGTTTTTGCGGTCGCTCTGTATATTTCTATGGCATCGCTGTCCAAGAGTAATTAGCTTTTGAAGTGGATTTACTAAGTAATGTTTAAAGCAGATGTCTTAACAAATGTCAGTAGACCGGGACGATTTTAAAACGAGCCGTTCAGAATAGATACGCAAGATTGCTGTGAAAATACAGACCGGAAGACAAAAGACAACGAGCGCAGCGCTTAAAGGGGCTGGGCTACATAAGGTCTATGAGAGATCGAGTAAGTGAGTGTACCTGCATTACGGTAGATATAATTTTTCCTTCAGGTCAGTCATACTCATATTTGTAATAAAAAATCAGTTTGAATGTCCGCTGTGATATCTTGTCTTTTTAACAGTTAAGTTAAGGGGGTTTTCCTGTGTTAGTTGCGTCTTGCTTCTCCGTGTTCACAAGTTACCATCCTTTCAATATAAAAGTCTTCTCTACTGACTGACTCACTCTTAAAGGCAGTCTTTGTCGCCATCTAATGGCGAAATAATGTACCGGTTTTCAATTTCTGTTGCTGTTCACAGTCAGGGACTATTTTTTCCAGCGGAAGGAATGCTTTTAGTGATTTTTCTTCATGAAAATTTGCATTGATACATATACGTTGGCTTATTTGTATTATGTGGTAACCGTTTTATAAAAGCAATAAGCTTTGCGTTGTGCCTTACTACACCCTTCAGCCGTGACTTGAACGATCCAGCACAACCTCTCTCATTACAATATTACTGTAGCCTAATAAATGCAGCCTCAAATTGTTTTATATACAGTATGTTACCGTTCTATAGCCATATACGATATAAAACAATAAATACACTGCAAAGTGAATAGATTTTGATTTTAACGTGTACGTATTGAACCTGGAACATTCTAATAATAAAATAAAACATTATCAACACTGCATCTCAATTTGTATTTCCTATACAAGACAGAAAGCTCATTAATTTGGTGAACTCACAAACCGTGTTCCTAATTTGCAAGTCTTAATGAACACTTTTAAAGTTGTGGCAGCACCGCCTCGTGTTAACTGTGATATCTTTATTTCCAATCCCTGATTTGCTTGGTTTGATCTCATCATAATCGCAGTGGATCACAAGCATAAATCTCTTTAACGCTGTCAATCTTGTAACACACTCCAATGAGTAATTCATTACGGCACCAGCATGCACACACTTTAACTCACCCTAAAGCGCAGTCACACTGTTAAATCTATAATTTCCCTAGAGCTTTTTTTCTTTTCTTTTCTGTTTAAGAGTGCCACCAGTCTTAAGTTTCGGCCAGTTTTGAAAATAAAGGAATAAATATAATCAGTCTCAAATATAATTAAATCGGCAAGGCTGAACCATTTCAAAACTTTATCACTGACAGAGAGCTGGAGGTTTCAGGGTCTAAGGAGTGTGTAAGTGTGTGTCTGAGCTCCACGGGAGAATTGCTTTAGGGTCTTTTTTTTCTGTTCCATTAGTTTGTAAAGCCTTAAACAGGCCGGATATGGACTCTCCTCATAGCAATTTTATGGACACAAGCTTCGATTATATTAACAGATCAATAGCCCTCTTGCTCATGTAATACGGGTCAGTGCAACTTGGTCAAGAACCATCTTGTTTCTTCATTGGCACATAAAACATTAGTGTCCACCTCAGAATCGGTTTCCATTTCAATTGCGTTCTCGACCCATCTCTCCAGGGCAGTAGCATTATTAAGTAGAGCAGTGCAGCAGAGCTCACCAGAACATTCGTCAAACGGGACATGCTAATGCTAACCATAGCGACGGGAACCCAGAACACCCGCTCATCAATCACCGCCAACTCAACCAACATGACCCAGATGCCAACCAATCAGTGGGTTGCTTCATTCATGGATTCTTTATTCTCTTTTAAAGAAGCAAACATCTGATTGCAGTTATGAATTTTTTTGATGCGCTAGATATAGTAGAGGTGAATTTTATGGTAGCAGGCCTTCATTATCCTAAGTCTCGTCTTGCTGCGTTCTGAAAGTTTGGATGATTAATAAAAATGTGTACTCTTGCAAAGCGACCTTAAATGAACACTACAATCACTTAAGTCAAAAGCTAATGAGCGGCCAGCCATTTTAAGCACCAAAAAGGCCAACCCTGAGAAACTCCATGAAATATAAGGGTGCCTTTAGGCCTATAATGCTAAATGCTGGGTTTATTAGACTTGGAATATAATTAGGCTACAATTTTTGTTTTTATGATACTTAGTGGTGTTCTTCAGGTATTTTTGGACAAAATATAAAGTGCCCCTATTATGCTTTCCTTCCATGTTGTGTGTAATAGACGTTCAGACGGATCAAAGTGCACGACAAGTAAAATTACTGTCTCCCAAAAGAAAGCATTGATTCTGAACTGTCTGAAACGAGTCGTCAGTAATTGCAGTTCTTCCAGTCTTGCAAAATATACGGTTTGTAACAAATTTGCATAATGCAGCCTATGGTCTTCATTGGCTGCCCACGAACAACATCTAATTTGCCCCGCCCTCAAACACTGTAGTTGTAGCAGAGGCCTGGAAGAGTTTGGTTTGTGTTGTTCATGTGGAGAAGACGCTGTTTTCAGCACTGCAGATTCACTTTGCATGCACTTCAAAAGAATAAGGACTCGTGCTGGAATTGATGGGGGGAAAAATGTGGCCACTTTGCATTTTTTAGAGTAAATACTTCAGTCATCCTTTTCCCTATAACATGGGTTTGAAACTTCACACAATCTAAAAAAACATTTTTTTGGTTGTTTTTTTTTCCAGTGTTGGTGTAGTGTTTGTGTTACCCAGCTCCTGGGTCAGACAACCCATTGTTTGGGTAGTTTGTGCTGTATATTGTTAAATGTTATGCAAAGCAACATACAGGGGCGCGATGTGATTCAACGAGTGATCGCGTGACCCGTGCCGGTCTTTTGGCGTGATGGAAACGCCTGGTGCTTGCATTCAATTTTATGGTTTTTATTACAAAAGAAACAGAATATAAATACTTATGATGTTATGTTCTCAGAACTCTTTTCGGCTACGAGTGAAACGCAGGGCGGTGGTCTGAAGATACGGTACGGATCCACTTTTGCGACACGACTGTCGCGTGGTGTCGCGACGTCTCCCCACATTTTTACGTTGATGGGCGTTCCTCTAGTTTACCGCTATGGGCGTGGTTTTGAGCCAGTGGCCAGTCTAGAACAAAGGACCCACGAAAGACTTCCCCCCCCCCCCGTCCCCATGTGCTCTACTTCTATTGGATAGTCGCGCCGCGTTCAACGGATTCATTTGCATGAAGATGGGCATCGGCCAGCTTTTATGACGCGCTACATTTTTCCAAATGTAGCGCCACCTTCCCGGGATGCTTTGCGGGCGCGTTAAAGTCGCTTGACGTCCCCCATAAGAAGTGGAGTGCGGCGCGACAGAAGTCTTGCACGGACAAGTGGATCCGCACCGTTAGAAGGCACGAGATCCAGCGCCATTACAGTGGAAACGGCACAACAGAGACTGATCGATTATACTTGAAATACTTATAATTGTTTAATTTTTACTTTACTAAAATGTGTTAAACAGGCTTAAATGTAGGCATGTAAACCCATATGAAATATGCCATACTGTAAAAAAAAAGATACAAAATTAAGGAATTATCATGCAAACCAGTGGTTGTGTGGAGTATTTTTAAAAAGTTTAGAGGATTGAAGTTAATCAGTAATCATTAATTAATGTGTGAAGTAAAAAAATAAGCTAGTATTATAGTAAAAATGAATCAACCCATTGTGCTGGGTTAAATAAACAACCCAATTTGCTGGGTAAAATAAACCCAACATGTGTTTTGTCCTATATTTACCCAACCCTTGGGTTAAAAACAACCCAATTTGGGTTGTTTTTAACCAAGTGTTTTTAGAGTGCAGGTTACATGCAGCTTTACAAGATATTATAGTCATAAAAAAACAAAACAAATAAACTATAGCCTATGTGCAATGTCAACACAGTGGGTGATATGTAAATCAGGGACCATTCACTCAAAACCTACGAACACATGCCTGGGTTTTAGGGTCTAACATTTTTTGACATTTTCATTTTTGTTTGAACTGTCCCTTTAAAGGAGAACTCCGGTCAATTTTAACATTGAGCTCAATTTTTAGTAAATTTGGAGTGCTGTCAATACAGAGAACAACGACAAAAATCGGTGTTGCCTACACCGTGTTATCCTCTTTTTAAAATTTGCACCCTGTTGACTTCAATGGGGCAAGTTTTAAACCTGCTTTTATTTCTCTTATCATCCTTGATGTGTCATTACAAGTGCCCAGCCATGTTGAGTGATTCCTTCAGAGTGAACACGAGTGAATCTGACTGCAGTAGATGTGAAAGATATTAATAAAAATGATGTTATTTCAGCCAGCGCACAGACCTGTATTTACTTCCTGTTTTCGGTCGAAGTCCAAAGTAGTCGATTGACGAGTTCACGCGCATAGGCTTAGTTACTTAGATCACGAGCGTGAACTCGACAATCGACTACTTTGGACTTCGACCGAAAACAGGATGTAAATACAGGTATGTGCGCTTGTTGAATTAACATTATTTTTATTCATATCTTTCACATCTACTGCAGTCAGATTCACTCGTGTTCACTCTTAAGGAATCATCTAACATGGCTGGCACTTGTAATGACACATCAAGGGTGATAAGAGAAATAAAAGCAGGTTTAAAACTTGCCCCATTGAAGTCAACAGGGTGCAAATTTTAAAAAGAGGATAACACGGTGTAGGCAACACCGATTTTTGTCGTTGTTCTCTGTATTGACAGCACTCCAAATTTACAAAAAATTGAGCTCAATGTTAAAATTGACCGGAGTTCTCCTTTAAGTCATGCATGCTGCAGGTCGTATTCAGATCGTGCCAAAATCCACCGTGCTGAACAGAAAGTGCACATATCAGTCATACAAGCTGTCATATCTCTTATGGATAAAAGCCTCTCCATCTGCATTTCTGTGGCTGACATAGACATATGAAAATACAATATGCAGGTGAAGGTGCATGTGTCTCTCGCTAGTTCTTTTTTGACCTTCAGTTGTGCAGAAATAGATGGAAGGCACAGCAAAGAAAAGAAAGAATCTGAGAGTGCGAATCTGCGGGTGCTCCAAAGAAATGTAGCAAAAAAAAAAAAAAAAAAATGAAATACCGATTTTGCTATTTCGCATACCTACTTTAAAAAGCTTTGATCGGCACTATAAAAGTGAAATGCAGATAATTCAAGAACAAGTCATTTTGGATTGAGATAAAATTAAAAGATGGTCTGCACTGGCCTTGACGACTTCGCTTTTATAATGTGAGTCACACATTACCAAGGGCAATTAATTTTATCTTCTTTTCTCCGTCTCCTTACTCATGCAGCCTTGCAAAATCCACCTCCGTATCTTTCCTCTGATTCTCTATGTTAAGTCCCTATCAGTGACTTGAAGCATAAGAGCAGAGGTTTCTGGGAAGACAAAGGTTAATGAAGCAGCAGATGAGGTGGCTGGAGAGACGCTCGGAGAGTGAGCTGGAGAATCTTTGAGTCCCGCTGTGCAGTGATATGTTGGCTCTGATAGAATATTAATGAAATTAGAAACATGTTTCGGCTCCATCTTAAACTAATTGGATTGTCTCACTCCTGTAAATCCTGACCATAACGAGGTCGTCATCAATGCCTTTTTTCTTTTTTCTTTTCTTTTCTTAACGCTAACCTGACTTGGATAAATGGTCTTCTGAGCTTGAGATTCAGATTCAAACAAGTGTCACTTACTTTGCACCACTGCACAGTAACTAAAAAAACAGCAGGGAATTTAGCTTTGCAGTTTGCTCAAGGTTTTTGAGCAAAGATAGTCTCTACCAACCAAACTATAAAGCTGTATTCTGGATAAGTTGAGATTCTAAACAGACAACAAACTAATAACTATTAAATAACATACTTTACTTAAGGTTCTGGCAAAATGTTAATTGCTGCACTATTTAAAATGTTTAAGTAATCTGAAATGTAAAAAATTTGTTTGAATTAGAGATGCACTGATATGAAATTTCTGAGCCGATACCGATAGGCGATTATTCAGAATGATATCGGCAGATGCCGATACCGATAGTTTGTTTTTTCTTATGGATAAAAAAAAAACTCTCCCAAATAATGCTGCAAAAGAACTGAATCAATTTCAATCGTGGCTACAATTTACTAAAACGGATTCTTAATTCTTGCGTTTATTTAAAGAATAAACAAACCTGTTTTAATTATCCAGAAATATATTTAATAGTAAACGTTTAAAAGGGAAAGTCTTAGAAATAAAGTGTGGAAATAAAATGGATTAATAACACCATACTAACTGCCAACAAAGGCAAAGTTTTTATTATTTTTTTATTTAGAAAGTCAAATAAAAAATAATATTGCCATAAGGCAACACAGCACCATAGTGCATAGCCTACTATTATAACATTATTGACCAGGTGAGGACAGTCAATCTGGTTATTGAATTTGTGATCAGATGAAAATGAAGTCTCATTAAAAATGTGTAGCCTACACAAGCTTGCACAGTTGGGGTTTACAGTCCTTATTTAAGCGAATGAACACACAAAACACACTGCACACATCACACACTGGCCCGCTTTGCATTAGGCTACAGCACTGCATTTTCACCACATCGCATACTGAGAATGTCCTGCATTTCCACCAGTCTGTTGGTTTTTAATTATTAAGAAAACGTGCATGCGTTCTTTTGCCTTTTTAAGAAAGCATTTTATTTATTATTTTTGCGGCGTAGTTTTTCATAGCCTATTGAACAGCGCTTCGTCAGAAGTAGGCTACAAATGCAACAGCCGTTTTTTAAATCCTATCCAATGGTTGAAAAGAAAGGGGTAAACGCGGTCACTAGTAGGTTGTGACGGCTGTCAATCAAAATGTGAAGCGGTTATTCGTTCCCTGTCAGAAAACAAATGGATGATTCGGCAAATTAAAAATGTAAAAAGTCGACATAATGGCAACATAAAATAGAAAATGTTATTTTAGTAAAGACTGGGCTAGGACATATAGGCCTGGGTGAGGCCGATAGAAGGGGATACCGAGAGTGTTTCGCAGTCTATGTAAAATCAGCTTTTCTATCTCACATGGAGGAGAATAGCGTCACAGCGCACGTGCATCGCACAAGAAAAAGGAAACGCAGAAAGAAACGTCCAAGTCAATGGAATCCAAGGAGGATGGCCAGGTTGATAAAATCACAGCAACTGAGGTAACCAATGTTTATAGACATTATAACAGTTTCAGGTTATGTTTTAGTGTTGGTATATGTCCCACATTGCCCCAGCCAAACTTAGTAATCGTTCCACATTTTGGTTTGTTTGATGGTGGTCACCCTAACTCTCCCTGATGACTAAACATCATTAAAAAACTGTAAACCAAGCTGTTTGCCCTTTCAGAGCTTATGCTTATTAACGACACACACAAATCTCTCCAACAGTCTGTAGGTTTGCACAGGTGGGCTGCATTTTTATTCCTCATCCAGCTCAGGAACGACTGAGCGGTAAGTCACTTTTGCTTCCTTGCTGATGCCAGAGATGAGGACTGAATGTGCTCCCTGAACTCAGAGCTGTGTTGGGTTTTTTCTGCTCTTATTAGGGATGCAGGTGGTGAACTCGTCCATATTGCCTTATTAACCAAGGCTATTGTTTGCTCACAGGAGAACTGACCAATTAGGGTGAAATGCTGTGTCGGGTCCCAGGTGAGTGCTCAAGGTGTTCACAAAACATCCAAGGTACTGTTATTTAAGGTTGTCTTGGGAGAATGGGGTGCTGGGTTATACAGGCCGGTTATTGGAGAGGTGTGTGTGTGTGTGTGTGTGTGTGTGTGTGTGTGTGTGTGTGTGTGTGTGTGTGTGTGTGTGTGTGTGTGTGTGTGTGTGTGTGTGTGTGTGTGTGTGTGTGTGAGAAGGATAGTAGCTATGTGTTGCAGCTCTGAACAACATTGAAAGAATCTTAATACATTTTCCTTCTCTTGTCCTTAAAGGGATAATTCACCCAAAAATGTATTCACCCTCACATCATCGCAAACCTGCATGACTTTCTTCTGTGGAATACACTAATATTTAGAAGACAAAAAAAAAAAAGAGATATTCATTGTTTGGACAAAACTAAATATTTTCTTATTAAATGTCTTCTAAATGATGATAATAATTTTCATAAATTTCCTTTTTAAGTGAACTATCTCTTTAAGTACACATTTTCATTAAGAGGCTCTCAAGGAACGCAGGTGTTCTGATTAAATAAAAATCATAAAAATACATTGTATAATATATTGATGTTTTCCGGTGACGTTTATTATAACATTATAATACGAATCAATCTGTCTCATGGCATTTAAGGCTCATGTGATTGGCTCCAAAAAAAAGTTTCCTTGAATGATTCAGTAAATGCATCTAAAGTTATAGGAACAAATCTAAATGGTATAAATCAAAATCACTAATGAGAGGCCATATGTTCCATAAAGAGTCAGTTTATACATTTCATCTCTCTAGTTTGAAATTCTCAAATTGATGTTCTTTTAAAGTTGCGATGAAACTGAAGTATAGCGACAGTTTTTTTTTGTATTTTACATCTGAGTGAAACGGATTATCGAAAAAGATTTTAAAAAAAATGTAGCGCAGGGACTTGGTTCTATCCATCGGTTGTTGATTGGATTTTGAGATGTGGGCTTTAAGCACACTTAAAGGACAAGTTCGGTATTTTACACTTAAAGCCCTGTTTACAGATCGTATCTGATGAAATAGAACGGTTAAGATTAAACTTTGGACACATGCTGCTGTCGGGAGAACTTTAGGTTTATATCGCTTTCCCCCCTCACCCCCACAATGGTTGTCTATGTGCACTGGAAGATTCCTTCCTAAAACACATTAAACTTTCGTTTACAAAGACGTGAAACTCACCGAGTGGTCAGGGGTGTTCACTGATACGGTTCCAAAAAAAATAGCTGAAAAAGATGCATTCCAACAGGTTTTATCGTAGTGTTTGTCCAACTCCATGACTTGTATTGAATGTGCTGTGTGAGGTGCGGTATTACTCCGCCGCTGGAGTGTCTATTATTCAAGCTCTCAACGGAAGAATCACGGGTGTGACACGTTTGGCAAAATAGGTCCACAAAAGCTAAATAAACCTAAAATTCTCGCGACAGCAGCATGTGTCCAAATTTTAATCTTAACCATTCTATTTCATCAGATACGATCTGTAAACAGGGCTTTAAGTGTAAAATACCGAACTTGTCCTTTAACGATTGGAGAAGTCCTGGATATGTCACCAGGGAGAAGTCTGTTGTTTTCACCAGTTTTGACATTTTGATGAAATATTTCAAGGTCAAAACTGTTAAAAAATATATATTTAAAAAAACGCATGGATGAATTGATCATATCATAAGCATTGGCAATACAATGTTACATGCATTTATTAAATAGATAGGGTGAATTTTCATTTCATGCCAACTTTAAGAAAATGCAAATATAAAACTGCTGACTGCTCTATATAGACATAGCACATTTAATATAAATGAAAATACACAGTTTTTCCCCTCATTAGTACAAAAAAAGCAGTAACTCAGTGTCACACACCCTCCCTCTTAAAGGAGAACTCCGGTCAATTTTAACATTGAGCTCAATTTTTAGTAAATTTGGAGTGCTGTCAATACAGAGAACAACGACAAAAATCGGTGTTGCCTACACTGTGTTATCCTATTTTTAAAATTTGCACCCTATTGACTTGAATGGGGCAAGTTTTAAACCTGCTTTTATCCTCTTATCATCCTTGATGTGTCATTACAAGTGCCCAGCCATGTTGAGTGATTCCTTCAGAGTGAACACGGTGAATCTGACTGCAGTAGATGTGAAAGATATTAATAAAAATGATGTTATATAAGCCAGCGCAAATACCTGTATTTAGTTCCTGTTTTCGGTGGAAGTCCAAAGTAGTCGATTGTCGAGTTCACGCGCGTGATCTAAGTAACTAAACCTATGCGCGTGAACTCGACAATCGACTACTTTGGACTTCCACCGAAAACAGGAACTAAATACAGGTATTTGCGCTGGCTGATATAACATCATTTTTATTAATATCTTTCACATCTACTGCAGTCAGATTCACTCGTGTTCACTCTTAAGGAATCACTCAACATGGCTGGGCACTTGTAATGACACATCAAGGATGTTAAGAGGATAAAAGCAGGTTTAAAACTTGCCCCATTGAAGTCAATAGGGTGCAAATTTTAAAAATAGGATAACACAGTGTAGGCAACACCGATTTTTGTCGTTGTTCTCTGTATTGACAGCACTCCAAATTTACTAAAAATTGAGCTCAATGTTAAAATTGACCGGAGTTCTCCTTTAACAAGCATATACTTGCCACATAAACCTCTGTTCACCACACTGAAGAATAACCACCATCTAGTGGCTAAAACGCTGTATGTGCAGTTCACTGCTGTTGCTGAAGGTCAGGGCGTTTAAAAACACGAAGAAAATCAGCTAAATGTTGAAATCTTTATCTTAGGAGAGACAATCTTTTGCTCTGAAGGAAAGATTGTGCTGATGGCTCAGTTTTAGGGCCGTCTTTAAGGGAGTAGATGGCACTCATGGGGTTGCCAGGCGACAGGCAAAACTGATTATGACTCAAGCATTCCAGCGCTCGCATGGAATACCTTTAAAATTATTGAAACATTCCAGCTTTAAAGGGGACCTACTATGCCCCTTTTTACAAGATATAATATAAGTATCACGTGTCCTCAGAATGTGTATGTGAAGTTTCAACCTCAAAACACCCCACAGATCATTCATTATACCATGTAAATGCCTATTTTTGAGTATAAGGAAAAATATGCTGTTTTCGTGTATGTATCTTTAAATGCAAATGAGCTGCCCGTCCCGTCGGGCTCGGGTCGGGTATTCATCCTCTACTTCAAGCGAACCGATGCATTTGTGTAAAAAAAATATACTTATAACTTGATCAACTTAAATAACTAGCTTCCGGCAGACAGCCTACGCAAGTCGACTTACGCCAAAAGAGTTACACTTGACGATGTAGGATGTACCTCTGACGTAGCGTAACCGTAAGTAGCGTAACCTTTGACGCCTCTCGCGGTTCAAACAAACAGGGCTAAACCATTGGGTAATTTTCCTTTTCGGGTGAACTATCCCTTTAAATGCTCTGGCGAGGAGATAAACAGAGTGGACTGTGTACAACAGCTCACTCAGGGCGGGGTCTATGCTAATAGGGCAGAGACCGTCAGCAGTGGTGGGCTGGGCCTGTGCAATGTTACGTCACATTGCATAGAAATTGAAAATGTCTTATTCTAAAACACTGCTTATGATGTATGGGGATTAAAAAAAGGAGTGGGTGATTTTTTACCATTATAGGGTGGTTGCGTACAGTCTGCCGACACGCATGTTCAAACACCATGTCAAAATTGATTTTGCATAATAGGTCCCCTTTAAACTTACAGTACATGCAGTACATGCGTACTTATACAACACTGTGAATTATCAAATAACAAGTGATATTACGAAATGAAAGAATGAAGAAATGAATGCCAAGGCAGAAAGAAAGCATTAATCTTTCATATTGGAGCTCTTTAGCTTAGACACAAGACTTTTGCCTATAATGTGCTTTCATGTACGTTTTTCATCTTTTATTCTCTTTGCATGCGCTCATCCTTTCATGCTCTCCCTCTACATGAAAACATGAGTACAATTCTTCCCCCAAAAAGATCAACCCCTGTTATCTGGCAATTATCCTTCCAAAGACACATACGCGACCATACAAGCCTGTCAGCGGGGCGAGGGGGATAAAGTCGAGCCGGGGTGGAATCGGGGAGCTGGTCAGGCAAGCTGAGCCTAATTAAAGCTTGGGAAAGAGAAAGGTCAGGGAGGCAGTGACTTCCACCAACGAGGGAAAATGTGAAGTCTTCATATGAGAATGAGAAATGTCAGGCGCGGGCCCGAGCAAACGAAGCAAAGGTCTCGTGTGTGATTGAGAGTCTGACGAAGACCCGAGCTAACAAGCGACCATTTGAGGCAGGAGGAAGGGAATGCAGAAGAGAGGAGGTTATTAAGCACATTTCGGCTGAAAACGTGGCGTTGAGTGGCCACTCTTACCATTTTGATATTCTGTGAATCAGGTGACCATGTTAAAGCAATCGGAATACATGGTGCAAAAATATTGACATTTTAGCATTCGTTAAAGGGATAGTGGGAACAATTTACAGTAAGGTTCCAGTTGTTACAATTAAGCCTGGTTCACACGGGACGATTTTAAAATTGTCGGCCGATTTTCCAAACCTGAGAGACCCCACACACGACGATAAAAAAATCACGGGTCTAACAGTTTTGGTCGTACAGTGTGTGGTGCGCAACCACACGGCAAAACAACACATCACACATGAACCGATTTGACTCCCGAGCATTCCCAGGTCAGACGGGAAATCTCGCAAAATCCCTCGAGATCAAACGTGACTTCAGAGTAAACAATCATGGCGGACGAAGAGGATGCAGTGGCGATAGTTTGTAGTTTGTTTTTTATCCGAAAAAAAACCCGTTATTCTCCATCTCCGGCGTCCACCGGACTTTCTGGTGCGCCATGCCGCCGGCTGTTTTGATTTTGTTTCCCGGTGCTTCCTCGTCGCCTCGTCACCTCGCTTTCTGATTGGCTACACACCACAGTCACAGGCTGCGTGCTCGTTTGTCCCCGGGGGACACCACACACAAGGAGAAATCGGGCCAAAAAAGATCGGAGTGGTCCCGACGTCCTTCCGAGCAGACGAGAGCAGTCTTAACACACCACACACGGCAGGAATATCTGATCAGATCATTTTACGATAATCGGAGCATCCTTAAGATTGTCGGAAGGGGTGAATCGGGGCTAAAATCGGCCTAATTATCCTGCCGTGTGAACCAGCCTTTAGTTAGCAAAATAAGTTAAGTAGAATCCTCAATGAAACATCTATGTTAAAAATAAAAATAGTTTTCTTTTTTTTTAATAATAAATCAATTAATGTATTAACAGTCAAAAATACAATGTTTCTATTATTAATGTAACGTAATGTAAAATAATATGTCAATATTTGGTCTAAAATACAGGGAAACATCAAAACAAATTTTTTTACAGCATAACAGCACATGCATGAAAGCATTTATCAAAAAAAAAAAATATTGCCAGCACTGTGTGGGACATGTGCCAAATCATACTTTGAACTAAGATAAAATAAAGCTGTCCTAAGATTATTATGCTAATTAAGAAAATAAATAATAAATTAATTCTTAAATAAAAGAAACCTTTTCTCAAAGTTGTTCATTTCATCAATCTGCCAAACTGTGCAAACAACTGTACATCTTTCTCTCTCTCTCTCAACCCTGTTTTTAGCACCTCTCTGTTCTCTCTCTACTCATTGCATGCGTTTTGAAATGATGCCTGAGGGCTAACAGATGTTCATCTTTATTTCTTTCTCAGTAAGGACATTTGCTTCCGCCCAATCAGTGAGTGTTTCCCCTGCAGATCTCATGCCATCAGAGCTGCCCACATCACCAGACACCAACTGAAAAGCTCACCTATAAATTATGTTTTCATTTTAGTGGCAGACAAAAACCGCTACAGCTTCAGTTATTATAAGTGAGTCATGAATTAACAATAGATTAGCATCTACCTGAATTTTATGTGTCTTGTTTCAGAACGCCTGTTACTGCAGTTTCTTCACGACTTTGCAGTATTCATCTGTTTTGTGATGCTAAAGTCGTTGCAATGCTAACAGACACTCTTGCTACATAGAAGACAACACACACTACGGTATAATTAGCACCCTTATCTCACCCCTAGCATCAACAGCAAATGCTAAAAGCCTAGATAGAATCCTACACAAGTTATCTGAATCTCAACCTCGGTTTAGTGACGCTAACTGCCTTAGCCATCAGCTATCGCAGTTTATCACGAGGTCACTATCAGCCCGGCATTCCCAGCAGGCTGTTTGTGTGGTGTGGGCTACTACTGAAAAGTGGGTGTTTAATATGGATCTTTTATTTTTTTCAAATTTGCTTTTTTTTTGTGTGAGGGGCAGAGTGCAAACAACTCTGTTTACAGTACCTGCTAGTTATTGTAATTCCACACTCATAAAGCGCAGATCGTTTTAAACAGAGACAAACAAACTCACAACTACACACTACTACCACACATGTATGCCGTTCAACTTCATGTGCGACTCATACCCAACCTCATATCCTCTCTGTTGGAGCAGGCCAACAGAGAGTTATTAAATAAAAAAGCTGAAAATTCACTTTGTGAAGAGACAGTGCACTCTCTCTCATCTGAATGAAAGGTCCCTCATGATAACAATTACAAGCTGGGGCACTAGAGTAGAACAGACTGTCAAAACATTTTTACCTTTCATTATTTAACAGTGGGGTTTTGTCTATGTGTGTGTAGGTTTTGCTATGCTCGTGAGGTCATAACTATCGCAGAAGAAAAGCAAAACCCAATAAAATAACGTTGAAAGGGCATCTCTTCGAATAAAATATTCATTAAGAAACTTTAATACATGCATCTAATTTATTTCTAATTTTAATTTATTTTAGGCCACAAATCCATTTAGCAACTATAGCCCAAAATGCAAATTCGGTCATAATTTACTCTTGTCAATCATGCCTAAACCTGTATTTGTTTTTCTTCTGCAGACTCAGAGCACAGTTTTGAGCAATGTACCACACAATGAATGGTAACTAGAGCTTTTTAAAGTTTCAGAAAGGAAACAAAAGCACCATAAAAGTATCATAACAGTGTGCAATATTGTTCTGGTCAGTTGCTCACAGGTTGAAGTTGCTATTTGTAAATCTTTAGCTGTCCTTGGAGCATTCATGAGTGAATAGGCAACAAATGAATCACTCTTTTTTTTTCAGTGAATCAGTTGATCTGATTTCCAAAACTATGCTGATTGATTCCTTTAGGAATTGGTCTGATCTGGTGAGATGACTGGTCTGTTCCAAAACAACGAATTTCTCATGGCAATTCGTAACTATTTTACGTTTTGGGGAATTGGAGGCTAATTCGCTCAAATTCATTCGATCTTATTTGTACGTATTCGTATAACACATTCTCACCCCAAAACGTCACATACTGACGGGTCTTGACCATACGGCAACATACGACGAAAAGGGTACCCTTTAATGTCCATGTGTGACGATTCGGGTATGGTTGGGTTTAGGTATGCGTTAGGGTACCGCTAGGAGGCGCTGGTGGTGCGCTTATGTCTGCGTCTCATATTGACGTTATAGGGGTACCCTTTTCGTCGTATGTTGACGTATGGTCAAGACCCGTCAGTATATGACGTTTTTGGGTGAGACCGGGCTGATTCGTACGATCTGTTTAAAGTGACGGGTCGGTTTAGGGGTGGGGTTAGAGGTGGTCCTCCATAATGAGATTTGTTTGAAAATTGAGGGAAGAATTATTAGTGAATTCCTCATTGACAATTTTTTTAATTTCTTATGCTTTGCATCCTTTTTTTGCGTCTGGATTCCTTATGAGGCTCATTCATTGAGGGACAAAAATAACCAATAACAAAAATGTCAGTGCATATTTTTGACTTGTTTTACAGTACAAATATCTAAAAATTCTTAAATTAAGACACATTTAGTAGAGAAGCTAAATAGCTGAATGCATTATGTCTTATTTTCTAAGTTAATTCAAAGGGGAAATTTGTTTTATTATTCTTACCCCATTGGCAGATATTTGGGTAACACTTTATTTTACAGTGTCCTTGTAAATATGTTACATGTAGGCCTACTTATACTCCCTTAAGTTTGAGCAACATAGTTGCTTCTTTCATTTAAAACATATGTCCAAGTCTTTCCTATCTCTTAAAGATCTCTTGAAAGAGTCATACATGCTTTCGTCTCAACTCATTTGGATTATTGTAATTCCTCCTTCTATACTGGAACATCCCAGTCATCCATGTCACGGCTTCAAATGGTTCAAAATGCCGCACCCAAATTTTTAACTGGGATCTGTAAACGTGAACATTACTCCAATTTTATTATCTCCAAATTGGTTGCCAGTGATTGTTAGTTCTCTTTCGCGCTCGAACGAACAATAACACACACAATTTTGCCAAAATTTCCATTTTGTCTAGTATCCTCATAAGAGCAATCTTAAATGAGTTAAATAAAGTCTTAAATGAATGTGTGAGAAAATGAGACGTGTGTGAGATAGTCTTAAAGTGACAGCAGCCACTAATGCGGTCTGTCATTAATGTTAATCAAAGAACAAAGGGAACGGAGAAAATTGCGCTTGACTAAAGATCTTTTGTAGATTTAAAAAGGATTAATCTATTCAATTGATAACTTTAATTAATTTCTGTATATTTCCTACCTATTAGACAGAAAGGGCACAGGTAAATATGACATTTATTATGGGTTTATGTGAGGATTGTTATAAGTTAACTTAAATTAAAATATTTGATATATGTTTTTTAGAATTAATGTTTAAAAAATGTAAAGCTTTCAATTAGACTGTAATGTCAAATGGCTATAATTAATGTTTAAAAAAATAATAATGGAGACATTAGTAGCTGTATTAAAATCAGTCATACTGTTCTTCATTCATAAAAAGATGCCATTAAACAAGTATTTAAAATATACTGTTTTTATGTGTTCTCTACATTAATTTGGAGATTAACTGTGAAATGATTACCTTACAAAATATATTAAAGACTAAATCAAGAAACAAGTGAAAATTACTAATCCAGTTAATTTTTATAATCGATTGACAGCACTAGTTTATTTGTAAAATATATCCTTTGAATCGTCACCCTTCAAACCACAAAATGTGATACAATATCTTAAATACAGCAATCAACACTTGAATTTAATATTAGTCTGTGTGTGTGTGTCTCTTGTTCTCTCTGCCCGCCGGTCTCCCGCATGCTGACCACTTCTCTTCCAGGGTTTTGGCACTGCCGCCGTTTGATTTTCCTCTCCCGTCTACAATCTGCTGTGGCTGCACTTTCTGCTGTGCATTTCCCTTTCCCTGTGGCGCTCACATGCTCAAAACTACCGCACGGTGGTTTGGCTTCCACCTCTCTAGTTTAATTATCCACCATCCTTTAATGGTTTTCTAGAGATATTTTTGCCCAATATGACAGTCAATTCTACAGGGTGAATTAATTTTCTCCATCTCATTACACTCTGACTTCATATAATCTTTGAGGGACATGTATAGGAGCTTGCAAAACATCATTTTGCAGTAACACGTTTGCCACCGGAACAGCATTTGGTATATTTTGGTATTTGTTGATGCCTCAAATTCAATTTGTCACACCCTGTAATGCCCTCCTAAAAGCCACTCAAATAAGAATGAGAAATTTTCTTTGTGAAATGTATAATAAAATAAAATCATTCTCCCGAAGAGTACGGCTATTTTAGGACAGAATATAACAGCAATTTCATCTTGAGTAAATTTCATATTCGCTACAAAGCATTTTTGGCATTGCTCATTTTTCTCATTTAAATGCCTGCTTGATTTCCACTGCCTTGGAGGAATTACCCACATGACATGTTGGCACCGGCACCACAAGATCCACAACTGATTGTTAATCCTCCAATTATATTCAGGCTCTTCAATGGACTGATTTGGTTATGCTCAAGTCATCTCATTTTGTTATTTAATTTTACGTCTAGAACAGATGTAGATCAAGACTCGTGACTTAGAGTTAGACTCTAATAACTCATTACCAAAAGAAATGACTCTTGATTGATGTGACTATCTTACGCTGATAACTCAAGCAGCAACCCGGTCACACTAAATGCGTCTCTATAGCACGCAGTGTTTATCGTGCAGTTCATACGCGAAAATTCGTTTTTACGTGCATAGGATACGCATGGGTAGGTTTAGTAGTGGTGTGGGGTGCGTGTGTATTATACGTTTGGTTAGGATTAGTGGTGTGGGGTGCGTGTGTATTACACGCAATGAAGTGCATATCAAATGCATGTTAAGGTTACTGTAGATAAAAACTAATTTTCGCATATAAATTGCACGATAAACACAATGCGTGGTATAGAGACGCATTATCATGCAACCAGGCTGCAAGCAGAGAAATGTCTTTACAGACTGGATTAAATGTACAGTATGTGGAAAAAGCTATTCTAATGATCTATGTCCTTATGTAACTGTACATCCAGTACAGGTGAGTAAAGTATCAAGTATCAGTAAAATATATAGTATAAGGCAAGTAAAGTATGTCTACTTAAGTTTGAAATCATAAAATGATGACGCGTGAACAAAAACCCCGGCAAAAATGTAATTTCAATTTATTCAGTAAAATATCGAAACGTTCGTAAATCAGGATATATTTAATTGAGAAGAAAAATGACAGAAGATATAAAGTCTTGTTTCTTGACAAATTTAAACAAATGAAGTGACTTTATGCTTAAAACAAGGTATCATTTTAAGGTATCCTTGTTACATTGTAATTATACATGAGTAATATAAATTAACTACATGCACTTACTGTAGGGTTAGAAATAGGGTTTGAGGTTAGTTGAATGAAATCATGCATCATTTACTACTATTACCACAGGAATAAAAAGTAACTCCACTATTTTCCACAGTCAGATGGAGGTATTGTAGTTGCCAACATCGAGGGCCCCAAAACAAGTGCTCCAATCTTGCTCTCATTTAATTGTAAAAAAAACAAAACATTTAAAAGACATCTAAGATCTTCTATCGGTTTCAACGTCAGATTTGGGTGTCATCTCCATAAAAATAAAAAGACAGTACTTCCATTAGGTTCAGTTTTAAGGAAGCATGGAGTAAGAAAACAAAGTTGGAGCCAAATACTGTAGTTAGTGGAGTGTCTATAGTGGACCAACGAAATAAAGTGTAACCCCATAGTCTAGTTGGCACAAGATCCCAACACACTGAGCAAAACCGTTGACTATTCAGTCAATAGAAAGTAAAAATAAACGTTACATATATACTAGGAAAATACTAAATGTATTTAAATACTAAATGAAAATACTATTTTTTAAATGTCCCTGCTTTGTTCTCTATGTTGAATATGTTCCATTGCATCCTCAAGAACACAATCAACTAGCATTAACGGATTATTAAAGCTCTACTATCCCCTCCACACTACTCATTATGGCTCTTTGTGATGTACTGCACTGACCAGCCATTCACCATTCACATTCAAGGACAATCATTCCTGGTTTGATAGAAAAAGCCGTCCCACATTACATGTTAATGTATAAGCAGACAAATGGATGTTGACTATTCTATTAGACCCAAAGCTGTTATTATGTTTACAGTAGAGCCCGTAATTACGTCCCAGACCTGGTTTTATAATGCCATTGGAATTGAGAGTAGCTATTTAATGTGAACTTGGGTTCCGCCTTCATTACTGGTTGGAAAATTAAGCACTTCGATGCGACAGAAGGAAAGGACATTTCCAATGGGTTCGTCTCTCCTCCTCTGGTGTACAAGTTTGCTATTTTGCTGAAGAAAAAGATTACCCGTTGGCATTCAAAATGGATGAACAATACAGCACAGTGTTGAGCAGATGTTGATGACATTTGCGCGTTTGTTGGTGGTAGAGATGCCGTCTAGACACAGAGTAATTAAATCTGCTGGTTCAGAACTGCTGGGAAATATGAATCCCTAAATAGGCACCCACAACTGTAGGCAAAACAAAATTGATCTGTTAGAAAAACATCCCATATTATTACATTATGATTGAGTTCCACGAAGCCACGGCTCCTGCATCTTAACAGCATCTGAGCAGAAGTCCTAGGGAGTAATTAAAGGAATCGTTTAACCAAAAATTACAATTATCCCATAATTATATTAAATATCATCCTGGCTCTTCCCAGCTTTGTAATGGCATTGAATAGTGAGTTGTATAATAATATATAACATTATTAAAGTTATATAATAATACTAGAGTTTTTGAAGCTCAAAAAAGCTCATCCATCCATCATAAAAGTAATCCATACCACGGCAGTGGGTTTATAAATCCCTTCTGAAGAGTAGAAGTCAGAGGTCACCCTTACGCAGGAACTCAACTCTCTCGTGAACGCCCGTACGGCCGTTGCCGGAAGCCAGTGGTTTTAGATCATAAAGTTTTAATTATGGATATTTTCTTACAAAATGTTGCATATCAGACATAGGATACCTGAAAATGTAAATGTATTAATAATACCTATTAAGTAAACCGAACATGTCCATTCCCGTTATATGGATTAAACTCATGGCCACGAGAAAAGGATGGCATTCCCACAACATAAGAAGTCGTGGCCATAAGAAAAAGAAAAGAAAAAAACACAGGCCACGACTTCACATCGTGTGTCCACGCCATAATGATGTCATTACCTCAACAAAATGGCCACAACATACTGTACTATCTTAGAGTTAATGTGAAATCTAAGCGAACATCCCGTCTCCGAACCGAACATCGAACGTCTCCTCCCCATACTGATCTCATGAAATGGCGTATTTGTATTCCATTCGGCGTGCTATCAAGACGCATAATCACTTTTTGGCGTGTTTTTCAATCACGGCGTAGACATATACGCGAAATCACATGCGGGGATAATGGTTCGTTTCGGCGTAGACATGCACGCGGAATCACATGCGGGGATGATGGTTCGTTTCGCTCAGAACATTTGACAGATGTTGTGGCGAATTTTGACTCCCTGCCAAATTATTATCAATTATACCTGATTCCCTAATCCTAACCGCACTTCTAATCCTAACCCCTCACCCACAACTAATCCTAAACCTACCCATACTAGGGCGTAGACATACACGCGGATAGCTCAAAATGCGTACAGATAACACGCAGTGGCGTGTATGTTTACGCAAAGTCATGATGTCATGTTGTCCTCCCGGTCACTGTAATAATATATATGACAAGATACAATTATAGATACTTACATTTTACTGAAATTAAAAAGCTTATAGAACTTCATGACTAGCATGTACTGTAGCTTAGCACACCACAGTGTTATAGTAGCTTCCCCAACACTAACTACTGAATGTGTGTTCCATCTTCATTAATGGCCATAATTAACTGACTGATAGCCACAATTAAGTATCAAATTACTCTTCGTGATAAAGACAAAAGTAAACGAGTAATAAAGGAGGTTAAAAAAAGGATGATGGAGAAAGATAGCTTGTACTGTCAAAGCAAACTCCCAAGCCTCAAGCCATAAATACAAGCCTTTTTGTCATGCCTTTGATTAAAACACTAGCAATTTATGAATCTCTTTTCATCCAGTTCATAATTCATTAGACCTCAAAGTAAAAAAAAAAAAAAAAATGCAGCCTTATCAATATTAATGATATGAATGTGTTTTGCTTTGAATGCTAACTATATCTCAAAGTGAAAACTGCATGCTGTAGCCAGTGAATCTTTAACATGCATTGATCTCATAAAAAGCTGGAGAGGTTAGTAAATACTACTAGAGGATAAATTAGCCAACAGCGCACTGAGCCAAGAAGAAGACCTGTGGAATCCTTCCAACGCGGTTAGCGGTCATAAATGAGCAGGGGGTTTGAGCTACGCACGCACATAAACATAATCACCTTGAAAACTGTTTTGACATCTTCGTAAAAGAGACATCATGAAGACTAACAATGTGTAGGTGTACCAGACGGAGGAAACGAATGCCATAAATCTTACCTTGCGCTTGTTGTTGGGGCTGACGTACAGATAGCTGAGGATGGTCTTCACGCCCACCTTTTCATTGAGTTTCTCATAAGTGGTTCCGTAATCTGTTGACCTGAAATGTAATCAGAGGCCTTGATGAGAACCTGGGGAATCAGCTGTTGTAATTAAAGACCTAGTGTGCACTTTAAACAAGGCTGAAGTGAGCATGGAGCTGGAGCTCATTCATGGAAGCAAAACACTTCTTAAGTGCCTAATTTGTTTTAAGGAAGGTAATTACAGGTTTAAGAAATGTTGCAACAATTTGTTTATGCAGTGAAGACGCTACGACGCTTTACGGTCCCTTAAGGTGCAGTCACATTAGTAAAAATTTTGCATGCTATAAATGTCCATTGTTTATTGGTAATAGCTTAGAGATGTATGAAGCATAGCTCACACATAAAGTCACTTTTAAACCAATTAGTTTTCTGTTGGCTAGCGCAGCTAATTTTGGCTAATTTTAATTAAAAGTTGAACATGACTGAAATCTGTGTGGAGAACGTTTTCGCTGATTGGAATGACTTTGAGCAACGTCGAGCAACAGTAAATGTTACCAAACCTTTAAAGACATGGATAACGCAACCCAATCTCACACGAAAAACTAAGTATTTTAAGAGATGCCGATTTCAAATGAATTTATGTGAATCGTACAAAAATGTATGTTTTTCTTTTTTTTTTGTTCACTAGTAAGGATAAAGGTCCACCTATAACCCCATCCTTAACTATAACCAGTGTTGAGAAGGTTACATTGGAAATGTAATAGGTTACAGATTACAAGTTACCCTACTTAAAATGTAACAAGTAGTGTAACTATTTCAATTACTTTACTAAACGGCCTTTAATGACAGGAGGCATCGTGCACAACAAAAACAGGCAAAGCATCAAATTAATATTATTCAACATATCCTAAAATATTCAGATGTAACCTTTGTAATTGTTAACATTTTCATAAGTAACTATAATTTCATTACACGTTTTTTTTCTCAGTAACTGTAACTGATTACAGGATTTAAGTAAGGTTAACATTTAGGTTACCGTGATTTTGCCAAGACAGACATGTTCATGGATCAACATCTTTTGTTGATCCTGGAACAACATTCCTATCTAAAAACATAGTCCTAGCCATCCTATCCCATCCCATCCCTACACCTAAACCTAACCCTACCCATAACACTGTTGTAGAAGCACCTAACCCTGGTTATAAGCCTAAACCTATTAGACATTAACTCTAAACGTGTCCCTCAAATCTGATTGGCTGATTGGATTGATGTTGATCCAGGAACAATTTAGACATGTATTTCAGATTAGTTCATACATTTTCATAAACTCATAATATATTTTATCAAATCGTGTCGATAGAGAATCGTGTACTTTTCAAATGAGCAAATATTTTGATTTAGTTAAAGAGTCATTTCAATCAGTAGACCCCCTGCCACCCCATCATCCCAATGCTCATTGGCATTCACACAAAATGTCAGCTTTTAATTAAACTTACAGTATGAGGGGGAAGTTAAAGAAAAGAGACCATCAGTCAAAGCTGAGGAAAGATACACAGAGCTTTATCCAGAGAATCTGTCATCACTCAATGTGAAGTTTTAACGTTAATGAGACTTTGCTAACTGACGTTCCATTTTCAGCTTTCAATTTGAAATGAGCTCTGTTTAATAGAAAGTCAGCAGTTTCTAGCCAATACAATATCAACTTCAGCAACAAACTACAGGCCAACAGTAATGTTGATATTTGTTACTTCAATTTTTTGTCACCAGATCAATAATTGCCCATACATTGTTGCAATGGAATGAGAATAAAATCCAAGATGCAGACGAGGTCACGTTCGACAACGTTCAATAACTGGAGCATAACACAGAATGCACAAAGACAGCTGCTCAGGACCATATTAATCCAACAAATAAGACTTCACAAATGACCGTTGAAACAAAGGGAGCATTTAACGGTTGACTAATGAGCTCCAAATGCAACACAGGTGTGTGGTAACCATGGTAACGGGCTTTTGATAAACACAGAATTCCAGAGAGGATGCCCTCTGTTGACTGTTAAGGGGAACAACAGACATTTTCCTGACATCTACATAAACAAACAGAGTAATTTCAGAGGATACAGCTTTGCTGCTCTGGCACTATATGCAGCACTTCTTGGTTCTTAACTAAATACATGTCATTTTCTAGACTAGGGAAGGTCCACTGGGATGAAATTAAAGTTCTCAGCATTGTAAACAGAACAGAAACAATCATTTAGTTATTTTATCCAAGCGACTTACAGCACACTTAAGGCCCCTTTACAAGCTTTAGTGCATCACTTCAATGCAATGCACGGCCATCTCCACATGAAAAGTATTTCGGCATTTTGGATTTTGTAACTAGTCCAAGGATTTTGGCCCAATCGGAACCAAACCAGTGCAGCAGAGATTCTCTGGAGTCTGACTGTCAATAATTATAGACAATATGGTTAAAAATATATATATATATATATATATATATATATATACATATATACAGTATTCAAATATAACAATCAATTTCAATTCTGCCTGAAAGGGAGTGGGAAGAAGACAACTTATTTAATCCCACCCCAGCATCACCATTTGTAATTGATATTTAGGCTTCATATTTACTGTGCTCTCAGATTATTTACAAATAGTATATCACGGTGGCGTTACCACAATAACAATTTAGTTTTTATGACAGCAGTTGTTACCAACAATGTAATAGGAGTACAATCCAAACCATGGTTAACGGACAATATACCAACAATAGTAATAGACAATATACCAACAATGGTAATAGACAATATACCAACAATGGTAATAGACAATACCAACAATGTTAATAGACAATATACCAACAATGGTAATAGACAATATACCAACAATAGTAATAGACAATATACCAACAATGGTAATAGACAATATACCAACAATGGTAATAGACAATATACCAACGACGGTAAGAGACACTGAGCACATGTTAACACTATGAGACAGATAACAACAATGTAATAGAAATAAACAATGCCAACAAATGTAATGGACAATATACCAACAATGGTAATAGACAATATACCAACAATGGTAATAGACAATATACCAACAATGGTAAGGAAACACTGAGCACATGTTCACACTATGAGACAGAATACAACAGCAATCTTAATTAAAGACCCTCATCTCTATATTTTAATCAGACCCAATGTTTATATAACCGTTTGAATTGATGAATAGTTAGACATTGCTTTAGTAGCAAGTCCAGTTTGTTCCAGAGTTTCACTCCACATACAGACACACAGTGACATTTACGTGTGGTTTGGGCTCTCGGTATTGAAAAATGTCCAAAACCTCTCAAATTATGAGTTTGCACTGGAGTTTTAAAAAAACATTGTAAGTTAGGGGGTAATAATTTGTTAAATGCTTTGTATAAGACTATTGATGTATTATA
Source organism: Phoxinus phoxinus (assembly GCF_949152265.1). Classification (NCBI taxonomy): domain Eukaryota; kingdom Metazoa; phylum Chordata; class Actinopteri; order Cypriniformes; family Leuciscidae; genus Phoxinus; species Phoxinus phoxinus. Next base: position 34,960,480 of record NC_136881.1, read on the forward strand.
TTGTACAAGATCATTACATTTTAGTAACTTTGACTGCGTAAACAGATTGTGAGTATGTTCTATAAAACCAACCTTGTGAATGATTCTCACAGCTCTTTATTATAAAAAAAAAGTTACATTTCAATTCACTGTCTCTAAGGGCCAAGAAGTTTGAAGTGAGAGGAGCCACCTTAACTTAAATGGCTATTACTCGAGAATGGAATTAGATATTTCAACGCTATCTCACGAACAATTCGCACGAGTGAGTAAAATGTGACTGATTCGTACGAATTCGTACGACCTTACTCTTACGAATTCATACGATTTGTCTAGACCCCAGTGGCGGTTAGGTTTAGGGGCGGGGTCAGAGGTAGGTCATTCGTACGAATTGTGCAACTCGCAAAATATGTACGATTTAGCAAATATCTTACAAATTCATACGAGTGAGGTCGTATGAATTTGTACGAATTAGCCACCTTGTAAAATTCGTACGAATTGTCGTGAGATCGGTTTGGATATTTTCACCAAACTCAGCACACATATGCAAGTGCTTATTCTGGGGTCGTGTGAAAAAGTACGCAGCGACTAGTCACTTAGTGGCGCTATAACATGGATAAAACATACACATGGCTATAACTACGCAACACTAAGTCTGATTGACTTGGAAATTGGCATGCAGTGTCTTTGTCCAAGGTGCCAAGACTGGCTTTGAGGACTTTCGCCTATCTTGAAAAACGCGGCCGGCGGCGGCGGCCAATGAAGCTTGAGCAGCATTCAGACAAGGTTAACGGAGGCCGATCGGAACGAAACTCGCTGGGCCTGTTTGACTCACCGCCTTAGAGGCCTGTGACAAATTCAAAAGAAAACGGCCCCCGGGGGTGCCTTCGCTTTTTTTTTTCACTTGCGTAAATGATTGTACACCGTGCACCGATTTTTCGCACATGCCCACGAAATTCATACCACATGGTAGAACTCCTCATTCGGAGCAACTTTGCCACTAGGACCGCCGCTGTCAATCAAATCATTTGTTAAATATTGGACATTATTAAAAAAAAAAAATACTTTATTTGCAAACTAGTCCTAGGTTTTTGGCTCAACCTCGATAACACCCCTGTGGCACAATTCTCATGAATCTCAGGGTCAATTATATATATATATATTATATATAGATATATTAAAATCAAATCAAAAGCAGTTGCCACGATTATGCTATTCTAAGTGTTTCAAGACTGTCAGTCACAAGTTAGTAAACTGAGGCTTTTTTTTGTGCCAGAATAATGTGTGACGACCTTCAGAAGCCCAGAGACATTATGCCGCATCATTAAGCGGTTATTGAAATATAAAGCATTTTCCATTCAATTGTTTTAGCCTAGAGGTATACACACACACACACACACACACACACATAATGACATACAGAAAGAGAAAGAAGGAAAGCTATCCAACATTGTTTACATTTTCTGTGAAATGAAATGTTGAATATTGGAAGCATTTGAAAATAGGCGTGGTGAAGATGTGGCGAGTTTTATAAAATATTCATACGTTCATCTGTGTGCTAATGTGAAACTTGTGTTCGGTTGAGACTTGACATTTTTTAAACATGTTTTTTTTCGGGGTAGAACTGCCATTTCAAATCTTTTCTAGAAGAGCAAAGTCTTGCCAACTCACACAGAAATGACGCAAAGACACATAACATCAGAGAATCAAAATATCCGCTACCACTTAAAAGAATGCAATCAAGCGTACACCGGAAAAATAAAAAAACATGTTTGGATGTTAAAGTTTCACAAACCTCATTTGACTTGCAGTTTGATAAGACGAGAGAACTCCAGTGCCATTCTTACATCTTTCAAAACACTTGGAACTTCATCTTTTTATAACAGGCTTTTACTTGTTTTTGCCTGCTTCCGTTCCAGAATTCAAGCCTGAAGCTGTGGAACAGCTCACCCCTACATGCATGTCTAATACATTGCATGTGAAAAATACAAATATATTAATATATCAATATATTTATAAGTCATATATTTTCATAATCGTTGGAAGGCAATATAAATAAAAAAACTAAACTAAAACACAGCCCTAAATCATTCTCGAGAGCAAGGGGGCCCCCTGGTGGTTTGGGGGCCCTACGCAACTTGCATACTTTGCTTATAGGGAAGACCGGCACTGAAGTAACTATTAATTCAGGTATTACAGTAATACATTATTATTTATGTACCCCTATTCGCTCCGTGCACAAAATGGCGACCGTTGACGTTCGAACCCTGAGTGTGCGGGCCAGTACTTCCGGTGATCTGACAGCGAGAGCGGGAGACAGTGAGCAAGAGACAACAGCGACCGAGTTCCATTACCAGAGAGATCATTTTTCACAATGAGTGTTTTTAGGATTCAAGAGAGGCGACTTGCCTTTCGGAGGGTGACAGCCTCAGCACTTCATTGTTGTGTGCCGTTATATGTACCGTTTCGTCACGTTACAACAAAGTCAGCATTCATGCATTCCCCGTTGATGCTGCGGTACGGGCTGAGTGGATCCAGAAGATCCAGAGGGATGACTTCCACCCGACCACATTTTTAAATGCATATAATTTTCGGTGTATTTCACCTGTGAGTTGCTATGCTTTCTATTACTGCATTTATTTTGTGCAAGTGAGATGAGTAAAGAGCATCCGTTTCATAAATCATTATCTGTCCGGTGTTTATAAGCAGCGCATACAGTATATTTTACTACATGTAAAATATACACAAACTTATAGTAAATTTGTGTGGTAACGTTACCTACAGTTAAAAATGTAAATGTAAAATATGTGATGATAATATTGATCGAGCAATTGAAGTACCGGTAAGTGAAAACATATGCGCAGAATTGTATTTATGGAAATAAATTGTAGCCTATCACAGGGCAAACGTGTGAATGTTCACGGGGTATTTTATTTAACAACTCTAATCGTAGTTGTAACTATATTTACAGTTGGCATAATTGTCATTGCAACATGAGTTCAGTACAATCTTCTGTTCGTGAACAGTTGTATTTCATTCATTTATCCGACTATGCATCCGTGCATTTAATTGCCATTGGCTCGTGTGATAGTAATATGGATCTTGGTAGTATTTTAAGTTATATAATTGATTCTATAAACAACTATAAGAGATCATTTTCGGCTTTCTCCGGCTCCCTGCACCGGACGTAATGCGAGACCGGAAGTGTCTAACCGCACACTTGCTGTTCGGAAATCAAACATGGCGGCCACGTGCAACTAGTCATTATAAAGTCTTACTGATTCTCCGAATATTCATTCTAATAAACATTATGATTATAAATTCAGTACAGGATTTCACTACCTGAAGCCTTCCACTCTCCACATGTCACTGAAGACTCAAATAAATAATTTAAACAGCTTTACAGCTAAAATAAGAGGCTTTATAAAAATTATAAGCATCACATTTCTGCTTTATATTCCTTAAAAAATTGGTCCCATTCACTTTCCCTATGTATATATGCATGTGTGCTCTTGTTTATGTGATTTGTATAATGGACACAAATTTGTATAATGACATGTGTATTACACTGGTATTACAACTTAAACGTGGTTTATGAGGACATTTCATGAGTCATAAGGGCAGTGTAAGGGGATAGAACATATAGTTTGTACAGTATAAAAACCATTACGCCTATGGAATGTCCTCACAAGTATAGCAAAACAAACTGTGTGCGTGCGTGCGTGCGTGCGTGCGTGCGTGCGTGCGTGCGCTTGCGTGCGTGCATGCGCTTGCGTGCGTGCGTGTAAACTGATCGATTAATTCTTTTGAAAAAGCATTTTGACTTCTTGACTTCAACAAAACCAGACGTTAACACACAAAGCACTTTTTTAGGTTTTCTGACAAAAACCCATTTACAACGTAATTTTTCTGAACAAATGAAATACATTTTCAATGAAAAAATGAAGAAGTTAATAATCCTGTTATTTCCTTTTCCCACACACTGGCAGAGACTGCAAACCACTGAAGCGAGTACACAAGGCTGAATAAACTGTGTGTATGTGCATAAATCAAACCTTCTTACAGTCTCAAAATACAGTTAATAACCAGCACCTCAATGAGAGAAGCTATCGCGATGCAGCTCTTTTCAAAACCAACAATATCACAAATTAAGAACTTGCAGAAGCTCACTCTTTGTAAATGTTTAAGGGTACTTAAGGCTGGTATTTTTATAATAATATTCAATTGATTACACAAAGACTCTCCTGGTTCCACAAATATAGCAATGCAAGCTTTAGTGCAAGTTCTACCAGGAAGACTCTAATGCCACGTCATTTATTCATATTAATAGGTCTGGCCAATCACAGCTTGACACCTGGAGTACACTGTATAAGCAATGAACTCTGTTTCACATTAGCAGTTGATGACGCTAGATTCCCCAGGATTCGGACTAAGGACAAGGCCTACGCCAAATCATTTTTCTCTACAGCTAAACACGAACCATTGTACCGTCTCTTAATACTTTATGGATAAATACCATGCAAACGTTCACCTGCCCTAACTTTGCTGACCATACGCTTACAGTGTTTTTCTATATACACTTACACTATACATACTATGCTACTCCAAAAAAATGTGTTCAGTAACTACTGTATAGGAAGTGTCTCTGTACTTTATACAGTTCCTTCCCATGAAAGCGTAATTATCTGCCACGGAAGGCATTTGACTACATTCATTAAAGCACTCCTGAATTTATCTATCCGGGTGAGTTGGAAATAATTGTCTTGAAATATGCAAATATCTTGAGGGAACACCATAGGATGCACCTGGCCTGTTAAATGGCCTTGGTTATTATATTACCATCTATTAGACCTGATAACTCCCATGAGACACTCTTACACTTATACTGCACTGTACAGTACTGTACTTACACATGGACACTGTACACTTATATGATGACTCATTTGAGGCAGAATGCACATCAAATTCATCAGGATATTTAAAGGTTGAGCAATTCAAAATCACATGAAATCATGCATCATTATGGAGTTTATGAAACAACGTCTGTTTTTAATGATCGCATTGTAGACATTTAAATAATTCGTTTGTAGGCAAGACTTTAAATTTTTGTGCTGTACAGAAAAGGACAAATGAAAACTGTGACAACTCACCCCATTTCCCCCTACATTGCAGTGATTTATCAATATATCAATAATTTACACTGCTCAAAACTGTAGGGTCAGTAAGAATTAGTCTCTTCTGTTCACCAAGGCTTTATTTATTTGATTAAAAATACAGTAGAAACGGTAATATTGCAAAAATATGACTACAGTTTAAACTAACTGCTTTTTAAAATACATCATTTAAAATGTTATTTATAATATCAAAGCGGAGTATTCAGCAAGAAACTTTTCTTATTATCAATGTTGAAAACCGTTCAGTGCAGCTCAGTATTTTTGTGGAAACCCTGATACATTTTTCTTTGATAAATAGAAATAACAGCATTTATTTTAAAAATGTTTTATTTAACAATTTAAAGGTCTTTACCAACACGTTTGATCAATTTAATGCATTCTTTAAAAAAAGGAACCGACCGCAAACTTTTGAATATTTCGTCAATATTTATAGTACTTGTGTTGACATAAGGGTGTTGAAAAATAACCCATTTTTTCATTACACCTACAACATGATTAACTGCACACACAGAGGACAGACATCACTGCAGAACACTCGCACACAGTCTCCCGCAAAGGATAGACATCATTTAGAAATCCAATTATCATTTCCCGTTCATCTAAAATGATTGGATAGGTAACTACACTGCATACTGCCATTTGATTAATCACCCTCTGGTTACCAGCATATTTTTATGCAGGGTCACTAACTTCATTACTGAAATGCTGGGTCAACAGCAAGGCATTGTCTGAGAAGTAAGAGATTGCTGAACATATCAGATTTCTTTCTGAGAGACCTTGTTTTATGAGCTCAGCTGGACCTTTTCCTGTCCTGCTATAATACAGAGTGTTTGGCCACTGCATTTCCGATGGAAGCTCCATCTTTCCAAGCTAAAGGGCCACACAGTCTGCTGAGCATCTCCACTCCAATCTGCTGCTGGTAGAAGCTGCCAGATCTAGTGATCAGAGGCCAGTTTTACCATTTGTTTCATGATTGTAGAGCGTTAGATTAGTGGACGTTAGATAAATAGCTCAAAATCAAAACTGAAATGAATCTAACAACATGAAGGGTGTCTATCCCTTTAAGATCCTCAACGACAGATCCATTCATGCTATTCTAATGCACATACGTTACGTTCACTCGGATCAATGAGCTGTGTGCTGCATATCTTAAAAGGGGAGAGACAATCAACGATATAGACACCATTAATCAGCTAATGTAGCTTCAACAGACTATTAATACAGAGTTGATTTAAAAGTCACAACAACGGACGTGTTTGTACTGTCACGCTGTTTAAACAGATGCAATTGCAGGGAATGCTGTGAGAACCTTTAAACCGCACTGTATTTATCGGTTTCTTTCTGATGTGTGAGGAACTACCACAGGGACATGGATTTGATCTACTGTCTTAAATAAACAAACAGTCACAAAGGTATATTATGCAACATGATTGTAATACATTTCCCCAGTAGCATGTACACAGATTGAATAATCATTCATATTCTTACCTCCATAAAGAGCTTTCCGTGACACTTCCCAGATTGAAGTCGAAGAGTTTGGTCAGCATGAGGACCACCTGTACAAGAACACAAGAAGTTGTAAAAAGTTAAATGCATATCTAGTTCAGCGCAGACTGACATGCAATCTGCAAGCAATCACATCATGACCGTATGGCACTATTTGGCCTTTGCTGGTAAGAGCCAATGAGATTGCTTGCTCAACATTTAAATAGTCTGGTTCTGAACCCCTCCACCTCCCCCAGCTCCACCTGCCTAGATCATTATTCATATATCATATCAAGTCAAAAATTAATGAATCATGATGTTCAAAAATCTATCTTAGATCCTGTAACTGGTCACCATTTAAATTAATTGTCTGCCTTAATTGTAAAGGTCCTACCATGTGACAAATTAATGAATAAAATATGACTGTAGATTATAATAGCTGCGTGCACAAAAAATAGCAAAATGCAGTTTAAAGTTGTTTTAGAGTATTAGGATGCCATAAGCATGTCAACTTCTCAAAAACATTTCATACACTCCCATATATCTGGGTTGGACGTTACTTACCAGTTAAATCAAAAAAAAAAAAATGAATTTTGGATTTTATTTTTCATGCATAAGAGCAGGGATGAGGCGGATAGAGAGAACCCAGATGCACGCACCAGTTTATTTGAGAAACACAAACACAGATAATCCAATCCAAGACAATAATCCACACAGAAGGCAGGGGATCAACAACAGGAACACACAAACAGGAGCAATGACCAACAAAAAACAACTGAAGCAGAGGTTTAAATATACAGGTTAACAAGGGGCTGATGAGGAACAGGTGATGGTGATTTGTTGTCATGGGAACTAATGAGGGTAACTATGGCGGCAAACAAGGTAGGAACAAACACAGGAAGTGAAGACAGAAACAATGGGAACTGAGAATACACTTCCACATAAAAGTTATTACTGAACACAAGACACAGCACGGGGATTGTGACAAAATCGACTCTTAGCAGAAAAGTCCTCATCAAATCTGAATCAGAATCATTATTGAATCACCCATTATATAAAGTGCTCAATAAATCAACCCATAACAACCTCAAAATTCACAAATCCTCGCATCTTGCAGCTCTTCGTCTCAGCATAAAACACCATTAAATGATGCATCAGGCTTCCTCCTTGACACCCTAATAATTCATCTCCTCATTACTTAATCATATCATGCTGAATCTAAATACAGCGCTGTAAATATCCTTTATAAGATTCTTAAGGTGCACGAGACTGTGCTAACTAGGTCAGTCAAATTCCTCCAGGAAAATTAGAGATGGGGAAAGAGAGCAAGGAAATTCATGCCTGGAGCGGAAAAAAAAAGTAGACTCATAAACTTACAATCTATTTATGCTCCGAGAGTGAATTCATACCTGTATAAACCTCAAAGCCTTTTGAAGGAACGCTGATCATTATGGGGGAAGAGTTCATCGATTCTCTCAGAACTTGGTTACAATAACAAGGGTGGGAAAAAAATATATTAACTCTTTGAAAAGCCCTTCAATCATAGGGTAGAGCACATTACGATTCAAGATATCATGTTAATATTGAAGCATCTGTACTAGAAATGATGTCATAGCATGTCATTAATTTACAAGGACAGTCATCCAAATCATTTCAGGAAGAAAACAATGAAATCAGCCATAACGGCATTCTACGTGTGACAAAAAGAGAAAAGGGAGAATAACCATTCAAACAGAAGGGTACTCTGGGAAAGAAATGGAACGATGAAATTCTTCTTTAGCTCAAAGAATACTGCAAGTCTCCATGTAAAACAGGCTTTAGTCCACCAGACAACACCTTTAACGCTATAGTCAATTCGTTCAGCAATATTGGGAACAGCCTGAACTGCCGAGATCTCTTGTAGAAGCCTATTTGAAAAGCTGCCCTGACATTTACATGCAGTTCAGTAACTGGGAGCAAAGCACCAGTGCACTGCTCAACCACGGGAACAGCTCTGTATAATACGAAGACAGACAAAAAAGATTTCTGGAGTTTGTCAAAAGAGCATACAGCGGCTGCAAAAAGTATTTTGACACTTAAAGGCATAGTTCACCCAAAATGTTTGATTTTGTCATCATTTACACACCCTCAAGTTATTCCAGACATGTACAGTATGAGTTTCTTTCTTCTGTTGAACTCAAAAGATGATATTTTAACGAATGTTGGTACAAACCGTTGACAGTAGCCATTGACTTCCACAGTAGGAAAAAAATACTATGTAAGTCAATGGCTCCCGTCAACTGTCTGGTTACCAATATCCTTTAAAGGGATAGTTCACTTTGAAATTAAATTTTGGTATGTTTTAGCTTACCTCAAGGGCATCCAAGATGTAGGTGTCTTTGTTTCTGCAGTAGTTTCAATTTTTATATTTTTAGGTCAAACCGTTCTTGTCTGTCAGTCATATAATGCAGGTCTATGGTCACCACCCTAAAAGAGCATGCACAGAGTCCAAATTAAACAATTCCCCATCGTAAGTACACATGGATGGCCTAAGACACGAAACGAGCGGTTTGTGTGAGAAAACGAACAGTATTTATACTGTTTTTACCTCTTGTACACAACCACGTCCAAGTGATCTGAGGGTGCGCACGCTTCCTGGTGTGTGACGTGTGCGCCGGAAAGCGCCGGAAGTGATCTCTCGTGCGTGTACGTCACTCATTGTTTACACAGAACAGAGATTGTAGGTAAGACACACCAGGAAGCGCACGCACACTCAGATCACTTGGACGTGGTTGTGTACAAGAGGTAAAAACTACTGCGGAAACAAAGACACCTACATGTTGGATGCCCTTGAGGTAAGCTAAAACATACCAAAATTTAATTTCAAAGTGAACTATCCCTTTAAATCTTCTTTTGTGCTCAACAGAAGAAAGAAACTCATACAGGTTTGGAACCGCATTCATGTATACATTTCCAACTCCACTTGAAGGACACATGACTTCATACATCCGCTAAAAAATAATTTTCGATCCAGTTGGTTAAAAACCTTTTCAAAAACAATTAGAAAAAAAGTACTTAGACTTAAGTATTCAAAAGGTCTAAATACTCTTTTGGGAACACACTTTAATAGTGACCCAATTTCAATATATGAAAAGGGTTTGGGGTTAGATGGAAACGAGATAGCTTTTTAGAAAAAAAAACAAAGAAAGAAAAAAAAAAACATTTATACTGTATGAGTGGTGCAAGAACTCTATTCCTTCAGTGAATTACGCCGGCGATAGCATCATGCTGTGTGCTTTTCTCATCAACAGTGTGCATGCTGTTAAAAGGAAAAAAGGAACAATGGATAGTGCAATATACAGGGAAACACTGCAAGAGGACCTGCTTCAGTCTGCTGGATCATCTTACTGGGACAGTGATCTCAAACAATAAGGTAATTTAAAATGGAGAGGTTAAGAAGAAAAATATGCATACCCAGTGACACAGTGGAAGATTAATCCAATTGAAAATCAGTGGCACTGTTTATTTAAAAAAAAAACTGTTGTATAATCTTCTTCTTGTTGATGGTTGTTCATTCCTTAAATCATGACCGCCACCTACAGTACTTTAAATATAATGTATAGCCTGACTATTGCAGTTTATTTAGGTCCTCAAATTATTAGAGATCTGGTATTAAGCTTCAGCTCCTCCGTTTTCTGCTCACATCCCCATAACTCAGGCACAAGACACTCTAAACTCTGTTTCCTATATTGCTGAATTTAAGATTACAACCTCTCTTCCTTTCCTACATCTGATTTCACCTCATCAAATACACCATTAATTATCAGATTATAAAGTAGCGGACTGATCTCACTGCCCTGCAGGGTTGTAAAGTCCTCATGCCACTAGTGCTATAAGGGATGTCAGCCATTTTGCTGACTTCAATCACATGCAAGATTGCCAGGTCTGAGTAACAAAACTCGCCTATATGCCAATCTATCCCAATGTTCCTATCCCAAACATCAAAAATGTATGCCACTCAAATACATAATTTACAGTCACTATATGCCAATCATAAATACAGTCTGTTTTCATAAAGGAGCTTCCTGCCAATGCCCTTCCTCACAAAACTCATCATCTGGTAAAGTTGTATCAAAAGGAGCCCAATTGACCCTTCGCAGGGAGCTTGATTGACAGGTGATCTGACCAATCATACTTCGCCATCCGCCATTTTGTCCGGTCAAAGCAGTCAGGAGAGTTAGTAGATTAACATGGGAGGATTTGAACTTGAAAAACTGTGTGTACTGACGACTTTCCACGGTTAAAACAACATTCCTTCTTATGTTCATTCATGTTTATTTGATGCTATAAATTAACTAGAAGAGATGATCGGTTCACGAGCAGCTTTAACTGATGACTACAGCGATCTGTCACGACACATTAAAGAGCCACAAAATGGTATTTATTGTTTGAATTTATTTTAAAAAATGACCAAATTTGAAAGGTGAGACTTTGTTTAATGTTTAATTACAAAAGTAACCGAAAAGTAACCTGCTCTGTCCTGTCTGTCAGCGTGTTGTTAGTCTCCTCTCTGCTCCGTGATGTATTTTTCACTGCGTGAGAACTTGGTGTGGCGTGAGAGCGGCTTAGCTTGTCGGACGTAGCGACAGTAATTAAGGAGGCGGGACTTTGCGAACGGTCAATTCCGTGGGAAAACCGCAGACTTGGCAAACCTGATCACATGCCGTACCTCCAAAATCCCACCCTTCAAAAACTGTTAACCAATGGGATGCCATGCATTCCTGAATGCATAAAATGACTGACAGATAGAGGGCATTTCTGATTGGCTAAAAGGTGTGGGCCGCTCTCCTGGCTCTAATTAGTGTCTGTCACAGAAACGGGTGTGATTACTTTTAAGTGATCTGTGATACAATACAATAAAATAAAATAATAAAGCTTTAACCTCACAAACATTCTAGGATATAGTGCCTTTTAAAAGCAGACTTTGCGTATTTTGTATTTGTTTGCATTACAATATGTTCTAATATTAAACAACAATACATATTTTAACAAATGTATAACTTGTAATTCAGTAAAATAAGCAAGGAGATTCTGCTGGTTAATTTTGCACTCCTAATATAATACAACACAGCCATTAAAGCTGGAAAAATGACTGTAATACTGCTGATGCATGTTTCTGCGAGTAATGAGTATAAGCTGTTTACATGTTGAGCTTATTCTGATTAAGCTTCCCTCATTTACAAAGGCTTGATTCTCTGTGCATTCTGAACAGACTTATTAGACACTTCACTACAGTGCTGTTCTGAGCACCTTATTTAGTATTTTCTTAAGTTCAAGTACGCTGAATAATATGCATAAGACAAAACAACACAGGAACATAATTAGTTGAAATAACACTCAAGTACGGCTTTGAAAGGTGTAAACTAGTTGAAAGTCTTTTTTTTATCAATACGGTACATAAAAGAAGCATCGAACGGTATTGGATTCCTGTTATAGAAGAACGTTTAAAAGGATATTTCATGCAAAAATGCTCCGTAATGGTCAAATACATCCACTGCGTTTGATATCGAGCATGTTTGTTTTGTACAGCAGTGAAACAAAAACCAGTTAAACATAGTTTCACAGGCTGAACTCTCCAAATGGCTTGTGTTTTGGATGGATGGTATTGGACCATGCTCTTGTATTAGATAGGAGAAGATCATTCCAACTGAAAAATAATGTGTTAGGCTCACACAGGTGTTGTCAAACCAAGCTATCCTAGCCTCGGACACCAAAAGCAATTCGGAAACAATTTCACATGTGGGAGAGGGCTGTGAAACCTATAAGGCCATAATATTCACTATCTTAACAAATAGTGACATGCGGCCATAGCTTAGCATTGCCAGTACTAAATTGTCCAAGTCAAATTTGTTCTAGTTTATTTTCCTGCACAAAACTCGAAGTACTGTCTCTATACACCCAATTTATAACAGTCACAGCCCTTGGCTACAACTGAGTAATGTTTGGAGGGAAGAAAGCCTATTAACTATACTGTAAAAAAACAATCTACAGGCCTATTCAGACGGGATTAGTTTTACATCCTCTGTGATTTTAATCCTGTCCGAACTGGCCATGTCAGTGATTATTCTTAGACTTTTTTTCCAGAGAAGAATTACACTGTCTTTTACCTATTATAAAATGCCCTGAAAAAAATACCCACAGGTGAAAGTAGTCCTATGTGAATTGACTTGCTGGTAAAAAAAATCCTTTGAATTGACTCTCGGCAGTCCATGTCCATTCTGCAGGCTGTAGATCAAGCACTCCAAGTGTCTCAGTAGACTTGACCAATAAAAACACACAAAAACTGAAAATACGTAGGATACAACTTCTTAGACGTGCTCGCTGTTGTGTATGGATTTGTGGACATTTTCCTTAATTCTGACAAGTTTATGAAGTGCAGTTGCGCTTTGGGCGACCCAAGTTCAAGTTCTGGCTCATGGACCTTTCCCGATCCTCCCTCTCTCTCTCTCTCTCTCTCTCTCTCTCTCTCTCTCTCTCTCTCTCTCTCTCTCTCTCTCTCTCTCTCTCTCTCTCTCTCTCTCTCTCTCTCTCTCTCTCTCTCTCTCTCTCTCTCTCTCTCTCTCTCTCTCTCTCTGTCTCTCTCTCTGTCTCTCTCTCTCTCTCTCTCTCTTCGCCTCCTGTAAGTCCATCATATCTGTCACGTTTGTCTTTGGACATTTGTTACACTTCCTGTCTTATGTGCCATAGGCTGTGTTCCAGACTGGCCCACCTATACACTCATTCACTATTCCCTAAAATATAGTCCACTTGCCGGAAGGGCTGCTGCTTTTGCATAGTTTGCGCTTGCTGTTTTTTTGTTGAAAACGCTATGCCAAAATTCCCTGGGTGGATTTTTGGTAGATTTTGGGAATGTGGATCCGTTCACACAACAGTTAGATTGCCCACAACCCACTGTGCTTTGAAGGATTCGGCTCAGATGTGCTTGAGAGCAACCTTTAAAGTGGGCATGGAACAGAAGCTGCGATAGTCTCTTTCTAGTATAAAATAGTAGGGCGGGACTTGATTTTGTCCTTGGGGAATTGATTGAATGGTTGTGGTTTGCAATTGGTCGATTTCATGTGAGTGACAGGTTGTCCCGCCCCCACGCCAGTAAACACGTCATCAGACTTTTTATCCAACGGCCTGAGTTTGAAAAAGTCCGTTTTTTGAAGAAACTTCAAAATAGCTGATATTGCCGTTGTTTCGCAGATCTCAAATGCACAATGCATCATTTTCAGTGGCGTATTGACTGCCTTTAGGTTGTGTCGGTGTGTAAGGTCAATTACTCATCCCTGGACAGCGTCTTTTACAGCAGCGCGGTAAACATTAGCCGAAGGACGGCGAGCCCTTCTGTCTCTTACATATGGGGAGTGTTGTAGGTGGCCTTGCTACTGCCAGATGAACTCCTACCGCAGTGTGCATATGTCGTATTACAAAGCTTGCCAATTCAACCTATCACCGTCACTCAGTGCCAGTCCATTAGATTCACACTTCATAAACATATGGATTGCATGCTATAAAGATACCACATGTACTGTATGTAGCAAAGATGTCTGTAAAGTAGCGCACTGTGTCATCTGTAAATAAATAGGTCTATCTATACAGTATGTGTCAATGTTATTTTAGTATTATTTCTGTACTATTGGAATATTTATAAATTATGTATCTATTATTTGTACAAAACAATAGTAGATTTAACATCAAAATTTGACATCTAATGTTAAAATTTATGTTTTTGATGTAACCTTCTCCCTTTAGTCAGCTTAAGATTAATTTATGCGATTGTATATTGTTTATTTGATCAGTAGTGCTGTAGTACAGTAATAATTACACTGTTGAAGATGTAATTAGTAGCTATTAATACATTTTAGAGTAACTTTATTATGTTTTATTATGTATATGTATGACTGTATGACATCACTGTACTACTGACATCATCAGTATGACTGACTTTTCAGACTGTTTTTTTTTGCGACTTTTTCTCTTGAGAAAAAAAAAGTGCATAGTGACAAATCTTGCGACTTTTTGGACTCTTGGTTAACATGTAGTTAGTTATTATATCATACTCGTTCCAATGTCATGCAAATGAGAATGGTTTAAATTGGACATTCAGCTAAATGATATTAAAATACAATATGTGAGCATGAATTAGAGAAAACAGAGGCGTTTTCAGAGAAGTGCAGACAATTGGCGAATGACGTCGTCTAGGTCTATAGTTCACCTACAAATTATAAATCTGCCATTTACTCATAATCATCACATCATTCCAGAACTGTACGACTCTCTACCCCCCCCCCCCCCCCCCCCCTCTGTGAAACACAAATAAATAAAAAATGTCAGTGTTTTTTGTTGTCCATACAATGTAAGTCAATGGGGTCCAATGTCTTCTTTTGTGATCCGCAGGAGAAAGTAAGTTCTACGGCTTAGGAATGAGTAACATTGATGCTGTATTAGTCATCCGAGTGTATTATTTGCACTCATAGCTGCCAGCTTGGATCTCTTACTCTCACTTTCTGGCGCTTGTCCTTGGCTTAAAAAAACCAAGGACTAAAGTTCCACAGCAAATCTCACACATACAGAGGCACAAATAAACAGCGCTCACAATCTCCTGTGGCTCTGGAGGTCACTGAGTGAACACACAGAGAATACTGAACTCAGCAACCAACAGACTGCAAGACAAGCTGTCTGTACAGATTGAAGTATTTTCCTAATGCCAAGGTATACAACACATATATAGGGCATAACATACATATACCGTATGAGTGCAGTATGTGTTTCTACTCAGCGAATAAGTAAGAGCTGTTTGTGTGTAATGTTGTTACCCTGGCTGGGGAATCACCTGGAGGAACAGCGTGATGGGAAAAGGAGAGGGAGATGTTGCATTGTCTGATGGTAGCGGGTAGAATCAATCCCAAGCAGCGCTTGGGAAAACATTGTGGTGGAAAGGGCTATTGGCTAAATATGCTCAAAGGCAATGCATTGTGGGTAAGATTTGCAAAATTGTTCATGGCGGAAACGCATGATGGATTCCACTGCCACTCCTTTCGAAGAAACAAGGTGGAGTCCTATAACAGGCATTGATCAGTTATTGATCAACTGATTATTATTCAACTATTATTTTATGGTTGATGGATTTTATGTATTATTTATGCTGTGATTAGCCACGTATAACTTTCTATTCATCAAAACAATCTGAAAAGAGTTCTGCTTTCTATTTTTGCTATATAAGTAATTAGTACCAAAATTCTATTTCTTTATCACCACTGAAATTCCATGTCAAAAACTGAAGGGAAAAGATTTAATCTTCCCACATAACTTGTCAAGTGTGCTCTATCTCACTTTACAGTCTACAGACAATTCAAAGACACAAACTGTGAGGAGATAAAAACACAGGGTTGCTGCTTTATGTACATTCAAAAAGGAAACCGCCATCGACTTCCTCAACATAAAACCTGCGCATATATCATTAGCAGATAAAAACACATCGTTCATGCTAAATTAAGCTCCCGGTACACGCTTGTTGCTTTCACTTTTTTTTTCATCCATGTTCTGTTTTTCGAAGTGACAAAGAGTGTCTTAGAGTTTTTAAGCAGACAGTTGTCATATTGTCAGACAGCGAGTTTGTCTTTATTAGCGTGTAGTCAACAGATGACAGCATATGCAAATGACAACATACACATCAGCGAGATGTAAAAATTTTACAATCCGATGTTAACAAGACACCCTTGTAATTTTTTGACAGAAAACTGTCCAGTAATTAGTGGTGGAGCATGAGAATAAATAAAGCAAAGGTGTCTGCGTTTATTATGTTATATTGATTAAATTGAGATATTTTTTATCTCCCAGGGATGATTGCTCTCAAAAAAAAATAATAATAATACTCTAATATTATATATGTATATAGCCTGAAATAGTATTTCCGTACTTCAATAATCTTTCTTTTACTTACTACTATATATATACAGCATGTTATTAATTCCAGATTTGTGTCAATCACAGTATTTAGAAACCAGAATATTGGCTTAATCCAATTAGCACAATTACACAACGCACGCATAATCAAATCTTCATTAATCTGAATATTGTTGTGCATATAAACACAATCAAAGAGCTGTGCATGCAGCTCTCACTTTAAACCTGAAAGCCCTCATGACCTGAGCTAACATCAACATACCCGCTCTGAAACCCGGCCCTCGGCCCAAAACCGCAACCCAAGATGAAAATACAGGCCTGGCCAAATCATTAGCTAATGCCTTTGTGTATGGCAGTGTGACTCACAAGTTGTGATGAATTATGAAGAGCGCCATCGTAACAGATTAATTACGTCCAGCAAAGTCTGAATGCCTTTTTCCAGGGCTGGCACTTTGAGATGCCAAAGAGAGATGTCAGTATCTCATAAAAGGCTTGCTGAACAAAATATACGAGTTTCACACGTACACAAAAATGGTGTGGAAACAATTTTCACTCAGAAATTGCTAGTAAAGCAAGAAATAAAAAGAAACATTGAAATAAACATGACATTTTGAATTTGCGTATTCCAATACTTCAATATTTGAGTATTTCAAATACTCAATAATCTTCCGTACTTCAATAATCTTTGTTTTACTTTTACTTACAACAAAAAAAAAGATTTTTTTTACAGTTTTATTTTTCAGTTTAACTATCTATACATCCTATAAACAAGAACAACTTTGATATAGAAGTGTTTTTTTTCTATCTATTTGCTAACAAGAAGAGAAAAATAAACATGCATTAAATAAAATTGATCAAAAGTGACCTTCATAACGTTACACAAGTTTTCGATTTCAAGTAAATGCTGTTCTTTTGAACATTTTATTGGTCAAATGCATCTCAGTTTCCACAAAAGTATGAAGCAGCACTGTTTTCAACATTGCTAATAATCAGAAATGTTTCTTGAGCATCAAATCATCATATCAGAATGATTTCTGAATCATGTGACAGTGACACTAGACTGGAGTAATGATGCTGAAAATTCAGCTTTGCATTACATGTATAAATTACATTTTTAAATATATTTAAATATGAACCTGTTATTTTAATAGGAATTAATATTTCACAATATTACAGTTTTACTGCATTTTTGATCAAATAAATGCAGCCTTAGTAATAAGCAAAAGAGACTTCCTTCAAATCAGAAAACTCAAAAAAAGCTTACTGACCCCAAACTTATTCTCTGAAAATCATGTTTTTCGTTCACTTCTGTCAAGATACTTTTACTGGAACGAAAAGCAAAATGTTTTTTCTAATTATTTATTTCTATTTTTACCCTTATGAAGCTTTCTTTTTCTTCCATAGTGTGTTTGTTTGTTTTCAACTGCTCTTTCCCCCCTTTTCAATTGTTTGACTAAAATGTCATATCTGCCAGAAAAGAAAGTCTTTTTTCTTTTATTAAACCCTAACCAGCTCCTAATTTCCTGATAGAAGCTAAAAATGAATAGTTACTTTACCGTTGCGACTTGTTTCCCAAGAGCATTATAACCTTGTTATACTTCCATTTCGTCTTTCAGAAAAGCCCAATAACTTTTTTTTTCCCATGATACCTTTTTAACAAACACCCATGTTGCTTTCAGCTCCATAATTAAATAACAAATGGCACACTTTTAGTGACATTATGGGAAACATTATGTAGAAATCTGGGACCAGTTCCGGAAGATAAATCCTAACCATGAGCATAAAATGTTCATTCCCAAAAGTGCAGTCAGCTTCTCTTGAGTCTTCGCGGAATACTGATTTTTCCCTTTGCACTTCACCCTGCGTTCTGTTGCAGGACACTATGCATAAATCAATATCCCTCTCAGACATGAGAATAGTTTTAAACAAGGGCCTTGATGAGCAATTTTGAGCGCAAAGCGCTGCCTCTTCTTACGGATGACATGATGGAACACGCTGACGCTCTTTACACGGATTGACAAGAGAGAGAGACACTTGACACAGACAGATGCTTCTTGAGAAAGTCCAGAAAACCACTGGCGTTTCCACTTATCCTCCTCCCTGTTTCTCTAGCAGTGTTTTCTTCTTCATCTAGTTTAAAAATATCACAAATTATAATCTTTTAGTGAATTATGAACACAATAAAACCACTATCAGGAAAGTAAATTATACAGTTCAAGAAGGTTAAAAAGAGCATCTGTACTGCCAAAAAAGATTTTCTTTTTGTTCTTTTTTGTTTTCCAGAAAAAATATATTTAAAGTGCTGTCTGTCATTAATTAATTAATCAATTCATTCATCCATTCATTCAGTCAGTCAGTCATTTATTCATTCATTCATCCAGTCAGTCAGTCAGTCGGTCAGTCATTCACTCATTCATTCATCCATTCAGTCAGTCAGTCAGTCAGTCAGTCAGTCAGTCACTCACTCACTCATTCATTCAGTCAGTCAGTCAGTCATTCACTCAGTCAGTCAGTCAGTCATTCATTCATTCATCCATTCATTCATTCATTCAGTCAGTCATTCACTCATTCATTCATTCATCCATTAATTCATTCATTCAGTCAGTCAGTCACTCATTCATTCATTCGTTCATTCATTTAGTCAGTCAGTCAGTCAGTCATTTATTCATTCAGTCAGTCAGTCAGTCATTCACTCATTCATTCATTCATTCATTAATTCATTCATCCATTCAGTCAGTCAGTCATTCACTCATTCAATCATTCACTCATTCATTCATTCCTCCATTCATTCAGTCAGTCAGTCAGTCATTTATTCATTCATCCATTCAGTCAGTCAGTCAGTCAGTCACTCATTCATTCATCCATTCATTCAGTCAGTCAGTCATTCATTCACTCATTCATTC
The DNA here is from genome assembly GCF_949152265.1 of Phoxinus phoxinus. Taxonomy (NCBI): domain Eukaryota; kingdom Metazoa; phylum Chordata; class Actinopteri; order Cypriniformes; family Leuciscidae; genus Phoxinus; species Phoxinus phoxinus. The sequence goes on from NC_136881.1 coordinate 34,979,948, forward strand.
ATTCATCCATTCATTCAGTCAGTCACTCATTCATTCATTCGTTCAGTCAGTCAGTCAGTCAGTCAGTCAGTCAGTCAGTCAGTCAGTCATTTATTCATTCATTCATTCATTCATTCATCTATTCAGTCAGTCATTCACTCATTCATTCATTCATTCATACATTTATCCATTCAGTCAGTCAGTCATTCACTCATTCAATCATTCACTCATTCATTCATTCCTCCATTCATTCATTCAGTCAGTCAGTCAGTCAGTCAGTCATTTATTCATTCATCCATGCAGTCAGTCAGTCAGTCAGTCATTCACTCATTCATTCATCCATTCAGTCAGTCAGTCAGTCAGTCATTCATCCATTCAGTCAGTCAGTCAGTCAGTCAGTCAGTCAGTCAGTCAGTCAGTCAGTCAGTCATTCACTCTTCTCTCTTTTGGTAGTCCATCGTATCCGATGATGACATTCCACCTCATTTGCGGTGTACTCTTTCATGACTGTAGAGTCCAATCCTTGATCCACAAATTTTATGACATATTGAACATGTAAAGTCCGAGTTTGTAGGGGCAGGCATGGTTGTATGTCTCCGTAGTCTTTTTTGATGTTTCCTTATATTTCTCTCAGATTCCAGCTGCTCTACTCCTGTGTGGCAGAGCTGCTTCCAGGTGGTTCGGTTTGCTGCCAATTCTTCCAGGCGTGATGGATTAATTTGACACTTTCTTAGTGATGTTTTTAGTTGGTCCTTGTACCGCTTTTTCTGCCCCCCTGCAGAACGGCGGCCCTGATGGAGCTGACCATAAAGGATTTGTCGTGGAAGGCGATCTTGAGGCAGCCTGATAACATGCCCAAGCCAGCGTAGTTGATGTTCAGTGACTGTTGCCTCCATACTCTTGCAGTTTGTTCTAGCAAGCACTTCCGAATGTGGTACATGGTCATAGCATGTGATTCCCAGGATTCGCTGCAAGCACCTTATATGGAAACGCTCCAGCAACCTTAAGTGATGACTGTATATGACCCAGGCTTCACAGCTGTAAAGAAGAGTGGTGATGCAAACAGCTTTATAGATGGTAACTTTGGTGCACAATTGAAGGTGCTTATTTTGAAAGACCTTACGTCGAAGTTTGCCAAAGGCTGCAGAGGCTTGCCTTATCCGATTTTTTATTTCATAGTCGAGATTGCAATCTTCTGATACAATGCTGCCTAGATACTTAAAGGATGGCACTACTGTAAGTGGTTGTTGTTCTATGGTGAAAGCAGGCATAGTAGGTGTAGGGCTGTGCCTCCATTGGCATATCACTTCAGTTTTGGTGGTATTAACTGACAAGCCGAATCTGCTATAGGTCTTCACAGCAGCAGCAAGGATAATTTGCAGGTCTTCTGGGGTATGTGCTACGAGCACGCAGTCGTCAGCATACTGCAACTCAAGGACCTGCATCGCTGAGATCTTGGTGATGGCCTGGAACCTTCGAATATTGAAGAGGTTTCCATCCAGCCTGAAGTCAACAGTGATCCCATTACTGCTTTCAAGCTTATCACGCAGAAGCTTTGTGACACATAGAAGGTAGATGTTAAAAAGTACAGGTGCCAGCACACACCCTTGTCTTACCCCAGTGCATACTTTAGAAGGCTCTGACTCCTGACCACCTTCGGTCACACGACCTACCATCCCTTCATGGAACTGGGACAGGATGTTACAAAACTTTTTTGGACAGCCAAATTTTGTTAAGATGTCCCAGAGCAGCTCTCGATTCACAGTATCGAATGCCTTGGAGAGATCGACAAATGCCATGAAGAGGTCCTGATGTTGTTCACGGCATTTTTCTTGAAGCTGTCTTACTGTGAAAATCATGTCCACAGTACTCCGATTCTTCCTGAAACCACACTGGGATTCTGGCAACACATGTTCAGTTAGGTTTTCCACCAGCCTATATAGCATAATTTTTGCCAGGACCTTCCCTGCGACAGCCAGCAGCGATATACCTCGACTGTTGCTACAAATAGATTTGTCACCCTTGTTTTTATATAAAGTGACAATGTTTGCATCCCTCCATTGTTGAGGGACACACTCCTGTTCCCAGACCTGCAGGATGTATTGATGAATCATCCTGGTACTCAGGTAGCCACCCTGTTTAAGGAGCTCTGCTGGGATGCCGTCATTGCCAGACGATTTATTATTTTTGAGGGAGTTGATCGCTGCTAGCACCTCTGAAAATGTTGGAAGATAGTCAAGGGCTTGGATAGGTGGTCGATTTGGTAGCTCCTCCAGGATGGAATAATCAATTGGTGACTGGTTGTTAAGGAGAACTTCAAAATATTCAGCCCACCTTGCCAAGATCTGTTTCCTGTCTTTTAAAGTTGTGAGTCCATCTGCTGCTTTTAAAGGTGTGATAGAACACTTCCTAGGACCATATATGGTTTTTAAGGAGTTGTAGAAGTTATACATATCATTTCTATCAGCATATGATTGGATTTCTTGGGCCTTGTTCGACCACCATGAATTCTGTAGGGTACGTAAAGTCGTCTGTGCCTCCTTGCGTGCTGTTTGCCACTTCTGCCGAAGGATGGTGGATGCAGGGCAGTTGATAGTAGCCCTGTATGCTCTACGCTTATTTTCCAGCATGGACCTGATGGTATCAGAGTTCTCATCAAACCAGTCCTGGTGTTTTCTGGTTTTATAGCCTATGGAGTCAACTGCAGTTTCGTATAGCATTGAGGCTATGGATGCCCATTTCTGATCCATGGTGTAATCAGAATGCAGAATGGCCTCACACTCTGATGACCTAATACCTACAGAACGGCGGAACATATCCCTTGGTGAGGCCGACTTTAGTATAGCACAATTCAGTTTCTTTTTGGTGGATTTCCTGAGACGCTGTGGGGGGCGCACTTTGATGTGGAGCTTGGTAATAATCAAGCGGTGATCCGTCCAGCACTCTGCACCTCTCATGGCCCGGGTCAACAGAACATCACTAATGTCAGCACGTCTTGCTATGACATAGTCAATCAGGTGCCAATGTTTAGATCGTGGATGCATCCAAGATGTTTTATATTTGGTTTTCTGCTGAAACAATGTGTTTGTAATAGTGAGGTCATGCTCTGCGCAGAGTGTTAGTAGCCTCAGACCACTTGCGTTCACCTGCCCAACACCGTGTCTTCCCATTACTCCACTCCATAAATCGTTATTTCTTCCCACCCTAGCATTGAAATCTCCCAGAAGGAATACCTTATCATTCCTAGGGATACGTTGAAGGGTGTCATCTAGTAACTGATAGAATCCATCCTTCACACTGTCATCTGATGGTAAAGTGGGCGCGTATGCACTTAGCAGAGTAGCATAACGTGCCTTTGCTAGGGGGATTCGGAGGGTCATCAACCTCTCACTTACTCCAGTAGGAGTTTCAGTGAGCCTGGGTAGGAGACTGTTCTTGATTGCCATTCCCACACCGTGCTGATGCTTGCTACCAGGGGGGTAGCCTCTCCAGAAGAAGGTATATCCTCCTCCCTCTTCTTTCAGCGAGCCTTCACCCAGGAGCCTTGTCTCACTAAGAGCAGCGATGTCCACATTATAGCGCTTCAGTTCCTCAGAAATCAGTGCTGTCCTCCTATGAGGTCTGTTACTTTCATTATCCCGGAGAGTCCTGACATTCCATGTTGCCAATTTAAAATAAATCATTTTCTTATTTCGACCGCAAGATAGAATTCCCGGTAGGCGCGGTAACCTACCCAGGAGGTTGTAGAGTGGGCAATTTTTTAGGCCACCTTTTCTAGGCCCTTCCCAAATAGGGTGAGCAGTGTGGCCCCTAAATAGGGCTGCTCAGTCGCACAGGGGGCTGCCGAAAGCAGCATCCACTCAATCCAGGCTGCTAGCGACCATATACCCCGTGCCGCTGCCGTGTAGGGTTCTAGCTAGAAGCTTCCAGGCCATTCTTCCCTGCTCCCGTCACCAGATACCCCATCGCCGTCAGACTTCAACCGAATATGAGATCAGAGTATTGCACACCATGGTCAGAGGTGGAGACCTGCGCAAAAGGAAAGTTTTTAAAGTGCCATAGGGGGTGCGCAGACCCCAGTAACACTATCTTCACCATAGTGTGGGATATCCCGGTGGCAAGGGTAATCCAAGACGACCAGATCCACAATATGGTTGCAGGAGGCTGCTGGAACTTCAGACTGTCAGTAGACCGCCTAATGTGTGCCTCCATCACATGCTTTATCTCTCAGGGTGTGCTCCCGTAGCCTTTATCTCAGTAGAGTAACCTGCAAGGCAGCAGGGCAGTGGCTGGCCATAAAGACCTCTGGGGACCACTGCAACTCCGAGATCCCCCACCAAAGTTAGCCTGGAGCCGCAAAGCATCCAGTTACCATGTGTGGCCACGAGGAGGCCTGGTGGGAGTCTTGGCAATGGAGAGGCTATATACTGGCAGGGGAGACTTATAGGTTGCTTCCCTGTTCACCATAAGGCTAGCCAGCGGCAGCAGACTGAGAACAAGTGGTTAGCAAATAGCAAAAAGAGACTTGCATGCAGCTGCTCTCAGAACTGCTGCACCAGTCGCATCACATCACCCTGTGACAAGTCACACACACATCCATTCAGTCAGTCAGTCAGTCAGTCATTCATTCATTCATTTAGTCATTCATTCAGTCAGTTATGCGTTCATTCAGTCATTCTGGCATTCATTCAGTCAGTCAGTCAGTCATTCATTCATTCATTTAGCCATTCATTCAGTCAGTTATGCGTTCATTCAGTCATTCTGGCATTCATTCATTCATTCAGTCAGTCATACATACATACAGGCATTCATTCATTCATTCAGTCAGTCATACATACAGGCATTCATTCATTCATTCAGTCAGTCATACATACAGGCATTCATTCATTCATTCATTCATTCAGTCAGTCATACATACAGGCATTCATTCATTCATTCATTCAGTCAGTCATACATACAGGCATTCATTCATTCAGTCAGTCAGTCATACATACAGGCATTCATTCATTCATTCAGTCAGTCATACATACAGGCATTCATTCATTCATTCATTCATTCAGTCAGGCATTCATTCAGTCAGTCAATCAGTCAGGCATTCATTCAGTCATTCATTCATTCATTAATTTTTTTTGACCGTACTAAATAATAAAAATAATATTTTTACAAAGATTTAGGAAACATGCTAGTTTCTTAAAAAAAAAAAAAAAATGCTACAGCCAGTTATTCTACTTTGAAATGAAGCAACGGAAGCCAGCAAACAATTGCAGACTCTATTAGACCTAAAAAGCCTCAGAATCTATCTAAAAAGTTCTATGACCAGAGGCATTAAATTGTGAATAAATCACCATACAAGTGTTGTTGCCTTCCATTGTCAATCGCGCTAGCTCCTGTGTGTGCGTCCTCAATCTGGCAACCCAAGTGAGTGTTGAGTCACCTTTAAAACTCTTAAATTTACTCATAGGATAATTAAGTTGTGTTTTCTGAAAAAAACATCAAAAGTTTAAGCTTAAAATAATAAGCAAAAAATATGCCAGTGAGGTAAGAAAAATAAACATAATTCAAAAGGAAAACAAGATTATTTTTCATACCTCACTGACAGATATTTTTTCTTGTTTTAAACATAAACCCACGTAATAATCTCACATTTTTCCTCATACAAGGCGTAATATCTTAAAACATTTTGCTTCTCGGGTGAATGTCTCTTGACTTGCGAACGTTCAGATATTTGTACTGGAAAACAATTCATAAATACCAAGTAAGAAAATCATTTTCGCAGTTTTCAAGAAATCCGACCTTTACATCAAAACTTTTAAATGCATCCTAAAACTTTCCATTTACTTCCAGGTTTACAAACAAACAAACGCATTTCCAGTGGATCTCAGACTTTAGGACCCCACTACACTGTATGTATTTATATTCAAATGTGATTTCTTGATTAAAATATGATCACGTATAATCAAAAATAATATTTAAATCAGCAGAGTTTAATACAGCTCCCGTGGTTTGATTGCTTTAATATAGGTAGCTTGATAAGCGGCATATTTTCACAGCAGGGGTTTAAGATGATGATAATCATTATGGAAATGCAAAAAAAAAAAATGTATTGTTTCTCACTGTGGATGAGTTTGCATAAGAGAGAAGAAGAACAAAAAGCAGACAGAGATGTCTGTATACGTGTTTATGCGAGTACATCTCAGCGTTTGTGAAGCGCATGTGAACATCCTTGTATTTGACAGGCCGGAGGCCAAAATGAATGATGTGAGTGAAAACTGTGCTTATTCGAGTGATAAATCATTGTTTAGCAAGTTGCCATAAGAGCGAGATAACACTTGACACAATTATTGAAATGGAATTCATGGCCTCTCTCTCTCTCTCTCTCTCTCTCTCTCTCGACCGATGATGCCAGACACGATGGCACTTACGTAAAGGTACTTCCACACTATCTGTTACCGAACCTAAACTTCTGATGTTGCCCTACTTAAATAAAGTGCACCATTTTTAGGCTGCACGACTGCAAATGTTGTTACTAACAAGCCGAATAAACAAGATCAACTGCACAAGCTTGCAACACATTTGAAGACTCACAGTTTCTTGTTTTGTGTCATGTTGGGGCAAACTTTATAATAATCACACATAATAATGCATCCTCTCTCTCTCTCTCTCTTGGTCCCTCGTCTTGCACTCTTTTTGGCTCTCTGACTATTCATTCTCTGGCTTTGTCAACAAACAGTTCTGAGGAAAACAGAGGGAAAAAAAAAGCTAGAGCAGTTTTGACTTAAAACATGGAAGACTGATGAGTTTCAGTGTTGTGGTGTGCGCTTGGCTTTATAGATGCAACTGTTATAAAGGAGTCAGGATGTCTGGAATGATTAAAAAAAAATCAACGTCAGAATCATTTATAATTTCTTGAAAGTCCAATAGTTGTAATGATTATAAATTCCAATAGTAGAGTTTTCAATAAAATATGAAACACAAACTTCACAGAAGTCTGAATAACACTGGTGGAAGTATTTCAAGGACTTACACTTTTCACACCCTTGCTCGGAGCCTCAGAGGTGAGGATCCGGAATAGTAAATAAATGCCAGACAAAAAATGTATAAACACAGAATAAGATTTGTAAATCAAGTTGTGAGAATATATACGAAAACAAAGTTTGCAGCATTTTGTTTGCAGCATACATTGACAAATGAATGTGTATTAATAGAAAAAATGCCTAGTTCTGTCATGAAACTCTATGGCGCAGCCGTAACGCAAGCTTACAGCGTTAACTACCTGCCGCAAGCTGATTGGTTCATGTTGGATCTGCAGCCAATGAGCTTGCCCCTCAACATTTAACTGGCTGGTTACCATTCACTACAGTTCATTTAAAACCCTCCACCTTCCCCAGCTCCACCTGTATAGATCTGCTATGGGTATATATACAGGTGAAACTCGAAAAATTAGAATATTGTGCAAAAGTTCATTTATTTCAGTAATTCAACTTAAAAGGTGAAACTAATGCAGTATATTACATAGACTCATTACATGGAAAGTGAGATATTTCAAGCCTTTATTTGTTATAATTTTGATGATTATGGCTTACAGCTTATGAAAACCCCAAATTTAAAATTAGAATAGTGTGAAAAGGTTTTCATAAGCTGCAAGCCATAATCATCAAAATTATAACACAAAAAGGCTTGAAATATCTCACTTTGCATGTAATGAGTCTATAAAATATATTAGTTTCACCTTTTAAGTTGAATTACTGAAATAAATGAACTTTTGCACGATATTAACATTTTTCGAGTTTCACCTTTAACTTATATATAAGTTACTAAGTTAACAACATAGCTCAAAATCCTGGACCTGAATCATAATGGGCTTAAATCCTGACAGTTAACTGCGCTATATTCTTAGTTTCCTTTCAGCAAGATGGTTTGCTCTGCTTTTATCGAGTTGCATCAGTTCCTGAGGTTTCCATGATCACAACCACACATTCCATGTGCTTTATTCTTTCAAAACACTCCGTGCGCTCTGTGTACCCCAGTCAGAGCCTGTTCTTACCACTTCTGTCTGATTAGGAATGATTATGGTCTAGGTCTCGATGGCTTTGCTCCTCATAGCCCACCTGGGCTCTTGAGACACACACGGTTATGGCGCTGACCTTCTGTGTTCCTCATTTATACAGGAAATTACAATTTCCACCCCACATGGTATCTAGACTGCAATTTACAAATGCAGTCCGGTGTAAAAAGTGAGTGATAGACATCAGTATGTATGTGTACAGTACGACTGCTGGTAATATATGACTGGCGAGTGCGTTCTCCTTGAGGACGGGTGTCTGAAGGCCGGGCGGAGACGTGCGCGCGCACGGTTACATTTACAGGAGGACTGCAATCAGCGCAGGTCTCAACCCCATCTCAACTTTCTCATAATGAGATGTTGAAACTGAGCCCTTGGGACTTTACGCAGCCATTTTCTTCTTGTACAGAGATGGACATATTGATAGACATGCATAGACCAATACAATGGCGACAATAACGAAATAAGCTTTCAAAATGTTATTATGAAAGATGCCAGTGCTGTAAAATGGAAGTTTTATTGGTTCTGTTACACTTACTGATGGGATGAAATATATGTTTGCTCATGGTGACTGAATTATATGCTGACAACAGTACAGTAGCTGTATGTGAGCAGTCAATATTAATATCTTTTGGCTGATCAAACTGGACAGTTAACTTGATGCCTTCTCTGTTTTATTGATCAGTATTATGGAGGAAATATTCCTCTTTAAAGTAGTTCATTTTACTTTGCATCACATGCAAAGCAATATTGATATTAAAAAACGTATGTGGGGGGAGGGCTTGACTTAAAAGTTAAACAAGCCTCACAAGAACCAAAGTGCGAAGTACGAAAACTCACCAAAAAGAAGCAGGTTACATAAACAATAGCACAAGAAAGACCAGAAAACAATCAAGCTAGGAAAAAAACATTCAAAATAAAAGACGTGAATAAAAACAAATACACCTGTTACAAAATCAAATAATGAAATAATAACAGCAGCAGCAACAACAACAACAACAACACACAAAAAACAAAACAATAAAATAGCATGCAGGAAAGAAAACGCACATATTCACAGTTATTATATCTCTAAAATCTCTCTTTTGTTTTCCTTAACAGTCATGAAATTAAATAGAGAGCAAACAGAGACTTGCTTTTTTATTATTTTTTTATAAACTAACCATCTCAAGTGTATTAAATGAAATCTTGACAGTGATTTAAATCTGTGTTGTTTATGTGGCATTGCTATTATAGATTATGTAGAATAGAATAGAATTCAATTTTTTTTTTTTTTTCTGTTTCCATTTTCATTTTGTTGTGTTTTATGTTTGCCTGTTTATTTTTAATTTTTTATATGTGTATATAGTCTTATTTTCTTGGTTTAATTTGTCTTGGTTTAATTTGTTTGAGTTATTTTAGTACTTCAACTTAACACAAACTAGAAATACTGCCTTGGCAAGTAGCTTATACATATTATTTCAAGTAATGAAAATATTTTTTTATATATATATTTTATTTGACAATAATAACCCTGTCTCAAACTGTGCTTAGAGTTTGCACTCAAGAACAATCACAAATATGATATTTCAGTCTTTTTTTTAATGAAAAGAACATAATCTCAAAGTTTCAAAATAAGTCTTAATAACGTCTCAAACTGTTACAGAGATTGCATTCAAAAGCCAGACATATCAATAAGAACTCAATCTTTCCTCATGCTAAATCTACAATTAAAAGCCCCAATTTTAATATGAACATTTCCAATTTTTCAAAACAAAAGTTTGTAACACTTTATTTCGATGGTCCACTTTAGATATTCCTCACTGTAAAAAATAATTTTCATTATTTGTAATCACAACTTTTTATCTTTTGTCAAATCAACTTATATAATTAATGTAGTTCAGATAACATAATATTTTTAGTTTCTATTGATTAAACCAATCTCCTTCATTGCATTAACTCAATTGTTTAATTTCAATTAACTCAGATTTAACTCAAAAAACAGTCGGCTTAATATCTGCAAACAGTTCACTTTGATTCAACTGACTAAGTATTAACTTTAACTTAACTTCATTAACTTTGCAAGTAGAAGCGTATAATGCTAGTTTTACTAATACTCCAATGCTCATAAGATATAGCCTATGATTGATGAATTAATTTTTTCATTTTTTTTTTTTTTTTGGAAATTAAAAAAGCCGGATCCTGTTTAATATTAGGTCTGCATTATCTTCTACAAAACCCTTGTGACAAGGAATTATAAATCAGAAGCGAGTCTCATCTGCGAGACACTTTGTCAAGCTCAAACATTGACAGAAGAGGCTCCTCTGTCTGTCCACGATAACATCACAGCCGTCCGTGATCAGTGTCGTGTTGGAATCAAATATTTTCCCTTCTCCAGACTGAAAGGAGGATGTTTGGGAATGTGAGCGCAGGCTTACTGATCTCAGTCCTTAGAATCAATCAAGACAGCATTGCCCAGCAGATAATATGGGACGTGTTGTAACCCGATCGATATTTGGCCCTGCCGTACTGCATATAAATCTTCTATGCTGGATATCGATGAATTAACCTTAAATAACCTTAACTAGAAATATGTAGAAATCTCCGTGGATGCTGATAGATTTATAACTTGTCAAGGATGAATGCTGAATCGATGGAGGAGAAGTTTCCTACGTTGATCTCTTTGCTGGAAATTGATTTCATACACTCGTTTCAAAAGTACATGAGGAAATCCAGTTTAAAGTAACTGTAAACCCAGCATTGCACAAGCTAGTGATTTAAAAGAGATACTGTAATACACCCCAAAAAAAATAATTACTGTCATTATTCACCACCCTTGTGCCGTTCCAAAGATTCTTAAAAAACCTAGACATAGTTTATGATGTTTTTGGTCCATTTTTGGAGATTGACAGCTTATTGTGCTCCACATAAAATTGGGTTTGGAACAACATGATGCAAGTACATTTAAGACATGTTCCTGGATCAACATATTTTGTTGATCCTGGAACAACACTCCTAGTCTTAACCCTAACACTAAACCTAACCCTAACCAAAAACTTACTCCTAAAATTAGAGGGAAATAAGAGGCGAATAACACTGATGTAGAAGCACCTAACCCTTGTTGTAAGCTTAAACTTGACATAAACTGTAAACTTGTCCCTCAAATCTGATTGGTTGATTGGAATGTTGTTCCAGGTTCAGCAAAGACGGAGATCCAAGAACATGTTGTACTTGGTGATATCACGTTCACCGGCGAATGAAGGTGCACAAACTAGAGAATAAATGATATGAACATGTCATATCGCGATTATAGTGACCAAAAGTCCACAGCCTCTTCTGATTGGCTGTGATAGTGAGCTCCGCCCACAGTCTCTTCTGATTGGTTTTGCCGGGTCTCGTTATCACGAGACAAACTGCATGGCGCTGGAATCTTATTGCATCGCGTTTGTTTAGGACATGGTGTAACACTAACCGTCGGGAATTTTATTGTGGTTTATCGTCAAACCAGTAATCGTTTCATCTGTAGCACAAACATCTATTAAAAAGCTTTCGATGAAAATGAGCGCTGTTGTGTATGGACCCCACAGCTTGTATGCGCTTGATTGATCACTGGCTCTCTGTTTCTCTGGCCTCGCCGCATTAATGGCCTTCCTCGCACCCTCCAATTACTCTCAGGAAAATGATTTGAGCCTCTCCTGATGTCTAAGAGCCACTGGAAAATTTCTGAACTGGATCCTGTCCAACTTAATGCATAAATTAACAGAGCCTCGCCATGCAGGAGGAAGAGGAGTTGTTCATCACTCGAGCCCCAAACGCTACTCGTGTTACAGTAACCAGCAGAATCCTACAACCTGAGGTGCATCGTAAGCCTCCGTGTTTTGTACATTCATGTTTACGGAATATTGTCACTTAAGAACTGAAGGAGCGAGACTGCAAGGCTGGATGGCTTCGGAAAGAGGATTAAGGGTGGGATGCTGTGTAGCGGAGCGCAGGGGTGGGGAATGGAGCACTGATGCGGAGAGATAGACAGAGGAAGGAGAGTGAGAAGGGGAGATATGTAGAAAGGGATGAAGTGTTGACAGATAGGCAGAACTATGTTATGGCTTCAAAGTTACTGATGAGGAAAGAGGCACAGCAAACTTCCTCAAAAGCTGCTGCTTTGCAATACAGTCTGTGGAGAGAGAAAATAAGCTTGACAATAAGGATGAACAGTTTTTTTCTTTTCTTTTCTTCATGAGGAGACACCTATGGAAGCTTGTTTCCGCCACAGAATAAAAAAAATTGTATAAAAGATAATTGCAACTTTTTATCGCACAATTGCGAGTTTACATCTTTATTTCTCATAATTGCGAGATATAACGTCAGTATTGCGTGATGAAAAGTCGCAATTGCGTGTTATAAAGTCAGAATTGCGAGATATAAACTCAAAAAAGTCAGAACTGTGAGTTTATTTCTCGCAATTGTAAGTTTATATCTCGCAATTGCGACTTTATATCATGCAATACTGACTTTATATTTACCAATTGCGTGTTATACAGTCAGAATTGCGAGATATAAACATTAAACAATAAATGTTTTTTTCTCGCAATTGCAACTTTATATCACGCAATTCTGACTTTATATCATGCAATACTGACTTTATATTTACCAATTGCGTGTTATAATGTCAGAATTGTGAGATATAAACATTAAACAATAAATGTTTACTTCTCGCAATTGCGAGTTTATATCACACAATTCTAACGTCATAACACTTCATTGCGACTTTATAACTCGCAATTGCGACTTTATATCATGCAATACTAACTTTATTTTTACCAGTTGCATGTTATAAAGTCAGAATTGTGAGATATAAACATTAAACAATAAATACAATTGCAATTGCGAGTTTATATCTCACAATTCTGACTTTATAACACGACGCAATTCTGACGTCATGACACGCAATTGCGACTTTATATCATGCAATTCTGACGTCATAACACGCAATTGCGACTTTATATCATGCAATTCTGACTTTATAACTCGCAGAACTCCCAAAAGTCAGAATTGTGAGATAAAGAGTCGCAATTACCTTTTTTATTTTTTATTCTGTGGCGGAAACAAGCTTCCATAGGCACCAGTGGCAGTCCAGGGTAAAGTAATGTATAGTAAAATAAACTGAGTAAGATGTATAGGGAAAAAAATCACTTAGCATTAACTTGCCAGTTTAGCTCCAAAAGTTGCAAGGTTGTATTTTTTGCATTATTATATTATAACAATTAACAGATTTTGTTCATCCTAAAAATACAACATGTGTAACTAGGGATATCAAAAATTGTATGCTGCATTTTTTTAAATATTTGTCTTGAGTTTTTATGTATCTTCATTTTTACCAACCAAACAAACAAACAAATACATCTTTGCATGTTTTCTTGTCCAAGTAATGCAAACAAAAAGAAAGCTGTCAAGAAAATAACACGCACACACACAAACAGTTCCAGCTGGATTAAGCCAGTGTATCATAATGATATTTGGATATCCTGAAGATGAGTTTATCACTGGAAAAAAAGCAAATACTTGACAGCTTTACCCACAATGCAATTCATCTCTTCTGTTTAGCCTTATCAGCATTTGGAATGAGCAAACCTCATCAAGTTCACTGTCTGCGTATTTAAAGAGAGTAATTAATCATATGCTAATATATTGACTTGGCTTGGAGAAAAATAAATTGTGAGCTAAGCTGGACCTGATTAAAACCTGCCAGAGACTTCAGAAGGAAACACACGAAGGAGCAGAACGTCAGAAGTGTTCATTGTACCGTAACACTTACTGTCATTAGACCGATACCTGCATGATTCTTTTACCAAAATATTATCTATGCATTTTAGTTATTGAATTTATTGCTTTTTATTCCTGATGATGTTGGAGATAATAGCACCACCCAAGTGAAAAATAAATATACTAAAATATATTTGAAATATATTTATTTTATGCTTTTATGTAAGTATACTACAAACACATTTACATATTTCGTACTTAATATACCGTAAATACCCTGCAATTGTACTTTGGTATACTAAATTGACTCATTTTGTAGTTAATGTACTTTAGTTTTCTATTGTGCTAATGGAACTATTGGAAGTATACTTTAGGGGCACTTGAAATCTTGCATTTAAAGACTGATATTATACAGAGATCATACTATCAATAGTGATATTAAACACATTTTAGGCATAATATTAAGAAATGTTCATTGTGCAAAAAGAAGTACTCCAAATAAAGTTTAAATATATTTATCAGTAAGTCTCAAGCAATGTGTCAGTAAAAATGTTAATGGACTTGTAGTGTACTTAGTATGAAATAAATGTATTTTAAATACATTTTGGTGTATTTTTCACTAGGGCAGTCAAACAGTAAGGAGTCTGTAGATGCATTCAATATTTTTTTCAGACTGCGGCTTTACAGGTGAAGTTTGAAGGGGCTAGATGTCAGAAACCCTTGTTATTAGCGACACCGGTGGCCGTTAAGTGAACTGCAGCCAGCAACTTATTGCTAGTTCTCGCACTCGTGCTCACGTAACGAACAAGAGATTGAACGTGATTCAATGCCTTGATATACTCACTTCAAAGTTGTTTTTCGTTCTTCATTTACTGTTAGCGAACACAGAGACGCCGTCCACACTGCTGTTAGCGCTGTTTAGATGAATATGTAAATATGTGCTGCACACTTCCCTCTCAATAACAAAATAAACAACAAAAATGACAACAGTAAGAAAGCAGCTGTTAAGAAAGCATCTGATCATTGATATGTGGATATGTTTTCACCAGCTTTGCAATTCACTTGCATCATGTCGACAGATGAGGTAATTAAAATCACACTAATATGATAGTATATTTGTATATTTGAGACTATAGACTAGATAGGTCTGGTTATGTCTGACTATAGTTTGAATTGATCCATTTTCTTTGCATGACACATTGGCAGCACAGTTAAAAATGGCTGTTTTGACATAATCCTGAACATTGTACAAGCATTTGTTCCATGTGTCATGGAACGGAAGAAAGACTCTCAGTAGCGTGTGTAACCGTTACATCCTTTTGATTTTCTCGGCCAAAACATCCCGAGTCTTTCACAATTGACAGCCACTGACTTCCATATAGAAAAAAAAAAATATTTGTATGAAAGTCAATGGCTACCGTCAACTTTCTGGTTACCAATATTCTTTAAAATAACTTTGTTTGTGTTCA
The DNA here is from genome assembly GCF_949152265.1 of Phoxinus phoxinus. Taxonomy (NCBI): domain Eukaryota; kingdom Metazoa; phylum Chordata; class Actinopteri; order Cypriniformes; family Leuciscidae; genus Phoxinus; species Phoxinus phoxinus. The sequence goes on from NC_136881.1 coordinate 34,995,197, forward strand.
AAAGAAAATAAGAAACTCACAGGTTTGGAACAACAAGGGTAAGTGATGACAAAAGTGTCATTTGTGGGTGATCTACCCCTTCAAAATGAGGGGTATTAGATACTGAGCTATTAGATCCTTTCTTTTCTCTTCTCTGTCTGTCTGCAATATCCATGAGCCTGGAGACATCATACAAGTTGTGCCGCTGCGGCTGTCTTGTTCAGCACATGTACAACACAGCTGCACCATCTTGTGAGGCTGTGCGAGTGCCTCTTCATCTGCTTTCCTTCTCCACTCATTCCCATCGGAGTCAGGTGGCAGGCGATGCCGCGTTTAGTATTGATGTTCAGAAATAGAGTCAGAATCCGAGGGAAGAATGCATCCGTCAGGGTCCATCAGAGAAGACCCTCTCATTGCTTTAAAGATCCCTTCCCTTCCATTTACTGTCATGCCAGACCGTATGCGACATGAAAATAGCAGGAGAATCCGGAGTGTTCTGGCTGAACGTCGATGCTTGGTCATCTAGTGGTGTCATGCAGGGCCACACTATAGTACGCGACGGTGGGAATCAGCAATTCTGCGCTCTCATCAAGTGGATGCTGGAGGGAGTGTGATTATGAAAGAGAGTGCGGATGTGAGGGTCATTTCAGGGGAAATTGAGGCTTGGAAGAGAGCCGCAAAAAGTCAGTGAGATGTTACAGAAGTACATTTTTAGAATGGTTACCTCGGCTGAAATATATATATTTAGCCTATATAAAAGTCAGAAAAAGTTTTTCGCTACTAATTCCACAATTGAATAATGTATGGATGTCTTTGCATTATACAACAAGGGCCATTTATTTTTCTATGTTTAAACAAATAAAATGAAAAAAGCAAGCAAAAGCCTTTTGCTAAAAGGTTTAGCATTGCAGAAGACACTAAGTTACGTAAGTTATAAGTAACACAGTCTCACCCCAAAACGTCACATACTGACGGGTCTTGACCATACGGCAACATACGACGAAAAGGGTACCCTTTAACGTCCATGTGTGACGATTCGGGTATGGTTGGGTTTAGGTATGCGTTAGGGTACCGCTAGGAGGCGCTGCTGGTGCGCTTATGTCTGCGTCTCATATTGACGTTATAGGGGTACCCTTTTCGTCGTATGTTGAGGTATGGTCAAGACCCGTCAGTATATGACGTTTTGGGGTGAGACCGGGCTGTTATAAGACACTAAGTAAGTTATACATATAAAATCTTACCAACCTCAAACTTTTATATAATATTTATAATATTTAATATATATATATATGTATCCAGTACACTCTAAAAAAGGTGGTTTCAACCCAATTTTGGGTCAAATATGGACAAACCCAAACGTTGGGTTAAAAATGTAATTAAAAAATGTAACCCAACGGCTGGGTTTGTCCATATTTGACTCAAAATTGGGTTGAAACAACCCAGCATTTTTTAGAGTGTATATATATAAAATAACTCTTTAATAAGAAATTATTTAACATATTATATATATATTTATAAACTGTGTATAATAAGAAATGTAAAATAATAAGAAGAAATGTTTCTTTAGCACAGCATATTAGAATGATTTCTGAAAGATCATGTGACGGAAGTCTAGGCAGCTGAAAATTCAGCTTTGCCATCACAAATAAATACAGACAGACAGACATATATCTGTGCTGTTCTGAAATCAGTGTTGCTATATTTCCCTGTATACTGATTGTAAGTGGAGAAATCAAGACCTGGGTCATTTCAGCATGTATTTCCCTATTTTAACCCTGTGACCTCATATTAAATTTCAGCACATTATTCCATAAATTAATCTCCAGAGTACAGAAATAATGAGCAGAAACGTAAAACAGGGACCAATTAACGCTCGTGTAAGGCACAGACATGTGAAAAGACATAAATAAGGAATTATATCGCGAACAGTCATTTTGAATGCCATACCTTTACTTAATGTTGTGAATATATTTGCATTGAAAGACCGCCTCGGCTTAATTATTTGCGGTTTGACCCGACCATGAGTTTGTGCGTTGCAATGCTATATATAAACTGAAGCATCGCCATCTCAGCATTCAGAAAGCAGAGTTTTGTGGCATAATTTGTTGACATGCACTTAAAGTCCCATTTAGGTTCTCTTTGTGTCGGTCTGTGCGACTGGACGATTCTGGGCGTGTGCCAGGGCTCTGGACTTAAAGAGGGTTTTTCCTCACACGTTTTTATCAAGATAATGCTTCTTTTGAGTGACTGCCATCTACATTGATGTAATCAATATAGATAATGTATCCTTGAGCATCGGGGCTCACTAAATCAGAGCGAGCATCCTTTCAAATGCAGCCTGGCAGATAAGATAGCTGCTATTATATAAGTAAGCAATTCAAAATCACTGTTCTCGAACAACCTGACCCAGCACTGTGATTATATTCCACTGCCCTATTAGTGACCCAGCCATTTTTCACCAGGATTGAGATAATGAATAGTCCGACCACAAGATTGTGCTCTGAATATTAGAAAACATGCTTGACTATCCCGTGAACCCATTTAAAACACACAATCTATGATAAAGATGTACAGGCAGACTCTACGCACCCGAAACGCCTCCCTTCTCTTTTGCCCCTTTTTTATTCCATTCGCTTCTGTGCCACGGCGGCAAATTTCTCCGCTCTGTGAAATTCCTCTTATGGAGCTGTATTAGGTGCCATTTCGCTAAGAATCAGATGTGACCGGCACATAGCAGGTATCTCATTATTTCCCAATGACCACGGTAAAACACAAGGTCAGAATTCAGCAGATCTTGCTCCTATAGGCTTAGTATTCCATTTAGATGCAATTTTCAATTCCCTGCTATATATTACTGTGCAGATGTCAACCATTCATATCTCATCTGTCCAACTCTCATCCGTTTTACTTCCACAGCCCTGGTCCAACGAGTATTTGACAGAGTACAAAGAGTGCGATTCTTGGTGTGTAGCAAAACCTAGTTAGCTGCCTATAGAGACAGTAACATTCCCAACACCTTATTTAAACCAAAGGCAACACAGTAAGTGTACTTAAAGTGCCCCTATTATGTTTCTGGGATTATTACCTTTCATGTAGTGTGTAATATTGCTGTTTGTGAATGTAAAAGATCTTCAAAGTTTCAAGATCAAAGTGGATGACAAATAGAGTTATTGCATCCTGAAAGAAAGAATCGATTCTGAATTCCAGTCTCACTTCTTGTTACATACCGTATTTTCCGGACTATAAGTCGCTCCGGAGAATATCGCATCAGTCAAAAAATGTGCCATGAAGAGGAAAAAATATAAGTCGCACTGGACTATAAGTCGCATTTATTTAGAAATGTATTTCACAAAATCCAAGACCAAGAACAGACATTTAATCTGGAAAGGCAAGTTATTCAACTACACAATAGCACTCAGAACAACAGGCGGAATAGGTGTCCGGTATGTTAACGTAACACATTAACAGTTATTCAGCTACACAATAGCATAAAGAAATTATACCTGTGAGGCCGAATAGGCTAAATTAAAATTAGCCAGCGAGTCCAAGTTACCGGTAAAAAAGTTCACCAAGCTCCCGTGATTTCATTCCACAACACTGAATCCATTGAGTTCTTCATCCTCGGTGTCGCTTCTGAACAACTCCGCCAACTAGAGCGCCCTCTCGCGGCTGTAGACGGTAATGTTTTCTCTTGGTTTATCTCAGTCAGTATGAATTAATTTTGATCTATAAGTCGCACCTGACTATAAGTCGCAGGACCAGCTAAACTATGAAAAAAAGTGTGACTTATAGTTCGGAAAATACGGTAACTATAAAACAATGTAACAAATTTGCATAACACCAATGGTCTTCATTGGCTCCCGGCGAACAACTTCTACTTTGCCCCGCCCTCAAACACTGTAGTTGGGCCAGAGGCCGGTAAGAGTTTGGTTAGTGTTGTCAACATGTCAAGAAGACGCTTTTCTAGCTTCAAAAGGACAAGGATTGGAACACAAATAGATTCAGTTTATGTATTTAATCTCACTTTATTAACCAATGCCTTTGCTGCTAAACTTCGATGATCCAATTCAACCATACAAATAAGCAAAAAAAGACTTTAGATAAATATTACATTTGTGTTTACATTTTTTCCCCTATTCTTCTGCAATCCAGAATGGCAGCACAGTTGAAAGGTTTGTTTGAGCAGCGCCCTCTACTGTACAGGCGTGAATTTAATTCAGCCTGAGGTTTGTTGAAAGGGCCTTTACATTTGCCAAAGAAATATATTTTTGTTATCAGAAACAAACAAACTAAAAAGTAACACAAAATGAACGTAACATGACTTTCCATAAAAAGTAACTAAGTAACACAGTTAGTTGCCTTTTTATGGAGTAATGCAATAATGCAATGCATTACTTTTGAAAGAAACTTTCCCCAACCTTGTTTGGGAATGCTAATGGATAACTCACTCCATGTATTATAGACATCTTTGGATCTCAGCAAAACCTAAATGTTCGAAATGATTCACAGGCACAGAGTATTTCTGATTTTGTTGTTTTCTGATTAGCTAAACAAGTGCTGACACTTTCTGACTATTTTTAGAGTCTAGGGCTGTCACAGCGACAGGAGAGATCTCTCTATTTCAGCGATGTCTGTCAGTTAGCGGGGACTTTATATGCGTTCTATTCTATAATAATGCAAACATACCTTACAGCGCTCAGATAAATGTGCACAACCCCGCCCAATGTTCATGATTCTTTGACACTTCTTTGTCTTAGGAATGAAGATTCTCATCCAAATCACCAGCTGCGACTCTCCACTCATGATTGTCGTTCAGCTTGAATCGTCATCTCATTTACGTTCACATCTGGTTTTTAATGGCTTGTCTTTGAATTCCTAAACTGACGGGCACAATTGAAAACTCTGGAAGACGTTGAGTCGGAAAACATCCTATATTCCAAACCCTGAAATATGACCCTGAGAAGAAAGCTATAAAACTCCTCAGAACAGTAAAGACGCGCTTTTAAGAAGTTTTGCATTCATTCTACAGAACATTAACAAGAAGAAGAAGAAGAAGAAAAGAAGTCAAAGGAAGAGTACATCAGTAGCATAATGCCCATGGCCACAGGAAAGAGTTGAGATGGTCAAGGTTGAATAAATAGTGTTTAATGTGATGCAATAAAAGTATTTATGTATAAACAGATGGCCTAGTGCACATGTACATCTCAGGAGAAGCCGCAGAGGTAGTTATGCAGGTCCTAAAATGAATGCACTGTCAGTGAAAAATTAAGTCAAGCCCCTGAAACCATAACAACGAAGAAGATAGATTTCAAGAGGGGGGCCTTGAGTGTATTTCAAAGACATCAGCACAACACCTGCGGCCTATGACAGGTTTAAAGTGGGAAAACTGTTTAGCATGGATGGGAATTTGTTGCATACACATACTGGTAAATATTAAGGATAATACAGCATGTCCTTGAAGAAATGTTTAGTAATTGTAGTAATTTTCACCCAAATGCAGTATAACCTGTAATGCAAGTAGTGTGAATGGCACAGACAGGTGGTAAACCTGGTTATGATGGCTTAATTTAAAATCTAAATCGGGATCTTTACCTGAAGTCATGCTCAGTGAAAACACAATGGCTTGCTCTAACGCTAAAGCTTCTCATATAGCCGCTAATAACTCTAAATCAAATAAAATAGCCCAAAGCCTAATGGGTAATTATCGAGACCGCCACATGCGCAGACTTTTACTTTTTTAGAATGCCGGTTGGTGTTGAATGTTAATTCCAAGCGACCTCATAACGGCTGTCTAAAAAGACATCACCACTGTTCTGTAATAAAGATTCTAGAATGTGCCATTGTCATAGTAACACTGAGTCAGATCACAACCTTATTTGAACGTGTTGCTATAATCAATAAAAATCAAATAAAAAAAAGGTATTTTCTTGTATAACGTACTCCAATGATCTTTATTTACTACAGCGTATTAGTGCTAGCAAGGCTAGTTCTCTGCATCAGAGCCACTTTACCCTTGTCATGACATTCAGTGCACGTCTTGATTTCTGTCAGCTGCGCAAGAGTCAGTGTACAATGCAACCATCTTAGGAGCCTCTACACGACGATCAATGCAGTTAAAAATCACAAACACAAATCAGTCCGAAAATAGACCACTGGTTCCCAAGGGACCAGAGCACACTAGGGGGCCGCAGCATGACTTAAAATAGTATTGATATTATTAATTGATATATTAAAATAACCTAACTCTAAATTAAAATGCTAAAAAACAAAAAAAATCTCAAGAGGTAAACATAACTTTTTTTTTTGAAATTTTTGAAAGAAAAAAACAAGTACACAGAGTACAAGTAGTACAAATATAGAACACAATGTTCTAACAAGGCAATTCCAGCAATTTATTTATCCACAATGACTGTGAGAACAGGGCATGACATGATACCATCAATCACATTACACAGCCAATCAGAATGGTTCGCAATTAGTTGCAGCAAAAGAGTGCAAAACTACATCTACCTTGTAATGTCATGACTACGTTTATGTTTCTGGGCAAGATGCATTTTAAGGTTTTGAATCATATCTGATTCTACGGGCCCTACCTGGCACAATGCACGGCACAATGCGCAAGTGTGTTTTGCTAGTTTCAGCCTGACGAAGTTATCATTTTTACGTCCTGCGCCACGTTGTTTAAATAGCAAGTGCATTTGCGCCCATTTGTTCGCCCATGGGCCGCTGGTCTGAAAACGAGGTGTGTTCAGGTGCATTGTTGGCGCGTTGCTATTTTGAGGCAACTGAAATAGACTGCGCCATTGACCAACAAATAATAATAATAATAATAATAATACGTTACATTTATATAGCGCTTTTTCTGAGACCTCAAAGCGCTTTACAGGGGGGATCTCCTCAACCACCACCAATGTGCAGCATCCACTTGGATGATGCGACGGCAGCCATATTGCGCCAGAACGCCCACCACACACCAGCTTACTGGTGTCAGTCAATCAGTATATGGATATGATTAGGAGGCCATGATGGACAGAGGCCACTGGGTATATTTTTGGCCAGGATGCCGGGGTTACACCCCTACTCTTTTTCGAAGGACATCCTGGGATTTTTAATGACCACAGAGAGACAGGATCTCGTCTCATCTGAAGGACGGCACTCTTTGGTGGTGTAGTGTCCCCGTCACTATAGTGGGGTGTTAGGACCCACACAGACCACAGGGTGAGCGCTCCCTGCGGGCCTCACTAAAACCTGGTCTGGTCAATAACGCAATATTTTTTAGTTGTTGTTATTTAAAGAGGGTGTCAGTAATGTGCGTCTATAAGCGGGTCCACAACACGTGTACACTCTGCTTATTACACACACAGGGACACGTAGAGGCACACAAACAAGCCAAATATTAAAAATAAAAGGATTACAATGTAAAAGATTGTTACTGTGTACATCCAGATTTTCGTTAGACATCGTTAAACTAGCAAATGTGGATTCGAACGGTTTATGAATAGTTTTGTAATATCTAATAACCCTGATAGGTTTTTTTGTTTTTGTTTTTGCAATCCCATAAAAGCATTTCCTCAAAATAACCATTTGACATTTTTCTACATTTCAATAATTCAAAGAAATTTGTTCCACCATAAAGAACCTTTTGTGCAATGAATCTTAAAGGTTCTTCATGGAACCATCAAAGCCAATGAAGAACCTTTAAGAGCCCATGTCCATTTGTTGATGAATAATATACAATTAGGAAAGCTACTTTGTGTTTGGAGTGGATGGGGGAAATTTGGACCAAAACTCTTGATATAAAATTGTAAAGAGCTACTAATCAAATATCAGTTGTTAGTAACAGCTGTAAAACGGCTGCACTGCACCCACCAAGGTTGTCATCCACACAAAACACGTCACGTCACGTCATGTCACTGACAATCGCCATACCTTGATTTGATTACATTTCATTTGACGTGCTATTCAGGGAACACCATCTCACATGTTCATCTATCCATGTCTCTAATTCTTTGTCTCTGCATTTATCTCTCTCTTTCTTGTACAAAAGCACACACACACACACACACACACACACAAACACACACACAGACACACACTCCTGTCTGCATCTCCCCAGCCTCACTATAAAAGGAGCCTTTTTAAGGGGTCTATGTCAGGGAGAATAGGCCCAGGAAGCTTGCCAGAGGCTTACCAATGGAGACAGAGCACTTTAATGCTGATACTTTACGCTGAAATCAGCACAAATAGAATGGAGGGAAAGGTGGAGACAAACAGAGAAATGAAGAGAGAGACTGTGAAATTTAGGAAGACAGGCATACGGGGAGGTGAAGTTGAGCACTACACAAAATATAAATCTGTTTTGTGAAAAAAGAAGAACAGGAGAGAGACATCTGTTAGCATTCATTTCAATGGCAGCTGCTTGGATGGCATGCAATTTGAAATCTTCCATTGACACTAGTGTACATAAGTGTACGTGTGTATATAAACAAATTAAATGAAGCAACCTTTGGATGATCTACCAATCAAATGAGCTGTAAATGCCATGTGACTAATCCCTCTAGAGCTGGGAAATGACATCATGACAATGTTGATTGCCTGATGGCATCACAGGAAACATGCACTCAAATCCTTCACTGGAGACGCAGTGATTTGATATGTACTCATACCCGAGGGAGCGGGCGGCGTTCTTCATTTATTATTAAACACACAAAAAGAAAAAGTAATGTATGTTTAAGCAGTTGCTGAACCCGAAGCTGTTTACACTCAATGCAAATATCATCCTACGGAAAATAATGACATTGTGTGTTTATATATTTGTATATGTGAGTAGTTAAATATTTATGGGCCATTTATTTTACTTTATTTGCTTTCTGCGACCCAAAGGTTTCAACATACTGTTATACACACTTTTCATTTTGCATTAACTGCAATTAATAGAATAGAATGGAATGGAATAAAAAAAATAATATATATATATATATATATATATATATATATATATATATATATATATATATATATATATATATATATATATATATATACATATAAAATGAAATGAAATGAAATATAATTAAACATAAAATGTAATTAAATTAATTAAATAAGTAAATAATTAATTAAATAAATAAATAAATAAACAAACAAATAAATACATACATAAAATGAAATAGAAAGCATAATAAAGTAAAACATGATTTGATTGCTTTGTAAGGACTTTATTTTAACATCTGCAAACACCTCAAATAAAACCTAAATATAACTGATGTTCAGTGAAATGTTGGGATTTTATGATCTAACTAAAACTGACTTCCAATTTACAAGGGGGATGCAATGCAAAGCAGCGACACAACAGGGCTGTGGCACTTAATAAAGATTTAATGCGTTGTGTTGTGTTGTGTACACGCATAAGTGGGGAAATTGGAGGTGTTCGACTCTGTGCCAGCAACAAAAAGCACAAGCCACAAACAAGGCTGACTAGGCTTGTTATAAAACGCATATGTAAATGAGTCTGACAGTTATTGAGGAGGTTATGCTAGAGTTGGCCTTTTTGTTGACTCTCTAATATCAGTCTTGGTCTAAGGAAAGGAAGTTGGTTATGAGCAGAGCAAAAGGCCAGAGCTTCAGGTAGCAGCCTTCCCATGGTGCTTTTAATAAGAGCTTCCCTCCCTCTCTCTCTCTCTCTCTCTCTCTCTCACACACACTCTCTCTCTTTCTCTCTGAGGAGCTGAATTGCTAAATATATTCTAAGCCACGCAGTTCTGTGATGAATAAAACATTGCATCAGTGAAACTTAGACTTTTCCACGACAATTACCAAATGCATCTAGACATTGCAAATGTTTCTTGCTAGATCAAGGAATCTAGACAGTTTGTCCTTTAAGTGCTTTGTTTAAAATGCAGGGCCAGGAAAACGCCGCTCTTTGGGACAGCGCTCGTCTCGGGCACTCTGCATTTTATTCTTCCGTATTAAAAGAGCAGCCACTTACTTATTTTTGAACATACATATTAATGTTGATGAATTAAACATTACCAAAAAAATTAAGGATGATGATGACTGCTAGTTTTATAATCCCGTAACACACACATTTATGTACACCTTGTACTAATAAGCATATAGCTTCTGTATAAATGCGTATTTAGATCTTCACATCCATTTGATCGCAAAAAGCAACCCGTTTTATTATAGCTTGTTGTACGTATCGCTGCATATTATGTATATTACATTAGTGTTATTCAATAAAACCATATGATTACTTGCTTTTGATATTATTTGAACCAATTATTGTATTTTAAGTCATTTTAAAGGCAATTGTTCGCTTAGGGCTATTTGTATTACCAAAAAAATAAAAGTAACCGATTTCTCGATTAATTGTCAGAATAGTCGACCAATTACTCTATTACCAAAATAGTCATCAGTGACAGCCCTAGTTCACTATGTTAAAAGACTTTTGAGGTCTTTACGTAGTGTTGTGCAAGGAACAAAGAAAAAATTAGTCTTTATCAACCGATAATCTGCCCTTGTAATTATGATTTGTGTGAAAAAGGAATTAAAGTGATTGATGTTTTATGGCACTAGTGTTATTTTATGGGTGTCATTTTTGTATAGGTATGTTTTTAAAAATATAACTAGAGGCATGTTTTTCCAATGAGCTTAGGTTGGCTAAAAGGGAAGTGTAAAAGTATACACCGGTTTGAATTATCGTCCCTAAGGAGCCAAGAGAGTGAAAGCAAGCTCACAGACATAACTAATGTGTGGTCACACACTTATGTTGTTGCTCCTGTGTAGACCACAAGAAAAAAAGGATGCACACTCAAAAAGTATGAGGAATAACATGTGGATTTTTTATCAGCGCTAAATGAATGAGCAGTGCTTTCAGCTCTGCATGTCCATTGATTTTCTGAGCTGAGAGAAATCTTGCGCACACAAAACATTCATGGCTGATTCATTTGCATGCTAGAAAGGGAAAGAGAAGTGAAGTTCTCAGCGGCACCCGACGGAACTGAATTCCAAACATTCGGAAACCAACTGAGGCCACATTTTCTTGACAAAACAAGTTATCTTTAGTTTTTACTCAAATTTTCCCAAGGAAATAAAGGCAGAAATACAACATAAAATAATAAAATAAAACAAAACATCGTTATAATAATATATATATATATTGTTTAACTCAGTAAAAAAATTTTTTTTTACCATTTAGGTTAGGGTTGTCACTCTTAAACATTACATCTCTCCTGACACCATTTCCACAATCAAACATGTGTGCCATATTTTCTTTTACGTGTTTAGAGTCAGAACTAGTGCCATCTGATTTGTGAATGAATCCTAGCATGCTGGCCTAGCTTATTTTTTATGTCGAGTAATCTCTGAAAAAAAAAAAAAACTGTTAATTTGCAATTTAGCAATATACCAAGTAATCTAAATGGGCTATTTCTGCCTATCGCTTTCTGTGCGCTTTCTGCTTCTGAAAAGTAAAAGACAAAGCATGAACTTGAATGCGGCCTAGTAATCACCAAAAAGCTCACACTTGTGACCATTAGCGAGTTTCAAACCCGTAAGCAAAAACATCAAAATAAAAGAGCCCTCTAGTTAGCATAATTGTTGCATAATTCCTCTCATAAAATAATCCCTTTAAAGCAAGTGGTCTTGTAAAGATTGCGTGCTGTAAGACAGAAGCTTTTCCGACTCGCGTACAGCAGCTGGCAAGGGCGACATCAGAGGAACAGAACAGCTGATGCTCCCCCTATTAACTTTCAACTTATGGATATGGTGGCACCTCTCCAAAGATACCCTGAACCCAGGAGCCATGATTGCCAAGGTCAGAACTGATGAAAACATGATGAGACGGCAGTTTATATTTTAACTCTCCCTCTTTTTTTACCCTCTTCTGATCAATTTTTTTCTTTTCGCTCCCTATTTTAATGCGCAGTAGGAGACGTGAGCTTTTTAATTACAACCTGAACTGGTGGGTTAATTGCACATAACAGAAGCCCGATTTTGTGTTACAGCAAATCAAGATGTTACTTATGCAAATTGGGAGATGTCCCCTCAGGGGGCCAGGGACGCCTCTTTAGATGCCAATGTCACACTCCACACTCAAAGTGCACACTGTGCTCCGAGTATATCATCCAGCGGGAAGAAAGAGCCTTTTATGGAGATTATCGCTCCTAATGGATGTTCCTGGGGTGTGTCTGCCAGCCTTATTTTCTCATTTGTGTCTATCACAGTTAATGTATCTATCACGGCATTCAAGACTATGCCCTTTCTGAAAAATTATCTTCTTTTCCATGAGAAATAACTGAACAGGACAAAAAGGGTGTGAATTTGCTGAAAGCAGGTGATTAAAGTTATGCAGTGAAGCTGGTATAAACATAGATTGAAATATATATATATATATACACGTATAGTAGAAATGGGCAATAATATTGTTTACATTTTGCGACGTTATAAAATGTAGAAACATTTTTAAAAAGCAGTATGACGCTAAAAAAATTTTGGGCTGAAATTGGGTTTGATATGCACTCCAAAGCATCGATTCGAAAGAGATTCAAAAATGTTTCAGAGCTTTGCAAAACATGTGACATTTTCTGCTCATTACTAGGGTTCAGTATTTCATTAATTTGACTATTTATCAAATACTTTAAGGTCATATTGACATGTTGGGATGTCACCTCCAACACCTTGTGTGACATGACGCCCCCCTGTGAAAGGCGTGATATGGCGTGATAAAAAAAAAAAAAAAAAAAATGTAAAAAAAAAAAGGTGGAGGTTTCAGCGGAGGGTGTGGAGCTGGGGACGGACTAGACCCTGGGGGCATCGGCCACGGACACCATGGTGGCACAGATGGGGGGAGGAGCCAGGGTGGAGTCCAGACAGAGGGGGCGGACGGAACCCTGGGGCCGATCGGCAGAGGCGGAACCATGGTGAGAGGTGGAGGAACCGGTGGAACCGAGCGGCTGACGGACCATGGCCACACTTTACACCCTGAAGACGGGAGCTGAGCCGCTGACCTGCAGGTGACATGGGTATGGATGACCGGGGTGACAATGTGGTGAGGGAGGCCGACAGGGAGGTCAGAGGAAGTGCGGCCTGAATCCCGGAAGTCCGTGGCTGTAGCAGGACGTCGATCGCCGAAGGCCGACCTGGAGTGGCGATCGAGCCCAGCGGAGCTTCTGGGCAGACGGACCACGGAGGCGATGAAGGAGAGGTGGGGTCGAGGTGGGCTGACAGGTCGAGATGGAGGTGTGGGCCCGGAGGGCCGAGGTGCAGCAGGGGACTCGGCCTCTAGCCGAGCTGGTGGCAGGGAAGCCCGAGGCGTGGAGGAAGAACCGCACGGAGTGAGCGGTGGTGGCAGAGCCGAGGAGCTTGGCGACACCAGTGGTGCCGACGGATCCAGGGGGCTGGCTGTGACCAGCGATGGAGATGGGGTAAGGACAGGCAGGGATACGGGCAGAAGATTTCTGGAAGGGACCGGCGAAGAAGAAGATGTAGATGTGAGGAATTGGGTGGGAATTGGTTCTGCGAACCATAGGGCCATTAGATCACAGTCCGCTCCTGGCTCTGAGATGGACTTCCTTGCTTGCATCGACTCCGGGGATCTGAAGGTTTTGGCTCTGGAACCACCTCAGTGAGTGCACTCTAAAAAATGCTGGGTTGTTTCAACCCAATTTTGGGTCAAATATGGACAAACCCAGCCGTTGGGTTACATTTTTTATTACATTTGTAACCCAACCGTTTGGGTTTGTCCATATTTGACCCAAAATTGGGTTGAAACAACCCAGCATTTTTTAGAGTGTGCCTCGGGCTCGTCGGCTGGGGAAGGGGAGGCCGCCATTCCGGAGCATCCAGACCAGGTAACCCAAGATACGGCCTGCTCTCCGGGCGGAGGAGAAGCTGCAGCGTGGGTGAGTCCATCAAGTTAATTTTCTCATAAATGAGGGTCAGTTATTCTGTCACGCCGGTAAATGAAGCAGACAGACGAATGTCGCTTTCAAACGATGATAACATTTAATGTAACAAGCAGATGAACAGAATGTAACAGCGTGTAAATAGACATGAAGACAATAACCTACAAGGGACTGACCTGAACGGCGAGAATATAAACAGGGAAACCGAGGGAACTAACTAGACACAGGTGAATCAAGGTTAACTAATCAGGGACTAACAAGAACAGGTGCTGACAAGACGAAACATAATTGTGACAATATCCCTACGTGGTAATTTACATCTCTTTTTTTAGCTCACAAAAGTCTTGAGACAAATAGTTTTTTTTTTACTACATTTCTAATTAAGTTATACATGTTAGAGTAATTACCCTAATTAGTGTACATCATAATGTGTTCCAGTTAATGTTGTTTGTCACACATAAGTGATGCACCGTTTCTTCAAGCTGTTTTCTTGTTAAAAATATGAGAGTGACAAATATGCCATTTCATTTAATCTCTCACAAAAGTTTTCCACAAATCAAGCATTTTGTCTGTAAATATATAGTTTGTATTTGTTTTTCAAAACTATCATTACATCTCAATCTCTTGCATGTGCATCAATAAGGAAACTTGTTCCATTCCAAAAACAAATCATTGATATTTCCTGTTTGATGCATTTTTTTTTTTTTTTTTTGCTTTGTTTTATTACAGTAACCAGACAGTTGATGGACCCCATTGACTTCCATAGTAAGAACGACATTCTTCAAAATATCTTCTTTTGTGTTCAGCAGAAGAAAGAAACTCATACAGGTTTGAAACAACTTGAGGGTGAGTAAATTAACTATTCCTTTAAGTTAAATTTAAATAAATGAATATATGTTAGTTGTGCATGTTGTCCATGCATTAAATGAAAATAATGCAAAAGGATTAATCAAACAAATACATCAGAGGTTCAAAGAAAATTTTAAAGTCGACATGAAACGGAAAATGCGTCGTCTTGATTTTGTGCATCAGGAATTGATTGGATGGTTGTAGTTTGCTATTGGTGTGATGTCATGTGAGTGACAGGTTGTCCCGCCCTCAGGCCAGTAAACACATCATCAGTAAAGAGAAGAGATGTCATTGCAAGAGGGAGGAGTTATTTTATTAAAGATCATGAGAGCACATTCATTTGAAAAACAGTATGTGCATGTATAATTATGCATAATACATAATGCAAAATTCCATTAAAAAAAAGAGTTGTCCATTTTGATTTCATGGTGACTTTAAAATTATACTGAATTTCTGCCAAGCTGTTGAGCCCTTTTCTGGCCACATCAATGACAAACATGTGATCCTGCACAGATGCCAAACAAATATACAAAAGAAAACTTGAAATGATACTCAGGACAAAAGCTTGAATGATTACAGTGCAGCCAAACGCTAGATTAATGTTCCATATCAAAGGTTCACAGAGGAAGCTGAGATGGTTGCTTGGGAGCTGTGGAAGAATTACTGGAGCTCTTTACTTCCTCAAAGCTCAGTTTGTGCTGGCATCCCAAGGGAAATACCAACCACTCGGCCATATGTCTGTGGCAACAAAAGAGAACAATTCCTCTATGCCTCTCTATTCTTTCTCTCTCATTCCCACCTTGACACCTGCGCTGAAGAACCTGGGAGTTGAATCACTTAGTTAAGGGGAGCTGTCAAACCAGACCCCAGGAATAGAGCCTGCTTGGTGGGATGAAATGTGGGCAGTCTGGTCTCCACATGAGCGCACACCTGGAGCTTGTGCAGTTCTGAGCTTTGTTCGGCAAACTTGCAACCGATCTAAGAACGGCTTCTTGTGTGCATTCCCTGAACTGAACATACGAACAAGTTTATGAACTGATCTCAGATCAGTTTGATACTTGTGTCAGGAGTGCGCTCAAACCACCAGCTGTTTCCAGGTGGTTCGAGAGGAAATGAGAGGACATCTGTGAGATGGACCAAAGGTTGTCTACCTGTGGAGTTGCACAACTCTACCTGAGATAGCCCATTCCTCAACCAGAAGGACCTTTGAGCAAGAATAACTGAATAGAAACTCTTCTTTCTGCCTTGATAATAGCATATATAAAAACTCACAGTGGATTTGACAAAGACTAACAACCTGTTACACTAGTAGAGATCTGAAATGTCTATCTGTCTGTCTGTGTGTCTGTCTATCGACTACAAACTAAACAAATCATCAACATCTAATTCTCAAAAAGTCAATCTGGTTAGTCATAAGTGAAGCTGGTAATGCTGTTTTTAACTAACAATTATCTGCAGGAGGATTGAGTAAAATTGATGTTTAGTTGACTCGCTTAAATGAATTTTATTTAAAGAAACATTTTTTTAGTGGAGTCACAGTAATAAGATCACAGTATAAATATGAAATGGCAATTGACCAATTAAAGATAATCGGATTCCTCAAATGAAATGAGTTTACAAAGGTTTTAATTCATAATGTAAAGATTACAGTAAATAACTGTACATTCACAGCTGCTCTTGTTTTGCTGCTTTTACAGGTGTGCTGTATTTTTACAGTTTAATTGTAGTTGATGATTTACGCTAATCCTGTAAATTTACTAGCTTACTGGCAACCAACATTGCCAGTAAGTTGCTGTATATTTTACAGTAAAGTTTTTGCAGTGATCTGTCTATCTGTCTGTAAGGCCAATAATCAATAATCAATCATTTCTTTTTCAAAGCCTTCAAAAAAAGGCTGTGTCATCTTGCCAAACTGTTTTTCCAGTAAAAAGGGAGTAAATGATGAAAAAATATTGAGTGAACTATACTTTTAAAGTGTGCTCATTTATGCAAATAAAATTTATTTTTATATGCTGTGTCTGGAATTTAAAGTTCAGCCTCCTATTACAATGAAAACTCAACAGAAGATTATCACTCCCTCGCTGTGTCAAATCAAATCTTTTCATTGTCTTCAGAATAAAAGCCTCACCAAAGGCTGTTTGCGGGATCTTAAAACAACACAATCTTTCAATAAAAAAGGAAAACACAACACCAACTCCTTGAACGCAAGTAAACAAACAACTTCTACTTCTACTTGTATTTTAATGGGCTTTTGGGCTTTTTAAAAACGTGTTTGTTTTCGATAACCCAGCAGGCACACTTTGACAGGGTTGAGTTCACCAACCTGCTAAAAGCCTGTTGTTATCTCAAAACATGTTTCAATCTCTTCAAATAAATGTCACACAAGCGTTAATATATTTGAACGACCTTGTGAGGATGAGCATGTTAGTCTAATAGACGTGTTAAATTCACATATAATTTTTACGCAAGGTCTCTAATGGCAGACGCTTCATAAAAGATACAATTTGTGTGTTTTCTCAAAGAGGAGACATGTCCCATCAGCCCTCAATCTTTGTCTTTCACATTCCTGAATTCTTAACGTCGCACTTCCAAAATGATAGGAAAATGCATTGAGGCGAGGGAACGCGTTCCTCAGCCTTTGCTCTGTATGGTGGCTTGCATCAGCTTGCGAGACAAGACAAGGGAAGAGATTCAGAGACTGATGTGGAAGTAGCAGTCTGGGACAGTCTGTGTCAGCTACATATGCATGGAAGGATGGTTCGAGGCCAAAAGGGGGTTGAAAAAAGCACGCTTCGCTATCAGCATCAAGATCAAAGTCATTTTCTGCCACCTCGTACATGTGCTACAGGCTCTAGCCTGAGAGACAGAGACGTCGTGCATACGGGACGGGCTTGCGCTGCTAAACCGTGCCACTGAGTCTCCGCCGTGTACTTTTTTTATAGCCACATAAGTTATTTGATTTAGCTTCGCTGTTTACTTATTCATAGTAGCATTAACATACTGCTACTCTAGTAGTTTTTCATTTGTAGTAAATTATCCGGCAAAATCAATAAACATTCATTATTCCAGGCTTGTTTCATTTATTTATTTATACAGAAGTGCCTGGTAGGTTGGCGGATCTCATGAAGCATGTAAAAAAATATATATGTACATATTAATAATAAGAGTAAAAAAAAAATATATATATATAGCCTATTGTATATAAAGTTAAGCTTATTTTTAGATTTTCTTTGGATTGTGATATTTTCATTATGTAAATGAAGCACAATTCCCCCTCAAATTTTCATTAGCATTTCTGTTATTCACAATGCTGATTCAGCTTTCATTGTGATGAAAATGTGAAAAAATGTGACTGTGACTCTTATTTTGTCAAATGACTCTTATTCTGACACTGGACTGAGAACATGGATGCATAAATACACTTCTAAATACAATTCTAACATCATAACACATTATTTTGTATATATATCAATGTACATCATAACACACACACACACACACACACACATATATATATGGTTATAGCTCACAAAAAATAATAATATATTTATATATATATATATATATATATATATATATATATAAATTCATTGTGTGACCTATAACCTGGATCTGGACCTACCAGACTGTTTATGATTTTATTATGAATGAAAATAGCATATCAGAAGTTGAACCGAACCTGTTCTGATTCTGCTGTTTCTAGTTCACGGTAAATGTTAAATGGTCAATTTTAGGACTTCCTGTCCTCCATTTTGTCAGCTGCCTTTACTTGATTACAGATCCTTTCATCTCTGCAAATAGACAGACAATCCAGGTGCACAACAACACTGTTTCACCCCTGTTGCTCAAAAATCAGAAACAACAGAGTCCCTTTCTGTGGGAAAAAAACAAACTGTCTTCTGCCTCTCTGTAGAGACTAATTATTTGCTGTCTTCACTTTCTTCCAGGATGCATTTCTCTATATCTAACATGAGAGATTTAAAGATAGGAGGAAGCCTGAGAGTTATTTCTCTGTCTTTTCAAGTCTTTCTCTCTTCATCCTCGCATGCCATTCTAATTCAGTCGGTACCTTTGGTTATTTATATGCTTTTATGCTTCACTCTCTTTCGGCTGTCACATCTGGAGATGACAAAGGCGTCAGTCTCGCGGAATGCATTAAAACTCGTGCTCCAGACACACGTCGTTAATGTTAACCTGGATTCTGTTTGTTTATTGTCAATTCTTAACAACCAACCGTGCATTTGCAGAAGTATTTGCCTCGTGACCACAAAGGAAGACAGTAGCAAGTTACATCTGCACTCACTGTGTATGACATGATGTAAACTTGAACGACAAAATCATTTCTGGCAATGGAAATGTTTATGATGAGTACCAATATATATAGGCTATATATTTATATATATATACTTCAGTATTTTTTTGTTATGTTTTCCAGCAAATTGTGCAAACATCCCTAAAACAAGATAAATTTGAAGCGTAACTGTATAAAACAAAATATTTGCATTGCAACTATTTTCCCCCAATCACATTACAGGACTGTTTTTAACTTAAGTTTTATGGTAATTCAATTCATATTACTTTGGTAAAAATGTTATGTTAAAAAAAAAATTTGCATAACCATTCCAGTTTAATTTAATTCAATCCAATAATTTTCTTAATCAGTATTTTTATCTTGTTTTTCAGCTAAAATATACAAACATTTTTAAAACGAGATGCATTTATTTGAAAAATATGATTATATTATTATTACCTTCTATTATTATAATATTATTATTATTTGACAAATAAACAATAAAGACTTGCTAGGGAATATATATTGATTTATTTTACTTAACCTGCATTGATTGATTGATTGATTGATTGCTTGCTTGCTTGGTTGATTGATTGATTGATTGATTGATTGATTGATTGATTGATTGATTGATTGATTGATTGATTGATTGATTGATTGATTGATTGATTGATTGATTGATTGATTGGTTGATTAAGAAAACAATTTGTCAGTGTTTTTATTTTTAACTCAAATCTAAGTCTTATAGAATGATGTTTAGATATTTTTACTGGAAAAACAACATAAAATCCCTGATTAAGAAAATTATATGGTTTAACAAAAGGGTTTAATTTATGCTGATTAGTAGGAAACGAGACAAAAACACTCTTTAAGCAAAAAACATTCTTTTGTAGTTCATTTATGCTCTTGATGGTAAATGCTATGCCACTGCATTTCGTTTGAAGTATCTAAAAAATAAGCATAAAACCTCCAAGATGAAGAGTAGTTTCTGAGCGGGAGTGTACGTCAGACATCTGAGACAGAGACTAATTTGCACTAAGTCTCGCACAATCTCTCCAGTCTCCATACTAATGATTGATAATGTTTTATTAATGCTGAGATATCCTCCACCGAGGATCTAAACAAATTGTAGCAATTTAGTCAATCCCATGCACAGAATCAATCATAGACAGCTCTGAATGATCATGCATCACTGCCAACATCCCCGCCTCGCAGGCCTTTTGGAGCCCGCAGCTTTCTTTGTATCTGTAATACAAAACAAGCTCCTCCGTCCTCACCTCACACGCTCCTCGTCTCACTCTCTTCACACTGCAGCACTAGTTAGAGTTAGATATGGATGGTTTCATTTCATTTCACTTCTTCTGATTCTGAACGGCAAGAGGGAATGATGTAGAGTTTGTTTCTAGTGTTAGTGTTTTTAATATGTGTGGAACTAGAACATGTTGACTTGTACTGATATTGTATTTTGAGTATATATTTCAAAGGGGGTGTGCAAATGGCCCAAAATTAACTTTCTGCCAATGGCAGATGAATTGGAATGTTTTTGATTTTTTTTTACTGTCCATAAAAATTAATGAAACTTACTACTTCATATTATCCTATACATTCTACATCATTTATAATAAACAAATACACATTACAAAATACACTATATATATATATATATATTTATACTGTAAAAAAAATATTTTCATGATTTGTTATCACAACTTTTTATCTTTTGTCAAATCAACTTTGATAACTAATGTGTGAAGATAACATACAATTTTGAGTTTCTGTTTATTGAACCATTCTTCTTAATTGTATTAACTCAAATTTTTAATTACAACGGATTCAAAATTTTAAGGCTACAAGGTTTTTGCTTTTTTAAGTTAAACCAAAACATTTTTTACAGTGTATATATATATATATATATATACACACACACACACACACACAGTGTTTTTGACATTTGTATGTGTTTATGCATATGTAGTATAAATGTATGGTTTTATTTAAAATGAGAAATGTTGCTGAAGAAAGTTTATATTTTTATATTTTTTATTTCAGTTACCTTTTATTTTATTTTAAGTGTTGTTTATGGTTTTAGTTTTAGTTAATAACTCCGTAAATGATATATACCGATTACTTAATTCTGTTTGGTGAATTCTGTCAAATATCTTCCATCACAAATCTCCTACTCTGTGCTATAGATGTATCTCATATTACACCATGCTTTTACATAATTTTTCACAGAACTTTTGGTGCACATTTACTGTATGTACTAATTTATTTTGGCCTTGAAAACAGATGATACAGGACCCTTTAAGTGGTTTATTTTCTGATAAGAACATTGTTTCTTAAATATTAGTAACAAACAGCATGCCACTAACACGATCAAGTACGAAATCATCCAAATAAAAATGATAAAAGTGAATATTGGGATGCATCTTGCTAAACTAAACAGGACGACATCTGTGCTGTGTACCGTCAAATCCATGTTTGTCTGAACTATTACACTACCATGACAATGTAAAAACCTGCTAACAAAACGCAACAGTTTTCACTTGAAATGTTGCAGCTGTGATTTCTATGAAACGTAAAGCATGCGAAAGGTTTTGTTACTCAAGACACAGAATTCGGTTCAATTATTTGATTTGTGAACACACTGCATGAATGAAGAGAGCATCACTGTGTTGTAGATATATAGTTTTTGAGTCCTAATAAATCACTTCTACTTTTAAAAGCACCGTAGTATTTCAATGATAGTACAACTGGATTTTTATTCATTTGGTTTTCTGAAAACACAGGCCTAATTTGATTCAAATTATCTGCAGAGCTTACGCCAAAAGAACAAATAAAAAGCAACACCTGACGTTCCAATCAAACAAACAAAAATCTTAACACTTACAATATTCACAGGAATCTGATCTTTATGCAGAATCTAACTTCAGGACAAGGTACACAGACGCTGTAATTCATCCAACTGAAGCCTCTTGCTGAATAATTCTACTCTATATTTCTCATCTTAGACAAGCAGCTTAATGCAAATCTCCTACATGTCTTACTGTTCTGAGCAAAGACTGACTTCCACAGCTCAAACTTGCCCATGACATTGAGGCTATTATACTTGGAAGCTTTGGTTTATGTGGGGGGAAAAAACGATTCTCTCTTATACCCATGAGACGTCCTGATTTTGCAGAGTTAGACGCGTTCCTGGGTCAACATATTTTGTTGATCCACAACATTCTTGTCTAAAAATGTAATCTTAATCCTATCCCTACCCCTAACCCTAACCCTACCCATAACTTCTCCCTAAAATCAGAGGGAAATGAGAGGTGAATAACACTGATGTAGAAGCACCTAACCTTTGTTGTAAGCCTAAACTTGACATAAACTCTTAACTTGTCCCTCAAATCTGATTGGTTGATTGGAATGTTGTTCCAGGATCAGCAAAGATGTAGATCCAGGAACATGTTGCACTTGGTCAAATCACATATCAACATATTGGAAGTCTCACAGTTCCTGAATGATTCTGCATATTCAGTTTCTTTTTTTCTTTTTCTTCTTCTCCAACATCAAAGCCTTTTCACTCTACGTGAAGCTAATACGAAGGCAAGAAGAAGAATAAAATAGGAAAGGAATAACATGGAGTAAACTGGAGAACAAAAATGTGTAATTAACAGAAATAAATAGGCCTATGCATATCACACAAATACAGAGGCATCTTAAAGTACAAAAGTGGCTTAAAATGTTTGGGGTCGTCTATGATCTGAACATTCCAATAAATGAAAATCCATTATTATTTACTCACTATTTGTTCCAAAATCTCTGTGACTTCCTTTCTTTATTGTGGGGATATTTTGTTGAATGTCAAGGGTGCTCATTTTTCATAATGGACTCTGAAGCTTTCAAAAGCTTCAAAAAGCACCATCAAAGTTTATCTGAGTCTTCAGGAGATATTATATAACTTTGCGTTAGGAACAACATGAGTAAATGATGATTTAAAATGATCTGGAAATTCAATATGATCAGTATGGCGGGCTTGCTAACCAATCCTATTTCAAGCTCTCGAAAGTAAAACTAAAAGCCCACAATGTTTTCGGTTTTCTATCTTTTTGTATCTTTCTGTCTGTTTCACGCTGCAGTTTCTTAATTAACTTCAGGGAATAGAGCGTGTGGTGAAATGAGTACGTGGTGAAAGAAGCAGGTTAATTATGCTAGTTGCTGCCGTAAGCCGAGGATTTGGAAATAAAAAATGCCTCTGCATAGCTATGATAGTTTTGTTTTGCTTGAGACTAAGTCTTTACACCAAAAGTCATTTATCTTGATCACATTGACAATTTTGATAAGACACATTTGTTACTCCATTACTCCAAATGCTTGAATGTGACTTTGAAGCATAATCACAGCTCTGCCAATTAACAGGGTTTAGTGTGCTTCATATAGGAAGATCATTAATGTCAATAGAGTGTTAGCAGAGCCTCCGCCTTCTTAAATCATTGCCACGAGGGCATCACCAACCACGGCCCAGATCCCAGTGGGAACACATGACCAAGAGCAGTCCATTTTATTACATCCAAAATAATGAATACAGGCCAGCTGCCAACCTATTATGCTTTTGAACATTTTCAACTTTCTTGAGTGAGTGATGTGGCTGTTTGAGAATGAAAAAGGGTCTGTAAAGTTACAAAGCACAAACTCACTGCAAAGAGTTATTCTTTATATCAGTGTCACTGTTTCTGAACTCCCCTAAATGTTGCGATTTGCGTTTTTAAGGCATAATTTAAAAAAAGGAACGAAACCTGGTTGAGTTGAGTTGTTGTTATGCAGTTATGGTAAGGTGCGCAACATTTCCAACACACAGTTGACCAATCACAACACACTGGTCCAGCCAACCAATCAAAGGGAGGTTTCATAGATACAAGAACTAAACAGGGTGTGTTTCCCATTGAAGGAATCAACTCACGACAGTTTCCCGAAACCATATTGCAGCAGATTTGTCGTTCAACCAAGTTGGTTAATGATGTCAAGCATGTGGTGGAGTAATAACTTCTTTCAATGAATTAGTTTGAGACTGAATTAGTGCTATATTTTACGGACATGGCTTCTAAGGACTAAATCTTATTTTTTTCTGTTATTTTCCTTCATTTCCAGATTAAATCACAGGCTCGTTCTTACGTACTAGATCAAGTTCGCACATGCACACTCTTCAAAAACAGTGCTTTAAAAATGTATATGAAATAAAAGATATAGATTGTACTGGATGCCAATTTGCTTATTTTGTTCAAGATAAGGATACATTAAGTCCAGATGTTATGCAAACAAGAAACTATGCTTCTAACAACAGGTTGAAATCTGTCGTTGCAACCATAATTGGTTAATGATGCTTTTGGGAAAAGCAACCCAGAGCGTTACTGGCAGACTGGTAAGAGAGGTGCTGCAAAAATGTCAAATATGTGGAAAATAATGTGTTTATTGAACATTCAAACATGTTCTAGACCCCAAAAACAAAAAGGGGCATAATAGGTCCCCTTTAATAAGGAATCCGTTTTAATAAAAAAAAATCCTATATTTTATAACATTTAATCCATACGGTGACAACTAACCAGAATTTGCATGCATAAAGGGTCTATATAACTTCATTTTGTGTCATTTTGGGACACATGAGATATGCTGTATGGTTGCCTAGTAACTAGCTGTTAAATTTGCAATATTCAAAAACGTAAGCCTTACCTCACTTGAGACTAAAAAATTCACATGAGAGTCCTTTTCCTCATGGGGAACGAATTTGCTTCATAAGCTCCTGCATTAAAGTTTTTTCTAGTATGTGACGAACCTGCAACCACGTGTCCAATGGAGTTTTTCACATGCCATCTTTATAAAAAGCTTTTATGAGTTTGAAAAATGTGTTTAATTGTGTAGAATAAAATATAACACCAAAAACACACACAGTATACAGTATATATAAATGTCTAATTTTCTTTGGATATAGATTTCCATTCCAAAATTCAAACAAGTGGTCAGAAAGACCCTCAAAAATGTAAGGCCATTTATTTTGCAGCACAAATGTCAATTATCACTTAGGAATTAATTAATGTATATCATGTTGTATCGAATTCAGCTAAAACCACATTGTGACACGAGTTAAAATTGTTAATAAGTAACGTGTCGCCGAAAAACTACTCAAGAAAATTGCTGTTATCTCCTAACGAGCACCAATGGCCCAGTTCCATTCCATAGCAGGCGTCATCCAAACGAGTGGAATTGATTAATAGAGAAACTCATTAATGAATGCGAGGATGAAACACTAATCTGCATACAGCGTCAGTAAGGCAAACGGGCTCACTGGAGGTACACCTGCTCGCAATTTCCA
The DNA here is from genome assembly GCF_949152265.1 of Phoxinus phoxinus. NCBI lineage: Eukaryota > Metazoa > Chordata > Actinopteri > Cypriniformes > Leuciscidae > Phoxinus > Phoxinus phoxinus. The sequence continues at coordinate 35,020,578 of NC_136881.1, forward strand.
GCTCAGCGGCAGAAGCTGCAAGCGTTCCCTGTGGGACCTTTGATTTCTGGATGGAGAGACAAACTTTATTTGGTGAATTATACAGGGCTGCGGGGGGAAGGCCTGTCCCCTAAGCAGATGGCTCTGTTTGCCGTAATCGGAGCACTAAACAGTGGATAATACAAACTTTAATGAGTTTAATGTCATCTTCTCCCTCGTCTTCTTCTGGCTTCTTCTTCTTGCTGCAAGGATGTTTTAGGCAACAAACATTGTTGTGGTCAGAATCCCCGATTTCATTGTAAACTGAGACGAGATTACACTACAATATTCAATTTGGCTATATGAAAAAGTATACAGTACAACAACAAAAAATTCATTTATATCAAATTCAACCTACCTCAACATCAATATCAACCTTCCTCACGGAAGTGGCCGCTAGGGACAGTCTCCGAAAGCAAGTCAATCCCATAGACTCCCCATGTTAATATGCCCAACTTTACAGCAGAAAAAGAAATGTGTTTACAGCATGGTGCAAAAAAAGTGGTTTTGGTCTATATAGCTAATTGTGCCCTTCATGACAACTGTGGGCGGTGATTTTTTTTTATAACTCATCCGTTTAAATTATATTAAGCCTTAAAGTTCTGCATAATTAAAGGCGTGGCTACTTGAGTGACAGGTGGATATCCGCTTCTATCACTACTAACTGTTTGTCTGCTGTCTGTTGGCGTCACGTCACCTCAGTTAATCCCGCCTCTTTGACCATTTTTGTATCCGGGAGTGACGTGCTGTCAAGATGGCGACGCCCACTTTGGGCTTCAAAAATGCTTTTCAGAAACCTACGACCATATTTTTTTACAGTCTATGATCCTATCCCTAACCCTAAACCTAACCCTAACCCTACCCATAACTTCTTCCTAAAAGCAGATGGAAATGATAGGCGAATAACACTGATGTAGAAGCATCTAACGCTGGTTGTAAGTCTAAACTTGACATAAACTCTTAACTTGTCCCTCAAATCTGATTGGTTGATTGGAATGTTGTTCCAGGGTCAACAAAGATGTTGGTCCAAGAACATGTTGTACTTGGTGAAATCAGGCTCTGCGAAGGGCAAAAGGCACTTCAGCAACCCGGTCAGTACTGGAATAGGCTAGTACAACCATTATTTGTTTATGCTCCTGTTTCTTGAAAGTCAGTCGCTAGTTCCGCCTACTCGATGACATCACGCACGCCGTTAAAGACGGCAAGCGATGATGATTGGTCACAAAGCAACATGTTAGCCAGTCTGACATGTTACTTGTCCATGACACGACAAATATTTAGGAGTCAAAATCCCATAATCTGACAAAGTGACAATTGCAACAGACAAACATATAAATGTAGTCTGAACCTGGCATTACTGACCCCACATTTGATTATTATACCATTTTATATTCAGATAAATGTGTCACAAATTGTCTTAAAGTTGAAATTGCGCCAAAAACCGCCAAAAATGACAGAATATGCTAATCAATGACTAGAAGATAGTTAACTACACATAAGCTACATAAATTCATCAACTAACCAATCAGAAATGTCCTGTTGCTTCTACATGTCACTTCTTCTCGAGTCTCTCCATCATTGTTTGACTCCGGTTTGAACATTAAAGGCTAAAAGTTTTGAAATTTTCAGTGCATGTCTGTGTGAGGTAAAAGGACACAAGCTCTTGAAGCTCCGCCCCCTGTGCCGGGAGCAGCAGTTTATTTGCAAAAAGTGAAAATTTTAACATGCTATATAAAAATATTTGTGGGGTATTTTGTATAGTATACTAAATTTCATTCACACACACACACACTCACACGTTATATATAGGCTATGGTTACACGGAAACGATCTGAAGAGAAAACGCAAAAGATTTTTTTATTTATTTTTTGTCAATTAAATTAATGCTATTAGTTTGATAATGTTTTGTTATTTTCCTGTACTGGCGCATGCCTGTGACGTAAACGTGCACGCGTTTCACTTCACTTTCTAGCAAACTTTTGCGTTTTTACCGTTTTTACCCTTTAGACGGGAACGCGATGGCGGAGCGTTTTTAAGATTTTACTGGTTTCACTTTTTTGCGTTTTTAAGCCCCAAAAACACAGTCGCCGTGTAAACGAAAGGCACATCCGATAAAATATTTTTATGTTTTCACCCGTGAGCGTTCTCGTGTAAACAGGGCCATAGTCCATTTAAAGAATAATTTGTATTTTCTTGTACTTGATAAGTATGTTATCAAGACTTGTAATCTGACTCAAGTGTTTGATTAGCATTAATATTTACACTTTAAGTGAGGTGACCTTCTTGACATATGCTGTGCTCAGTATGAAGAAGCAGTGAATACTGCATTGAAACGCAGACGAAGTGTTACTCTCTCTCTATGAGCTGCAGAGGGAAAGATAAGGCATTCAATGACAGCATGTTTCAACCTCAGGAAAGAATGGTCTCAGACTGGCTAACCGAATACGAATTTTCAACAAATGCTCATAAATCATTCGAGGTATGTTCCTAAGAGCCCACCCTTGTCTAGCGTTTTGGAGATGGCAAATTTAGCTCTGTCTTTCAGTGCTGGTTCTCCAGGGCTCTGGATGGACGGATTTAAGAATAGTGGCAAAGGCTGGTGTTATTTAGGGTCTAATTTAGTCGGTTCAGAGCAAGAACAGGGACTACGTGAACCTTCCAGAAGCCATCAGTCAAAGAACTTGAGTTTCCAATGGCCTGGCCTTTAAAACAAGTGAAAAAGAAAGTTTTGTTCATACATACATAAGGAATGAATTAGCCAAAAAACTAAAATGTTGTCATTACTTACTTACACTAAAATCATAAAAAAGGATTTACGGGGTAAACGGGGTATTCCCTTGTATTTAGCAATACTGGTTTGCAAATAAAAAATAAATAATGTTTTGACCTAGATTATGCATAATTGTGACAGTAGGCCTATATAAATTATACACACAGCCTTGAGACATTATATAATTCAAACTATTTAGCAGAGGTGCCAGTATAAATCAGAGCAGTGTCTGACACCTGTCTCATAATTTAGAGATGATTTTATGAAACAAATTATGATTTTATGAAAAATGCTTTAAAAAAGACCCCCCCCACCTCTCTCTCTCTTCTCTCTCTCTCTCTCTCTCTCTCTCTCTCTCTCTCTCTCTCTCTCTCTCTCTCTCTCTCTCACACACACACACACACCTTACAGTAATTTACTTTAATCAAGTTTTAATTTAATCACTACCTTTTCCTCGTTTTTAAAATAAACATCCAAAATCTCTTAAAGCATTTCAAACGCATAATTGCATACGGTATTAAGAATTAGCACCTCAGAGTTGATCTTAACTTACAGTAATTTAGTTTTCTTACTTCATGGGCATTCCCCCCCAAACTATATAAATATCAAGTTTTATGCAGACTAAAACACCAAAAATAATTGCCAATGTGGTAATAAAAATTACCTTGATATCTTCTTAATTAAATTTAACAGGCACTGCATGTATTTCTACAGCAAAATCAGACAAAATACTGAATAATTATTGTTTCATTGTTTTATTTTTCTATTTTTTGCAATGAACTCGAGGTTGCTACAATTATTATTATCATTAAAGTTACCAAAGAAAAAAGAGAACAGAGCTCTATTAACATAACTTCAGTTGTTTTCTTCTACTAAATAGAGAAATATTCAAATAATCGTGGTGTACAGGAAATCCAGCAAAGTTTAATTCAGCCTTCTGCTTTTAAGCAGGCCGATTTATTCTTCAGGCAATTCACGGATAAGCAAAATGCACATACATTGCATGTCTTGTTCAGAACACACCTCAATTCAACTGATTCCTAATCTGTTTGAACAGAAATTCTATCAGACGGCATTCATTTCTACGCTAACAGAAAAGACAAGGCAAACATCCCACTTCCAAGCCCTTTCAGCCCAGACTGCCGCATGACATCGTATAATTCCCAATAATTATTCAAGAACCACAGGTCCTTTTCACTTCTTAATCTGCTCATCTTTTGATAGAGGGAGCGAAATCTCATCAAAACCAGCATCGGAGCTCTCTGACACGTCTGTGGATCACCATCACAGCATGGCATTCGGCGTGCTCAAAGAAAGGCTTTTCATGATATATTCATCTGCACTGAATAATGTGCTCTTGTGGAGACTGATACCAATGGTTTTTTTGTGGGCCCTTTCCATTCTCTTCAGGTTTTAAACTTAAGTTTTTCTGAAAGATTGGCACTTTGGTGTTTCGTTTGCCCGGTTGCTCGTTTTCTGGCACTGACCAATGACGAGCAAGTGCCCGTTGGCAGCAGCGTCGAGACAAAGAGCAGATAAACTGTTGTTTGAGTTGAGTCATTGCATTTTTGTTCTCACTTTTCTGCAAAGCAATGAAATGTTGACAGTTTAAGACAGAGCAGAGAATAAGAATGACTTTTTAATGTTACACATTTCAGCTACACTATAATGCTTCAAAAACACATCTTCCTGGTAAGAAATAGCAATGGAAAACATTCAAATGTAACCAGTTATTTCAAGTGAGGCAAAGGCTACAGACATTTTAGGCACGCTTTTAAGGGATTAGTTCTCCCAAAAAATGTACTCGCCCTCATGCCGTTTCAAACCCGAGTGACTTTCTTTGTTCAAAAAACTCGTGGAAGAATCGTGCTTGCATTGAAGGGGGACTAAGGCATTCAAGTATATGTACTTCAATTCAAATGGCACATATACTTGATTGAATACTTCGATTCAAATGGTATATGTATACACACACACACACACACACATATATATATATATATACACACACACACACACACACACACATATATATACAATGGCAATAAATATATATATATATATATAGGCCTATATGTATGTATATGTGTGTGTGTGTGTGTGTGTGTGTGTGTGTGTGTGTGTGTGTGTGTGTGTGTGTGTGTGTGTGTGTGTGTGTGTGTGTGTGTGTGTGTGTGTGTGTGTGTGTGTGTGTGTGTGTGTATATATATATACACATTTGACTAACTTTCAAGCCTATCTTTTTTTCTTTTTTTTCTTTTTTTTTTACTAACTTCAACAAACTTTCACTGTAAAGCAGAAAAAGAGCTAAGGCCCTGTGAATTAGTTAAAATAAGGGTTATTTATACAACTTCTGCTACTTTCATTTAAAAAGCTGCTGATGCACTTCTTTGAGAAAGCATGTTCGTTCAGCATGTGGGCTCACTAAAGCACTTTTAAACTGCGGTCCAGCCATGAATTCATAGAAGTGCATGCAGAGACACAAAAAGTGTGTGCGCTAAATATACAAGCCTGTAGTTTAAACTGATGTGTCCTTTCTTTCAAAAGTGAGATCTAATTACCGAGGCTGAGGTCTAACACTGTCAGCTTTCTCACTTCATGAAAGACTGAACTTGGGAGTTTAATCGGGTTTAAAACTATAACCTGTACCTCTAGACACCTCGTATTCACTCCACCCCCGGAATAATATCTACATCGCTGGATATTTCTCTAGGTTTGCTGCAATCGAACTGACAGAAGCCATTAATCTCGTAATTAAGCTGCTGCATTTCATATGAACGTACACATGGATTTCAGAGTTTATTGCATGATAGCGATTCTGCATTTCATCACATACTATTCTGGGATTAGTTGTGTTGAATAAAATATTTGCTCTTGAAAAAAGCATACCTTTAAACAAAAATTTAATTTTGGAGAAAAATAACATTATTGAAGCATGTTTTACAAAAAAGAAATTCAGTCTTTCTACTTAAAAATGATACATTTAATTCAATGTGTTACTTGTGTAACGTGCCTTGTTTCAGCCAGTGTTTCACTGACTTATAGGGTACTTTTACATGACAACAATGTACTAAAGTTTTTCCTTTGCGTACAGACGACAATGTTGTCAAAACGAAAAACGCTGTATTATTCATGCCAGACCAGTAGTTGGCGATGTCACTGTGTAATGAAACACTGTGCACCTATTGACTGAAAACGTGATACGCATGACATTTTCACAAATTCCAAAAAAAAAAATGTTTTGTTTACACGGTTACACAGAAACTTGCACTTCTTGCACTTGATTGGAAAAAAGTCCCACAAAATGATGTCAAAAAATAGCGAGTATCCTAGTAAACATAGTCAGTTATGTCTTAACTGTTGAGAAAGTAAACACATGTGTACAGTATCAGTATATTGGATCCGTGCATTCACTCTTAAAGTGACAGCAGCCTAATATTCCTGCTGTTGTCTGTGTTTATAATGTTAATCAAACAACAAAGGACAAAGTAAAAGCAATCACTGCTCTTGACTGAATGACATTTGTAACTTTAATAAGGATTAATTAATAAGGATGTTTCATTTACAGTAAAGTCTATTCAATGTTATTTTACATTTGCTTACTTTATTACATTACTGTAACTGAAAACTACTGTCAGACCTAAAAAATCGCGAAATTGCTGTTTTTGCAAAAACAATTTTGTGAACGGTAAAAATATTTATGGCCGATACATTTTCTTAAGTCACTGGCCATTGGTTTGTTTTAGGCTCTGGGTGTGAAAAAGTGAGTTTCATTTACTGCTATAAAGACATGCCAAATAAAACAGAAGAAAAGAAAAAAACACTTCAACAACTGCTCTCTGAGATCACAAGGGAAATGCTTTATATTTATTATTGAAAAATGCACAGCATTTTCCCTAGTGGTCACAGAGAACAGCACAAATATAAGATTTTTTTATTTAACTTTCCACTCAAATTGTTATACTGATTATTTATTCACTTTCATGATCAATCATCTCTATCACTACTTGAGCATTGATGTCCAGCTAGCTTATTAGTTAAACGATCTGATAGACTTTGAGTACTAAACACAACTGAAATGACTGAGAGATTTACAGGTATCAAGGCCGAAGTGCAGGGAAACGGTGTACGAATGAGTCAGAGTGAGGCAAACACACAGGAGAAATCAAAACCAACGCGACTCGCTCGCTTGTCCTCAAAGAGAGACTGGCACAAAGATCTGCCTTTATCTGCCAATCACAAACACATCTAATCCAATACACAATCCAGTCCATACAAAGGTGTTTGTGTATGCTTGTACTCATTATTTATTCATGACAAACATTTCAGTGTTATCACATCTCTTACTCATACAATATGCTGCTTCATATGATAATCTCTTCAACTGTTGGAAAATACAATCTCGTTTGTATTCATTGGCATTCGTAAGTGTAGAGTACATGTATATTTTTTTGGTTTGTTTTGATACACAATGAAATGTACGCAACCGTTCAAAAGTTTGGGGTTGTAAAGCTTTATTTTTATTTCTATTAAAGGGGTGGTAAAGTATGATTTCACTTTTCTAGCTTTAGTTAGTGGGTAATGTTGCTGTTTGAGCATACACCACATCTGCAAAGTTACAACGCTCAAAGTTCAAAGCAAAAGAAGGTATTTGCTTTTAAAGAAAAGGACAACAACAAATGGCTGGTTGGGACTACACGACATTCCTACCGGGTTTAGTGACATCAGCAAGCCTAAAGTGTACATAAGCCCCGCCCCCGGGAACACAGTCCATGTTGAGAAGAGGAAAAGTTGTTGTAGTCGAGTACATTTGTGAGCCAGCTCAAACTTTAGCATTTAGCTTTTCACATGCAATAGAAAGTCACTGTGTACTGTGCATCTCACTACAGTTCCTATATGAGCGATTTATAGATTACCATGACAGAATATTGTAATTGAAGATAGTTAACTCCACATCAGCAACATAAACTCATCAACTAACCTTTCAGAGACGTCCTGCTGCATTCTACATGTTGTCACTTCTTCTTGAGTCTCTCCATCTTTGTCTGACTCCATTTTAACATTAAAGACAGAAGAGTTTCTGTCATTTTAGTGTGTCTGCGTGAGGTAATCACAGCTGCTAACACACACCAGCTCTTGAAACCCCGCCCTCTGCAGCAGCTCATTTGCATTTAAAGGGCCAGGCACAAAACGGTGCGTTTTTGCAAACCCTCAAAAAGTGACAACTTTAACATGCTATATACAAATATCTGTGGGGTATTTTGTGCTAAAACGTCACACACAAACTCTGGGGACATCAGAGATTTATTTTACATCATGTGAAAATGGCATTTTACCACCCCTTTAATGTTTTTGAAAAAAGTATCTTATAATTACCAAGGCAGCATTTATTTGATCACAAATACGGAGAATAACAGTAATATTGTGAAAGTTTTCTATTTTAATATAAAAACAACAATATTAGAATTAATAATTATAATTCGTTACTTGTGAGTCAATTTGAATATATTTTAAAATGTAATTTATTCCTGTGATGCAAAGCTGAATGTCATATGATCCTTCAGAAATCATTCTATTGTGATTATTTTCTGCTCAAGAAACATTTCTTATTATTGTCAATGTTGAAACAGTTGTGCTGCTTTATATTTTTGTGTGGAAACATTTATAAAAGAACAGCTTTAATAATAAAAAATATATATATATATATATATATATATATATATATATATTATCAATGCACTGTACAGAGAGCATCTAAAATCTTTTTACACATGCACAACTTTATGAATCCTGCAGAAACTGCCAGAATCATTCTGAAATTCACAAAAACAACATTCTATGAAACTCAAAACATTCATAAACATCCATAAAGCAACAAGCAATTAAATCTCTTCTCTTCAATGCAAATCTGAGTTGTATGCCTGGTAATGACATGGACTGGTTTGCCAAAAGTAAAACATTAGTCACACTTAAGTGGCAACCTTAATCTCTACCGCCACAAGCATGCTTCTCTAAGCAACATGTAAAACTTAAATAAATAAACAGCGTTTACAACGTTCCTCCTCATTTTCCTTCCTCCAATGCAAGGTTCAAATATGCTCAATATCTGAGCCTGTGTATGACAGTCACACATTGCATGCTGCATAACGGCAAGTGCTTAGACCTCGAAGCAGATGATTTATGAATGCAGCAAGTTTTCTGTATACACTCCATAGTGTCACTCCAGCTCTGATGCTGTTCTGGGGCTAAACCGAAACTGCAGAGGCCCTTAATGACCCACATTGTGTGTAATCAAATTAACTGTATTTATCGTGGGCTATTGTCATTCGTCTCCGTGAAGTCGAGCATTAATATTTTCTGAAACTCCGCCTTACCAAAACCATCATTTTTTTCTTTTATTCAATTTAGAAATCTTTAATAACTTTCAGCACATCACAACAAATGATGTTGCAGTTTCCGAATTCGGCAACATGTTCATGCTGAGGCAGAAACAAGAGAGTTTTGACACATTTGGACATTAGATGCTGCCAATATGTTGCTATCATAGTTTTAAGTGTCTATCCGAAATGCACATGTACTATACACATATATAACAAGACTGCATGGTGCTATTAAAAGAGTTTTGGAAATTAAAGGTAGGCTATAATATTGGTTTAAAAATGTTAAGAAAATCTCGGTACCAGAATTCATCTTTGCCAAAAAAGCAGCAAGCAATGTAAGTCACTCCTCCGCATGTTTTAAGTGGAAGGTTCAAGCTGAAACTCTTGCAACAGGTTTCCTTCTTGGTTACGGTTACTGGTGGTCATTCACGTGAACTTTTCTTTATAAATAAGCCTTTAAACGACATTTTGAATGTTTGCAGTATCCAGAAAGCTGCTGTGACAGAATCAAATCATCGGTCAACTTTAATCTCTGCATCGAAATCTTCAATTCTTGATGGATGTCAGAAGACTAATGCTTAAAGCCAGCATGAAATGGAAGCCTTTTATTCTCCATTTTGGTGTATATTTGAGGAAAACAGCTTCTCAAACAAGTAAATAAAACACTTTAGTTTAGGTTCCAGTTCTTACTGTTAACTAGTTGCTTATTAGCATGCACACTAGGATATTGGCTGTTTATTAATACGTATAAAGCACATATTAATGCCTTATTCTGCATGACCATAATCTACATCGATGAATCCACCCAATACCTAAACTTAACAACTTATAAGCAGCGATTAGGAGTTTGTTGAGGCAAAAGTCATAGTTAATAGTTAGTCAGTATATGTGTCCGAAGCATAAATCTGTTTTCAGAACACATTCTACGGATCCCCTAAACCTTTCCCAAACTTTTTTTTGTCGGAGACCCCCTTTTTCCCCAAGAATATATTTTAGGGCCCCCCTTACATTTAATGATATCGTCGCTCTTGTAAGCTTTCAGCAAGGATGACAAAATATGTTGTTGTCAAACAAACGGTATGTTTACTATAACCAGATATGTTTATGCAAAAATAATAGCCTATAATATTGAAAATACAATAACAAAAACATCAGTAGGCCCAACGTAAGCCTAGGAGTAGCCCATAAATTGGCCATATTTGAAATGCAATAACAAAAATATGCACACTGGTGTGTAGGTAAATAAAATAAAGAATATAGGCTATTACTAAATGACTGCTGTCTGGGAACTCAATACTTGCATGTTATTTGTGAGGCTTTATCAATGTGAGGCTTCATTTTTGACACTTTTGGCGCTATGGCGAGCGATAAACTTGCGTTTATGAACAGAATAATGCGTCTTTCAGAAGAACATTGTAGCCGGAACTACTTCTCTCTGTGTACGTCTATGACGAGTCACGCATGCACTGGGCTACTCCGCAGCGGCAGCGATCCGAACCAGTGTAAAGTAGTCCCAATGTAAACACTTACTATAGGTGTACCATAGTGGTTCAGGATAAGACAAAAACATGGATTGGAAAATGGATTCATGATGAACTCGCTCATTATATACATTTTGTAAATTTTGAACAGAAAAAAAGTTAAGGACTTTTATTTAATGTTCATTGCTCAAAACTTTTCAAAATGTGACGCGACCCCCACAGAGCTCGCTGAGGCCCCCTTGTGGGCCGCGACCCCCATGTTGGGAACCGATGCCCTAAAGGAACATGGTCAGGCTTGCTGTAGTCGTTTACTTTACTGTATCAGATTTATATATGAAGCCGCAAATTGATAGCGGCTTCATGATGCCTGCAATATAATTATATAATTGCAAGAAAACACAAAAGCACTGAAATGTGTCATGTCCTTTCTGAACATAGTGAGAATTGGACCCTAATATAAAGTATGACCAGAACAAAATTAGAGCGGGACTTGAGTTTGTCCATGGGGAACTGATTGGATGGTTGTGGTTTGCTATTGGTTGATCTCATTTGAGTGACAGGTTGATCCCGCCCTCATGCCAGTAAACACATCATCAGAGAAGAGAAGAGCTGCCAGAGGAAGGGGGAGGTATTTTAATTAAAGATTACAAGGGCACATAATAAAAAAAATAATGATGTGTACGGATAAATTATGCATAATAAATTCAGCAGTATTATCATTTTTTGATTTCATGGTAACTTTAATTCATTAGCAAACACCAGTAAATGCCTTGAGCGGTCCTCCCTATGATCTCTTGTTATTGCCAATGTTCTTATTATAGCACGCTATAAATAAAGAGAATTAAACATGAATGATAGACTTCCAGAGGCTGAACCTGAAATAATCATGTGGCGTTGCCCTGTATGAACAACACGTCACACTGGTGTCTCGTCTCGCTAAGCATATGGCATCGCAACTGTGATGGCTTCGGGAAGTTGTGATCTTCTTCATGCGGTGAACCACAGCAAGCATCAACAAAAATGCCCGAGGAAGTAAAAACAGCTTGTTCCAGCCTGATAAATTCCAGCAGAAGTTTCTAACGTTGCTGCTGTTGATTGATAATCAACAAAAACCAACAACAGCAGAAACATTTTGTTGTTGAGACTGTAACATGCACGGCAGATGGAGCGCTGGAAGTAGGCTGATGTATGCGAAGATGGATTTTTTTTTTTCTGTATACAATATCAAAACTCATCATAATTGTAAACATTTGGTAACACTTTCACCGTTCAGAAATCTTGGGTCGGTAAATTAATATTTTCACTCAGCAACATTCAAATGATAAATAGTGAAAGAGACATTTATAATGTTGCAAAAGGTTTCTATTGCAAATAAATTATTATTCAAAGAATCCTAAAAAAAAAAAAGCAGCACAACTGTTTTCATTGATAATAATCAGAAATGTTTCTTGAGCATCAACACTGTAAAAAAAATTTGGTTTAACTTAAAAAAGCAAGTTTTGAGTTCATTGTAATAACAAATTTGAGTTAATACAATGAAGAATGGTTGAATAAACAGAAACTCAAAATAGTATGTTATCTTCACCACATTAGTTATCAAAGTTGATTTGACAAAAGATAAAAAGGTTGTGATAACAAATCATGAAAATATATATTTTTTTTACAGTGAAATCATCATATTAGAATGATTTCTGAAGGATCATGTGACTCTTAAGACTGGAGTAATGATGCTGAAAATTTTAATGCAACAACTTTACATTTAAATATATATTCAAAGAGAATACAGTTATTTTAATTTGCAATAATATTCCACAATATTACAGTTTTTACAGTTTTTTTTGATAATTAATTAACTAATTAGACGAACAAAGAGACTTTTATCAAAACATTGATTGCAAAAAAAAAAGAAACTTTTGAACAGGTATTCTTTAATTATTTAATAAATAATTATTTTCATGTTATGGCTGATTATGATGACAACCAAAAAATGGGTGATAATAAAATTATATTTTGTCTAAATATTTGTCTAAATAAATATGTAATTTTAAATATTAGTTAACATTTAGTTAAGTTTAGTAGTGTGCAATGACAAATACATTTGTTACAGTATTTATTCATCTTTGTTAAGATTAGTTAATAAAAAATACAGCTGCATGTTAGTTCACGGTGCATTCACTAATGTTAACGAACACAACTTTTGATTTCAGTAATGTATTAGTAAATGTTGAAATTATTAGTTTGTGTTAACTAATGACTAATGTAAACTAATGAAACCTTTTTGTAAAGTGTTACCAGTTGAGTTAACATTTATCTCTTAGTAAATTGTTAGTGTTTTTAAAAGATTCAAAACAAAATAACAATAAAGGTAATTTGCTGTAAATGTAAAAATGGGGAAACTCAGATATCCAACATCAACTGATACCAGTAAACGTAAAAACAAACAAAAAAACTGTCACCATATACGATATAAGCCCATAACATATCATGCATCCCTCTCAATGCATCTGAAAGAAAGGAGTGCGATACACAGCAGATTGACTCCTTCTTTTCACCCTCTAGCCCAGTAATTTTGATTTGCTTCAGATCAATCTCGAGCACTCTGGTCTCAAGGATCAAACATGATGGGAATTGGCTGGAGGTGAGAACCTCCCCTCACTGTCTCTCTGTACCTCACCTTTTTTCCCCCAAATGACTTTCCGACAGAGGAATACAGTAATAGGCCTCTCCATTTGAACTAAACAGCCTCCTCAGCAGCAGAAGATGCCCAGGGGCAGTGGGAAAGCACACGGAAATCTCATTAGGCGCAATATCATACCTTTTTCTACAGGGTCCTGTCACGGAGCCGGCGAGCTCAGGCACGGGGAGTCTTAAAGGACAGCAGTCGGAGCGGAAGAGCACCTTAAAGGAGCACGCCGCACTAGATGTGCCTTTTTCCTCTGATGCTTTCATACGAAAGCTGCAGCGCTGCAAATTTAATACTTGTGTGGAAAGGATAGAGAAAGAGAAGTAAAAAAAAAACTGCACAAACCAGCAATATTGAACCGTCCCAGGTGGGGAGCCAACACTTGCATACCAGGCACATATAAACACAAGCTTCCCCACAGATAAAAATAGATAACTTCAAACAAACTTACACTCATTGAACACTAGAGGCTTACTAGGGGAAATGATTCCACTTTGCTCCTGAGAAAACACTCGCAGCATTTTCAAACAAATCTTCATTAAAATGGAACGGAGGTAGCGAGTCTACGGAAAGTTCCACTCGAGTGTGTGTGTGTGTGTGTGTGTGTGTAACGCCAGACTAAGGCGGGGAGGAACTCGGAGCCGTTTGTCAAGAAGCATTTGGTTAGGTTTGCTGCACACTGCCGTGGGCTGGCGGCGGATGGCTTTGTGCTTACCAGTCAATAAACACCTTGAGAACTGCTGCTCACTTTATGAAAGATTATTTGCAAAATTCAAATAAAAGAAGAAGGCGCTAGACTATGTTTAAACTCATTAGAGCTTTGTAATAATAAAAGTTGTGCAAAAGTAACAGAAAGAATTAGTTGGCAATATGCAACAAACAATCCATATCATTTGGTTGCTTTCGCAGCCTCGGAATTTTTATGAAGGAGAGGTCGGGGCAAGTTGTCACAAGGAAAGGTGTCATCTCAGTAACTACAAGATTTATATATTTGTTTATTTTACTTTTTTTATAATTATTTTACTTTTTTTAACTATATATATATATATATATATATATATATATATATATATATATTATTTTCATTTTTTTTTTTTTTCATTGTCAGGCCAGGACAGTGTATTTAAATACAGTTTATTACATTATTTGTAGGTCAAAACTATTTTTGGATATTACATACAATTTCTGTCACATTATTTTGTAATGAAAGCCTCCTCTGTGTTTTTCAATTGGTTTGTGTTCATAATTGATCCACTGTCTAAGGCCACATTTACACATAGCCGGGTATTTAGAGAAACGAATATTTCTCCCCCTCCGTTTTCAATAATAACATCGTGCACACAACCCGCATAAATACGCCGTCGAGCGCCTTTATAACTATGCTAAACCTATGGGCGGCAGTGTAGGGAGAAGGATAAAGCCATGCAAGCCAATCAGAATCCTCAGAATCGACAAGAGAGAACCTAAAACCCCGTTTCTCCCAGTTGACACGACAACATATAACCGGCGTTTTCAGAAATCTCCACTTTGGCCGGAGTTTTTAGAAATGATCGTTTTCTGGGATAAAAACGGCGTTTTCGTGTAAATGACAGGCCAAAACGCAGAGAAATATCTGCGTTTTCCCATCGTGTAAACGGGGCCTAAATATGATTGAATGACTTATAATAGACCGCTTAATGACCTGTTCCCAAAGTGTCTGGAAAAAGTCAAATTGTTTAATGATTTTTTTTTTTTTTCGTTGCCAATAACAGCAGAAATGATGGCAGTTTTGAAACAAAGGTTTGCCTTTATACAGAAAACATTTTTGTAAAGCCCTGGGGCCTCATTTATAAAACTTTGCGTAGGATTTGCGTCAGAAGTGGCGTACGGATGAAACATAGGACGTGCGTACGCACAGAAATATTCGGATTTATAAAACCGTGCGCACGCACATCCTACGCAGTTTTCCCTTAATAAATCACAATCAATTCTAAATATAGCGCAGCTTTTGCGGCTTCATGTCACGCCCATAGTTGCCCATAAATAGTCCGTGAAACGCCCACCTGTTAATATTCATCGATTGCGAAATCATGGCAAACACAGAGAGGAAATAAAAAAAACGTAACTTCACTAAATGTGAAGTAGAAGTTTTCGTTGGCGAGGTGGAAAAGAGGAGAAAAATGTTGTTTGGAGGGCACAGTGTGGGCATTACTAATGCCAAAAAGGCACTTGAGTGGCAAAAGGTTGCAGACGCCGTAAATGCTGTAGCCTCACAACCTCGGACCGTGGCCGAAATAAGAAAGAAATGATCGGACAAGATCAGCCATTGTGCGTCATTGCGCATTGTGATGGGGCATTTTATTTCCATCCATTTAATTGCATCTGACAAGCTACAGATGTCGGTTATAATCTACGTGAAATTGTGAATAGTTCAGTGCAAATGTTATTTCTTGCAGCTTTCTGAATGGTTGAGACATACGTCATACGTTTATCAAAAATAAAACAAACTAAAGGCATATGCATGAATACCATGATTCCGTATAGGCCTATAGCTGATGAAGAAATTTTTACTATGAAAACAACTTTCCCCAGTGGACAATTAATACATCTATCTATCTATTTATCTATATATCTATCTATCTCCCTATTTATCTATCTATATGTCTGTTCTGTATCTAATTGCATCTATATCTGCTCCGCCAGACGGACACATTGACGAAAATATCAGTTTTGTACAGTATTTCGTTCTGTTTACCATATTATTTATGAGGATGATTTGCATAACATGCCAATATTATTGCAGAACATATTTCACTTTTCTTTTTGCAAATATGTGTTAATTTGCATTTCTGTTGTAATTTTCGTTTGATTTTGTTTGTTTTACACTGAAGATCGATCGAACGGGTGTTCGTGTAGGCTGTTAATTGTAAGACTTGCTTTGTGAAGTCTTCATGTTATTTATGAGAGGCAGTATTGCCATTTCTTTTACACAACGGTCTACAGTTTCACACACTTTCACGTGTTTCTTCCATCTGCCGACGGTGTCGCCATTTCTCATTTCACCCGTTTTTGTGCGTACGCCTGGGTCAGAGCTTGCGTGAAGGACCGCACATTTTCCCGTGAAGTTTGCTTTTTATAAATACCAATTATTGCGTAGAGAGCGGCGTACGCCTTCTTCTGTGCGTACGCAACGTTTATAAATGAGGCCCCTGGGGCCTCATTTATAAAACTGTGCGTAGGAACCTTACTAAAAGTGTACGTACGCACAAAAGCCAAAAATGGCGTACGCAAAAAAAAAATCGTGCGTACGCACACCTGCACGCAATTTTCACTTTATAAATCACAGCCTACCTGATAATTTGCGTACGCAAAAAAAAAAACATTTACCGCCCTTTCTCCGCCCACATTCAACCATATATAGACAATGCAAATTACCTCATTAGCCATGCATATATTAAAGGAGCAAGGAAATTTGTGTTTTTTAAACCATAATGAGTGATAGGCCTACATCCATTTAAGAATGGAAGTGAAAGAAATTAAATTTACGTACTTTCAGCATATAGTTCCTTTTATGTCTTTAAACTAAACATGCATGTATGTATCTTTAGCACCCATAATGGTGATTTAATGTTATTCTTCTGACCCAAAAATTTTCAACTGTAACTCCTCCAAGAGCTTTAACTCTACAAACTCGGGTCAGACCTTCAGACTGTTCTGACTTGGTGTGTTATATCTTTTCAAACTGTTTTGACTTTCAGTTTTCTTAAAAATGTATATAAAAAATCATAAAAATCCCATAGACTTACATTGCAGAGTGCTCAAATTGAGCCAAGACAAGGTTGGGCCATTAGTGTACAAGCCAAAAACTCAAATCTAAACTCCCTGAATCCCTAGACTCAATTAAACTACCATTCTAAATCTATCTATCTATCTATCTATCTATCTATCTATCTATCTATCTATCTATCTATCTATCTATCTATCTATCTATCTATCTATCTATCTATCTATCTATCTATCTATCTATCTATCTATCTATCTATCTATCTATCTATCTATCTATCAAACTAACTTATCTTTCTTTCTTACTAATCTATCTATCTATCAAACTTTAACCTACTTTACACATCAAACTACTTTAAACTTCTTCAAACTCTCTGGTCCGGCTTTCTCAAGCCAGCTTAAAGTTTGTCTCAACATTTTTTGTTGTAACTGGGACTTATGAGCAACTTGTAAATATTGAAATATGTCAAACTTAATTTTGCCATTTTGCAAAGGGTTAATTCCCTTTATCCGCAGTCAATTCCTCAACTCACCATCAGTGTCGCCAAACTGCTTTGTCTTCAAAATGTGCGTACGCATGGGTCAGAGTTTGCGTGGAGGTGCGCATATTTTCACGTCAAGTTTTTCTTTATAAATCCCACCTTTTGCGCAGGAACTGGCGTACGCATGTTTTCAGCCCTGTTTTGTGCGTACGCAAGCTTTATAAATGAGGCCCCTGGTCTGCATAATCTCATGTTAATGGTTTAATCACTGTAATAATAAAAAATAAATACAATTAAATTAAATTAAATTAGCCTACATTAAATACAATTCAATTATTTTTTAAAATAAAATAAAATAATAATAAAATAAAATAACTTCAAAGACTAAAATAAATACAATTAAATTAAATTTAAAAATAATAAAATAAACAAATAAACAAATAATTAAATACAATTAGCCTACATTAAATACAATTAGCCTACATTAAATACAATTAAATAAAATTTTAAAATAAAATAAAATAATAATAACATAAAATAACTTCAAAGACTAAAATAAATACAATTAAATTAAATTAAAAAAAATAAATAAACAAATAAATATGTATCTATCTATCTATCTATCTATCTATCTATCTATCTATCTATCTATCTATCTATCTATCTATCTATCTATCTATCTGTCTGTCTGTCTGTCTGTCTGTCTGTCTGTCTGTCTGTCTGTCTGTCTGTCTGTCTGTCTGTCTGTCTTCTTATCCATATCCCAATGACCATCAGGGTGACCAATCTTTCTCGATGTGATGTTATTTATACTGTCAAAATTTGTATATACTGACCCAATAGCATATATTTTAAACTAGAGCCAATCAACAATTTAAAGCATAAGTTAGTAAAGTTTGACTTCATTCATTTCAGAAGCATTTTGGCAGTAGACCAATGTTATCTTCACAGTTCTTACCCAATTACAAAGTAAGCTCATGCCAGTAAGCACTCTCAGGTGCTTATAACAACCCATCTCCAACAATGATGCATTAATTGAAACACCAAGGTGTAGTCCAAGTATGGTGTCTAGTTTAATCCCAAGTTTTGCTTTGTCTCTGCCAGCCAACTCTGCAAGCAGTGCGATCTGCTGCTAGTTTTCTACATCACACGTTGCGATTGCCACAGAAATGGAACAAGTGACACCTTTTTTCACTCTTTTTTTGTTTCAGGCCTAAATGAATGGGCATCTTTGTTTAAATTGAGCACAATAGCACAGTAGCTGGCTTTGATTCCAGAATTCAGCCCTTCACATTATCAATACAGTATGTCTCAATACAATCCTGTAACCATCTGCACGTTTTCGACTAGCAAACATCCACATTACACTGAATCCACTGCAAAACTCTTGTTGTTCTGCAAGCTTTGGAACCTCCAAACTAAAAGGCTGTTCTCATCTTATATGTGCTGCACATTTTTCTTCGCACCCTCAAATGATACTCACAAGCGTCACAACACTTGTTCAAAGCGTCTGGATTACCCACAAGCCTCCACCATCCCTTCCCACACTCCCTTCTGAGGTTATGTAAGATGTTGCTTTTTGAAACATCGTCTGAGCATCTCACTATGCCCGTCCGACAGCTGTGTTGTCAACCACATCCACACTGCTGTTCTAACCTGATTCAGTCAAATGCTGACAGTTAAGAGAGAGGTAGACTCCACAACAAGGGGCTGACATGCTAAGCAAATATTTTTTATAGTTTCATATCCGTGCCTTTCCATGAAATAGCAGGGGAAGATCAGCAATGCCAGGTGTGCCAGCGGATGTGAAGAGACTTTCCCCTACATTGCGCGTGTCTCCATGGACACCTGGGCAAGTTCATAACGGTTTAAAACAGACACAATACTCTGATGCTTGAAGCTGAACTTTATTAATAGAAAGCTGCGATTAAGCAAACAGGGAGTAAACCAACATCAATCATTTATGCAGATGCAAGAAATAAATACTATTGTTTGCACCTCTAGGACTCTATATTCCCAACCAGAGATTGTGTTATCAAACTGAAATGTTGAAAATAATCAGTTCTCATATTCATGAAGTCATCGTAGTCATCAATCTGATACTTTCAAGCTATACTTTCAACAGAGAGCCTGTGGTGTGTTTCCAAAAAGCATTGTTAGCTAACTATAGTCGCAACATCCGTTGTTATCAGCATAGTTCAACGAGTTGGTGTTTCTCGAAAACATTCCCGATAACACACGAGAATGAACCTCATTGGTTCTTGCAGAAGTTCAAACGTGCTGCGTAACACGAGAATGAACCTCATTGGTTCTTGCAGAAGCTCAAACGTGATGCATAATATGAGAATGAACCTCATTGGTTCTTGCAGAAGCTCAAACGTGCTGCGTAACACGAGAATGAACCTCATTGGTCCTTGCAGAAGTTCAAACGTGCTGCGTAACACGAGAATGATCCTCATTGGTTCTTGCAGAAGCTCAAACGTGATATGTAACATGAGAATGAACCTCATTGGTTCTTGCTGAAGCTCAAACGTGCTGCGTAACACGAGAATGAACCTCATTGGTCCTTGCAGAAGTTCAAACGTGCTGCGTAACACGAGAATGAACCTCATTGGTTCTTGCAGAAGCTCAAACGTGATATGTAACATGAGAATGAACCTCATTGGTTCTTGCTAAAGGCTCAAACGTGCTGCGTAACACGAGAATGAACCTCATTGGTTCTTGCAGAAGCTCAAATGTGCTGCGTAACACGAGAATGAACCTCATTGGTTCTTGCAGAAGCTCAAACGTGATATGTAACATGAGAATGAACCTCATTGGTTCTTGCTGAAGCTCAAACGTGCTGCGTAACACGAGAATGAACCTCATTGGTTCTTGCAGAAGCTCAAACGTGCTGCGTAACACGAGAATGAACCTCATTGGTTCTTGTGGAATCTCAAACGTGCTGCGTAACACGAGAATGAACCTCATTGGTTCTTGCAGAAGCTCAGAAGTGCTGCGTAACACGAGAATGAACCTCATTGGTTCTTGCAGAAGCTCAAACGTGCTGCGTAACACGAGAATGAACCTCATTGGTTCTTGCAGAAGCTCAAAAGTGCTGCGTAACACGAGAATGAACCCCTCAACCACTCAATTCATATGGATTAGTTTTTACGACCTCTTTATGATCTTTTTGAAGCGTAAAAGTGGTAGTTGTATAAACTCAATGGAGGGACATAAATCTCTCAGATTTAATTAAAAATGCCTTCATTTGTGTTCCGGAGATGAAAAAAAAGTATTGCAGGGTTGGAACGACATGAGGATGAGTAAATGATAGAATTTAAATGTTTGGGTGAACTAACCCTTTAAAGCAGTGTAGTTACTAACAGGTTGCTCGTAGTTAAGCATTATGAGTTGTACCAGTAGTATTTTATAAAACATAAATAAAAGCTCAAACGTGCTGCGTAACACGAGAATGAACCTCATTGGTTCTTGTTAAGCTCAAACGTGCCACGTAACACGAGAATGAACCTCATTGGTTCTTGTTAAGCTCAAACGTGCTGAGTAACACGAGAATGAACCTCATTGGTTCTTGCAGAAGCTCAAACGTGCTGAGTAACATGAGAATGATCCTCATTGGTTCTTGCAGAAGCTCAAACGTGCCACGTAACACGAGAATGAACCTCATTGGTTCTTGTTAAGCTCAAACGTGCTGAGTAACACGAGAATGAACCTCATTGGTTCTTGTTAAGCTCAAACGTGCTACGTAACAGGAGAATGAACCTCATTGGTTCTTGCAGAAGCTCAAACGTGCTGCGTAACACGAGAATGAACCTCATTGGTTCTTGCAGAAGCTCAAACGTGCCACGTAACACGAGAATGAACCTCATTGGTTCTTGTTAAGCTCAAACGTGCTGAGTAACACGAGAATGATCCTCATTAGTTCTTGCTGAAGCTCAAATGTGCTGCGTAACACGAGAATTAATCTCATTGGTTCTTGCAGAAGCTCAAACGTGCTGCGTAACACGAGAATGAACCTCATTGGTTCTTGTTAAGCTCAAACGTGCTGAGTAACACGAGAATGAACCTCATTGGTTCTTGTTAAGCTCAAACGTGCTGAGTAACACGAGAATGAACCTCATTGGTTCTTGTTAAGCTCAAACGTGCTGAGTAACACGAGAATGAACCTCATTGGTTCTTGCAGAAGCTCAAACGTGCTACGTAACAGGAGAATGAACCTCATTGGTTCTTGCTGAAGCTCAAACGTGCTACGTAACAGGAGAATGAACCTCATTGGTTCTTGCTGAAGCTCAAACGTGCTGAGTAACACGAGAATGAACCTCATTGGTTCTTGCTGAAGCTCAAACGTGCTGAGTAACACGAGAATTAACCTCATTGGTTCTTGCTGAAGCTCAAACGTGCTGCGTAACAGGAGAATGAACCTCATTGGTTCTTGTTAAGCTCAAACGTGCTGAGTAACACGAGAATGAACCTCATTGGTTCTTGTTAAGCTCAAACGTGCTGAGTAACACGAGAATGAACCTCATTGGTTCTTGCAGAAGCTCAAACGTGCTACGTAACAGGAGAATGAACCTCATTGGTTCTTGCTGAAGCTCAAACGTGCTACGTAACAGGAGAATGAACCTCATTGGTTCTTGCTGAAGCTCAAACGTGCTGAGTAACACGAGAATTAACCTCATTGGTTCTTGCTGAAGCTCAAACGTGCTGCGTAACAGGAGAATGAACCTCATTGGTTCTTGCTGAAGCTCAAACGTGCTGCGTAACACGAGAATGAACCTCATTGGTTCTTGTGATGCTCAAACGTGCTGCGTAACACGAGAATGAACCTCATTGGTTCTTGCTGAAGCTCAAACGTGCTGAGTAACACGAGAATGAACCTCATTGGTTCTTGCTGAAGCTCAAACGTGCTGCGTAACACGAGAATGAACCTCATTGGTTCTTGTGATGCTCAAACGTGCTGCGTAACACGAGAATGAACCTCATTGGTTCTTGTGATGCTCAAAAGTGCTGCGTAACACGAGAATGAACCGCTCAACCACTCAATTCATATGGATTCGTTTTTACGACCTCTTTATGATCTTTTTGAAGCGTAAAAGTGGTAGTTGTATAAACTCAATGGAGGGACATAAATCTCTCAGATTTCATAAAAAATGCCTTCATTTGTGTTCCGGAGATGAAAAAAAAGTATTGCAGGGTTGGAACGACACGAGGATGAGTAAATGATGACAGAATTTTAATTTTTGGGTGAACTAACCCTTTAAAGCAGTGTAGTTACTAACAGGTTGCTCATAGTAGTTGAGCATTATGAGTTGTACCAGTAGTATTTTATAAAACATAAATAAAAGTGGCAAAAATTGTCGGTGAAAGAATTGTTTTCCCTTAAATATTTATTCCTAGCAAGTAGTCATTAATGGAACCAGAGCATTTAAATTCCTAACCATTTTTCAATTGATGACAGTGGGGGAAAGACAAAAAAAAATGGAAACACTGCTCTATTAGAATTATAAATGAGATAAAAAATGTGCTCTACCACAAAAGCCAACAATCAAATCAAATTATCAAACATTACAGAATTAGCGGATCACACTGTAAGCCTGTGTGAGCCATTCTTTCGTTTTCTCCACTGGCTTTCTGTTCAGCGGATTTCATTCAAATCTGTCCAATTTGTCAAGTTTCATTTTTTTCATATCAACCAAAACCAACAAAGAGCGTAGAAAAGAAGGCATTACTCGCTCTATTAAGGTTGCAGCCTTGCAGGCATTCTAACACACACTGAGTAAAGTGAATAGATGTGCTTGCCCAGCCAGTTTTGCCCAAATGTCCTTGACCTCAGAGACAGCCTGCATGAATAGGTATATTATGTTGAAGAGACTGGACTGGATACCTTTGAGCCACTCTTTCAGCCCTCTTCCTTCTCCTCTTCTTTTTTTATAGTTTGATTGTTCATGTCCTGATTTATAACAATCAAGCGCCGTCTCTGCGATGATGTACTTTAACACCAGCGGGGCCGGCGAGCAGAAATGGGCCCCGTTGATTGCGTCGTACGGTTCACGGACGGGTCTGATGTAACTGAGGGTGAACGCAGTATTTCACACGTGGGAAATCTCATGAGGAAAGGTCTTCAAAGTGACCTGACACTCAAAACACGTTTACTGCACCAATAAAACACTCTAATGGCGAGAAGATAACACCAAGTATGATCTGAGAGGAATAGAAATAACTGACACCGTCCAGAAATCACAAATAATCACCTTGAATCAGCCACACAAATGGCGTAGTATTCAATTCTATCATTATTTCCACAAGCCTGATGTGTCATAGCCTGGTTCTACCAAACTCTCGTACATTTCATTTGTACGGAGAGTCTGGCCTCTCTCCATTGACAAGCGTTAACTTCCTTGAAGGTGGGTACTCTGTTGAAGTTTATAACTATTGGATCTGCCCTAGAGTCATAACCAATCTGCCATAACCAATCACTAACGTTTTGTCGTGAGTCTCGTGACGTATGACGATTCAAACTAGCGCACGACCTCAACGTCATCGTTCTCAGCCACTCCCTCTGTTCGCTGATTGGACCAGCAAAAAAATTGATCGGAGAAAACCCAAGAATATACCACAGACCTAGCCTGGGAAAACCCAGACCACTCTCAGTTGTAACTGAGTTAGGGTCTGGCAAAGCTCCATAGACAATTCATTTCCACAGGGGCGTCACCAACGGACGTCGCTCAAATGGCTCTGGGCGCAATTGGATAGATCTAAAACCAATCAGAGCGATGAAGGACATGACGTATGCAGAGCCCATTCGTTTAGCCACCAAAGGGGCAAGCTGGTATATCAGACTTTTTCCGAATCCAGTTGGTAAGACAGCAAACACATCTTTTTTAGATATGAAGGCTTCGAGTGCTGTTTTTTGCTCGGGTTTTAACGAAAATGACCATTTATCTTTGTAATGTACAAAATCTGCGTCACCGTCGCTGCTCTGTCGTCATCGTGTAAAGCCCGCCCCAACGTTTCTGATTGGTGCCGCGATTTCGACGAATTGGAAATGGGTTTCAATGGGCTCTTTGCCAGACCCACTTGCAGAGCAAATATAAATTTGCCGGAAGTAGTCTGGGTTTTCCCTGGCTACCACAGACCTAGTACTGAAGGGAAATTAAAATTGAGCGAAAGTACGTAGGAGGGCGGAGCCAGGCTAGATGTGTCATGCACTGGGACACAAAATCAAGAATGTATTTCCATTCAACAACCACAACCATCAAGCTCCAAAAAAAAAGACCACCAAATGTATCATAATATTAGTAGGCCTACATAAGCAAAAAAGAAACCGCATATGAAAACCCGCAAAATACAGTCGAGTCGATGCTACAAATTTGAATTTTGAATATTAGTAGAATAAATAAAAAAAACCTGCACATTTGAATGCAAAAACCATGCATTTGAATTTTTGGCGTGTCAAGAGCTGATGACGTAACTGACGCGGTTCGTTTTTGTTAGCTTATCCAGTATACAGCGTGGTGTGGGTGCGTTGTTGCTTTGAAAAATGGCGGGAAAAGGCTTCCGGCTGACGAAAACCCTCTCAGATGGTGGCAAAAAATCTTGCAACGACATACTTGACCATACCTGGCTCATGGGTCAGAGCTTTTTGTAAAAAAAAGTGCTCAGCACTCCGTCTGGTGTTTCTGACTAACAATATGTAGATGTGGAGTGCGTAGAAATGGATTGCTTCTGAATGGCAGTTTGCTATTTTCATGTAGTAATGTACATTGCGCTGTTTTCTATTGTAACCAAATTTTCCTTGCATGTATAGCCATTAAGGAAATTATATTTTATTTAAGAACAATTGTTTCAAAAGTCATTTCATGTCAATAAAAGATGTGACGCTTGATTTGGTTTATATTTGCTTATTGCACTCACTTGCCCCCTCTTGTGGGCATAGGAGACAATACAGTTTTTTCCTCTAACATGTAGTATTGCCTTAAGAATTTGAATATATACGAATTTTGCTCATATTTAAGAAAGAAATTTGAATTTAGCTTTTCAGCCATTTTGACAGCCCTAGTAGACCTAGTAGAGCGGCTATTGTCCAGGTGCAGGTTTTCCGAGAATGAGTTCTGACCATTTACGAGTGTGAGTTTGGTTACAGAACGTGGTTGTATCAAAACTGTGTGTGAACGTAACCATAATAAGAACTCAAATACA
Source organism: Phoxinus phoxinus (assembly GCF_949152265.1). Taxonomy (NCBI): domain Eukaryota; kingdom Metazoa; phylum Chordata; class Actinopteri; order Cypriniformes; family Leuciscidae; genus Phoxinus; species Phoxinus phoxinus. Next base: position 35,046,353 of record NC_136881.1, read on the forward strand.
GACTTGACAGCCGTATTCTGCTGCTGTGCAAACTGCCGTACAAAACAAGCTGCATCAAGTTTCTTCAAAAGTTTTACTTCTGGGCTGAACAGAAAGGGGGGGGAAAGCATGTTGAGTAAATAATGACAGAATATAGGGTGAAATATTCCTTTAAAATGGTGCCAAAGTAAATAATTGATCGCAATATTCAAGAAATCACTTTTTCGTTTCAGTTTTTGAGCGCCTGCCATCGCCGCGGTGCTCCAGTTTTCATTCCGAGCTATTCGGCTTTCAACACATTTTGTCATTCAAATGTTTTACTGCATATTTCCCTATGCTCTTTGTTCATCCGTTTGCATCTGGGCCCGTATTCCTCCCTTCCGTTTGCTGCAGTACCATCTGCTCGGAGGAGAGTGGTACCTGGACTGGCACGGCTTTGCAGGATGCGGTTGCCTGCCAACCCTGGCTTGGATTGCCTGTGGATGTGCCAGCCGGGGTCCAAGGAGCATGAGCCAGACTGGTGTGAAGTTAGAAGCATGGTAACCAGCAGGGGAAGAGGAAGTATTGCCCATTTGCATCAAACCAAGGTGTAGTGGAGGGCGCAGGCGGTCATTTTCAGATGCAGGTTTGGGACACTGATGGCTGTACAGTACATGTAAGGTGATAATTAATGCATGGGTTGACAGCATTAGTTAACAGCATGATATTTTTGTTGGGTTGCTGGGTTAGCATACACTCAATTTGTTCACTTATTCATCTGCATGTCTCATTTATGTTCTTGCTTAGAAAAGCCTATTTCTAACTCAAAAATGTGTGCATTATTCACAAAGACTAAAAAAAAAACCATGATATACTATACCGTGATGCATTACCACTCAAACACACAGTTTGGGGTATGTTTTTTTTTTTTTTTTTTTTTTTAATTTTTAATTGTATTATTAACTCTTTCCCCGCCATTGCCATTTTCCATCATTTATGACACAACGCTTCCCCGCCATTCACAGAATTCTCCGGCAATCCACTTTTTTATACTGTTATACGGTAGGGGGCGCTATTACGCATCTTCTGAAAGAGTACTGAATCTTCCAATCTAAGGGTACGTTTACACGTCAACGATATGCTTAAAACTGAGTTTTTCCTTTGAGTTTTCCGCGTACAGACGACATCATTGTCAAAACGATCCCCGTTCACACGGATCCGCGAAAACTACTAAAAACGCTGTATTCAGGCCATTAGATGTCAATGAAACACTATAGACATAACACGCAATACGCATGTGTATGACATCATTGTCTTCAGAGATTCACGTTTTTGTTGTTTATATGGAGATCGTTTTCAAAATCTTCCACTTTGAAACGTGTAAATGACCGGCCAAAACGCATTAAAAGTTTACCTTATTTTAGTTGAACACAAAGTATTTTTGATGGACACAATCTACTTAATGTATGTTTTGATCATGATTCTGAATCCGGTTCGGACATAGTCTTTGATAAAAACGTGATTTTGTTGTGTTCGGATATTCATACATCAAAATATACTGGGGGCCATTAAGTTTTCCTGAAAAAATTGTATCTATATACATATGTGTGTGCGTGCGTGCGTGTGTGCGTGCGTGCGTGCGTGCGTGTGCGTGCGTGCGTGCGTGTGCGTGCGTGCGTGCGTGTGCGTGCGTGCGTGTGTGTGCGTCTAAAACGCATGGCCACTACGAGCTTGAGAATGTTTGCAATGTCAACATTTTTGCAATTTGCTGCCATTCTGAACTTGAAATCTCCATATTATTCTAGGAAGCGGCCCTTGTCTTGTGAATTTAATCAGTGCTGCATATTTCTGTGCCCAAGTTTTTTACAGCTTAACATCCATACTGAAAAAAATCAATGTACATACAGATGGACTCCGGCTGGGATGCTGCCCATTCATTTAACTCAAGCAATATCTAGCAATTTTTCTATTCCACATTATTGAGTCTGAATGGAAGCAAAATGGCTAATAAGCCTAAAGCCAGTGTCAGAGGGAAAAAAAAGATAAAGTTTCAGACATCTTAGCGCAAGATTATAAAATCACAGTCAAGCACAAGAATTATATTACACCAAAGGCTATTTTATGATGCACTTCATCTCAAATGTGATGCCTTATCTATTAGAACTGAGGACTTTCAGTCCTACTGTCCCAATGTTTAAAAGGAAACTTAGGGACACACAATCGGCGTCGTTGCGTGTCCTTGAAGTGGTGCGGATTAAAGAAGGATCTGTGGGCTTGAACATTAGAGCGGCACCCTGAGAAAGCGACTCCTGCGATTTCATTTCAGCATCTCTCAGTGTGAATCCTGACAACACTCATTTCTACAGCCTGGATGACTTTCAAGTCTCCGGCAGATCTCCGCAGCTTCCGCAATCTCTCCTCCACCTATCAAATGAATGCCCTGTGATGCCTATTTAACTTAAAAAAATAAATTACTGGAGTATCGGGCAGACCACCTGGTTCAATAAATGATGAATGGGATGAATCGATTAATAATGCATTGGAGCAAGTCTTCTAGTCTGTTTGATTGGCAGTGCTAAGAGACTTAAAAGGGAAGGATGTGACACAGCCGGTCACAGGAGCGAAGCTACCAAAACATATTTCTTTGCTCTTTTTCCTCCCCCACTTGTGTCAGGCTAACATAAAATAATGCACTATGTTATATCACTCCAACAAGCCGTGTAACTTTGCGACTAGTATGCATCTTCAGCATTGATCTTCTCAATTTCTCTAGGATACAAAGCTCGGAGTGCACAAACTCAAGCACAAACCACTGGACCGTGACTGACGCTCGCTTTTATCTCGCCTTTCTGTTCGCTTATCTTGTCGAGGGCGCGAGCGAGCGGAGGCGGATGCGTCCCAACCTTTTAGCGTTCCAACCTCATCTTTCCCCCATAGTGAAGTGGCCCATGGGACGTGCGGATAAATCAATTAATCCTGATCTCTTGTGCCGATCCGAACGGCCTGATCGCTAATGATCTGTGGCCTGTTGCAGTTTAGCGCTTAACCAATTCATCATCTCTCCACCTGCACTTCCCACGCTGCTTTACATATAAATTACAGACCGGCGGAAGAAGAAGAAAAAAAAAAAAACAGGTCGGACAGTGCCATCTTTATTCCCCGGCCCCCTGGTTTCATTTGCAAAAACATTAAGACAGTGGAAATGAAAGCTGATGGAAAGGGAGATGAAGGAGGAGAGGGATGGATACAATTATCAGATGCCTATCATCACTTACCACCGCCTCGGAGTAATTTAAAATCATGTACACCTTCACAACAACATGAAGACACACTTCAAGGCCAGAGAAGACATGAAATGGAAAATCTTGTTACATTTAAATTGTCTGCTAAGCTAGAGAATACAAAGTGCCTAGCATATATTAACGCAATAAGCCACGGGTCGTGAGCTAAAGTGATTTCATCGCGGGGTAAAGAGCGTTCCGAAGCACAAGACGAAGCAGGGCTGCCAGAAAACGATTTAACTGTGGTAAAATTACTGTAGCTCATAGACTCATGTAGCTTATTGCTTAAGACGCTGGATATGCTAAATGACACCAATGCTAAATGTATTAAAGGAACACTCCACTTTTTGGGGAAATAGGCTCCTTTTCCAACTCCCCTAGAGTTAAACAGTTGAGTTTTACCGTTTTTGAATCCGTTCAGCCGATCTCCGGGTCTGGCGGTAGAACTTTTAGCATAGCTTAGCATAGATAAACTGATCTGATTAAACTGTTAGCATCTCTCTCAAAAAAAAGAACCAAAGAGTTTCAATATTTTTCCTATTTAAAACTTGACTCTTCTGTAGTTACATTGTGTACTAAGACTGACAGAAAATGAAAAGTTGTGATTTTTTAGGCCAATATGACTAGAAACTATACTCTCATTCCTGTGTAATAATCAAGGAACTGTGCTGACGTGCCAGCAGACTCAATGATACTTAGGCCTAGAAAATCACAACTTTTCATTTTCTGTCGGTCTCGTACACGATGTAACTACAGAAGAGTCAAGTTTTAAATAGGAAAAATATTGAAACTCTTTGGTTCTTTTTTTGAGAGAGATGCTAACGGTTTAATCAGATCCATGTATCTATGCTAAGCTATGCTAAAAGTGCTAACACCAGACCCGGAGATCGGCTGAATGAATTCAAAAACGGTAAAACTCAACTGTTTAACTCTAGGGGAGTTGGAAAAGGAGCCTATTTCCCCAAAAAGTGGAGTGTTCCTTTAATACATTTAGCATTGGTGTCATTTAGCATATCCAGCGTCTTAAGCAATAAGCTACATGAGTCTATGAGCTACAGTAATTTTACCACAGTTAAATCGTTTTCTGGCAGCCCTGCTTCGTCTTGTGCTTCGGAACGCTCTTTACCCCGCGATGAAATCACTTTAGCTCACGACCCGTGGCTTATTGCGTTAATATATGCTAGGCACTTTATATTCTCTAGCTTAGCAGACAATTTAAATGTAACAAGATTTTCCATTTCATGTCTTCTCTGGCCTTGAAGTGTGAAGTGTGTTGAAGTGTGTTCCAAAAAAAGTGGAGTGTTCCTTTAATATTACTGATCAGAATTAGAGCTGCACGATTCATCCAAATAAAAGCGAAATTGCGATTATCAAATGGCAAAGACTGCCATTTGATTAAATAAATATATGTACTGCATGTTTCTGAGCGAAGTGCGGCACTATGGTCTTTAACACACGAACGCCTCACGATTCAGTGTCTCGGAGCGGCTCGGTTCACAGTCTGGGTCATTTTTAACATGCATTTGGTAACGCAACATGCGCCAACCATCTTCCCAAACCTGCAATGAGAAGAACTTATAAACCGGCTGTGGACAACAAAAGAGAAGCCTTAAGATTCACATGCAGATTTCCACTAAAATAATAGCTCTATGGTTTACTATTTAAAAATGAAGAAATTAAGACATTAACAAATATTAGTATTGCTAGTTGTACTGTAAACATTTTTTTTTATTTAAATATATTATAAGTTTTGTTTTAAAATAAAACAAATTAAATTGTTGTTTTTTATTTTAACGGTGAAACAAATTATTTCTTGTTTTTGTTTAATATTTTTATTTAGTAGTAGTAGTAGTAGTAGCATAAATATTATTATTATTACGGTTATTGTATTGTCCTGTTGATATATAAATTCAGAAAATTTGGTCAAATTGGCAAATCAGGGGGAAAACCATCACTATTAGGTTTTTCCCCGAAAGCATGCAAAAAAAACAAAACAAAAAAAACAACGCAGAGTAATCAAGTTTCATCCACTCAGAATAGCCCTTCTATAATAAATAAATGAGTATGTTGAGTTAAACTAAGATTATTAATCTAACAGACCTTTTTGAATGAAAGCGAGGCTGAGGATAGACATACATCTCTTCAGTGGGTTGTACTGTCATTTAATATATTTTTGGATTGTTCTGCAGACGAAACACTGCAAAAATATACTACCAAGAAAGTTTCAGTAGACAAAAAAAAAAAAAAAAAAGTGCTAGGCAACGATAATCGTGATTAATCGCATCCAAAATAAAAGTTTATGTTTACATAATATGCTTACATTATTTTGAATATATAAACACACATATGCATGTATATATTTAAGAAATATCTGCATATATATTTATACACACTTTTTATTATATATGTTAATATTTTATAACTGATCTGTAATTTAATTATTAAACAGTTCATAAGAGGCTGTTGATGAGTGCTTAAGCCGTGTGGAATCTCAATTGGTAATGTGTTTGTTTTGAATATAAATGACCGGTGGAGGAGGTAATGTCTCCGAACGGCCATGGAAACGGTGACACGCGGAGGTACTTGATCAAAGCTATGGCTAAGAGGAGCGCAGTCTTTTAGCGCTCTTGAGGGAAGTGAGGTAAACATGTTTGGACATAAGCAGATGCGGCAGGTGCCTCCAGATGTCTTCATCTATCTCCGAAGTGTCTTTTCAAAGACGTCTCACACAGATGGGCCTTGCCTAGTACAGGCACGCGCCATACCACAATCTTCATTTTATTAATTTTTTTATCAGAGCTCGCATGAGGTGGTCCGCTACGCCGCTTCTGAACGCACATCATATTTAACGTCAAGGAAAAAATAAACAAAAAAAGTGGGTAATGCTGAAGAAATCTACTCAAACCTACTCAGTGAATCAATTTGCACACCGTTTTTTTTTATGTTTGGTTTGGCAGGCCTCTTCAAAGGAGTTTTTTTTTTTTACATTACTTATTTAATATATTCATTTACACCCTCCTTTGATATGCCATACCTTCAAAGAGAGGGAGCTGCATTCTTCCACCACAGCTGTTTGATGTTGCTTTACAAAAAATATGTATTTAGCTTCTTTTTTTTTACTGCCATTGACCGGATATGAATGCTTTGGTGTGGATGTAGCACAGCTGTGCATTGTGCCTGGCAACGGCCTTTAGCTTTAGTTTTAGTCACTTTACAGCACAAGATATCACAATCACTGCTAGCGGGATAGTTTACATCCCCCCCCCCAAAAAAAAAAACCAATTGTCGTCATTTACTCATACTGTCATTCCAAACTCGTAAGGTTTTATTTCTTCTGTGGAGCACATTAGAAGATATTTTGAAGAATGTAACAGCTGTTTTTGTCCATTTTATAAAAACAATAGGGCCCTATTTTAATGAATAAGCGCATGGTCTAAAGCGCAGGGCGCAAGTGCACTCAGGATGTGTCCGAATCCACTTTTGCTAGTTTAACGACGGGAAAAATTGTCGGCGCCCCCGGCGCATGGTCTAAAAGTGTTGTCTCTATTCTCTTAAGGATTAATGGGTGTGTTTTGGGCGTAACGTGAAATAAATCTCATCTCTTATTCCCTTTAAAAGACAGTTGCGCTCACGCCATGGCGGATTCGCTATTTACATGGCGGAATTTGCAAGCAGAAAAACTGCACGCTTTTCTAGCGAGGAAACGGATTTGCTCGCACAGACCATCTACGGGACAAGCCGGATTCCACCATACACAATAATAATATTTTACATTGCAATCCTTTTATTTGTAATATTTGTGCTGCTGCACATCCCTGTGTGTAATAATAAGCAGTGTACGTGTGTTGTGCACCCGCCTATAGGCGCATATTACTAATACGCCCTTTAAATAAAAAAATACAAATATTTAGTCTATTTCAGTCTATTTCTGTTGCCTCAAAATAGCAACGCGCCAACAATGCGCCTGAACACACCTCGTTTTCAGACCAGCGGCCCATGGGCGAACAGATGGGCGCAAATACATTTGCTATTTAAACAATGTGGCACAGGACGTGAAAATGATAACTGCGTCAGGCTGAAACTAGCAAAACACACTTGCGTCGCGCCTGGCGCCGCATTGCACCGGGTGTATAATATGGCCCTAAATCTTTCAAGCTCCAAAAAGGACATCATTTTAAATCCTGAAAGTAGTTTTTAACACCAAAAGATTTTCGTGTTTCGATTATGACAAAGAAGTACTAATTATAAGATAAAAGTCAAAGTTATGAAAAAATGTTGAAATGCTGAGATAAAAATGCCTACTTATATTATAAAAAGTCAAAATTTTGACATTTATCTCATAATTGACTTATCTCATAATTAATAATGTCATTCTGCCATCATTCTATGAGATTCTATGTCACCATTATATGTCATAACTATGGCATTTATGTCATACCCACAACATAATAATGATTTACACAAGGATTTTTTTTTTTCTTATGTGGTGGAAATTATCTTCTATTCCTTTAAAAAATTGTAATGAAACAACACCGGTAGTATCTTCATCCGAGACTACCTGGAATGTGTTTAAATTGACTTAGTCTCAGCAATTTGGGATAGCGCTCAAGGCACTGCTGTCTCTTTGAAATGGGACAACAGTTTGTTAATTTCACCTCTTACATCAGCTCTCTGAAACAAACACCCTGTTCTGAATGCAGTGGGATTCTCCCTACGCCTGGCCGATTACGTCCACTAAGCCAAATCTAGTTCAAAAATAGGGCCTGGCCTCTGCATTTTCAATCCATTTGGGCCTCTGCATCAATGTCTTGAAGCATTTCCCAGTTGTTTCTGGTTGTCAGCTAGTTTGGAGGGTGTGAGCAGGTTTGGGTTGTAGCGTGGTAGCAGCCTGTATTGAGGTGCTGCATGTTTAATGGCATCTAGAGGGAATGTCAATTACACGTGTAAGATTGATTTGGCTTTTCTGTGCTCCACGGAGATCCGCGTTGATTCCCTCGGACTGTATCTCACACCTCGACTCACCTACACACACACACACACACACACACACACACACACACACACACACACACACACACACACACACACACACACACACACACACACACACACACACACACACACGCACACACGCACACACACAATGTATATTATCAATCTTTCTTTCTTTCTTTCTCTTTCTTTCTTTCTTTCTTTCTTTCTTTCTTTCTTTCTTTCTTTCTTTCTTTCTTTCTTTCTTTCTTTCTTTCTTTCTTTCTTTCTTTCTTTCTTTCTTTCTTTCTTTCTTTCTTTCTTTCTTTCTTTCATATACCCTGAGAATTACATGAGCATATACTGTAGTAATTTGTCACACCATTTGTGGGTTACACTTTATTTCAATGGTCTACTTTCAACATTATATCAGTGACTTATGATATTAGTAATTAGTAAATTTGTAAACTTTAGTAAATTTGTAAACTTTAGTAAATTTGTAAACTTTAGTAAATTAGGCAATTTTTAAGTACAATCAACGTTGATGTTTAAGTAATTTCAACTTACATTACATTAAACTGACTTTTTAGTATATTCTTTTTAACATAAAAAGTTGCCTAACTTATTTTTATCAGTTAAAGCAATGTAAAAACATATGTTGTCATAACTTATTGATCATTTAATTTTTTTTACAGTGAATGAGACCAGGCAAAATGACCAGAATATCATAGAAACTTGAAGGTGGGCTCTTTTGACTATGGGAAAACCACCTGACAACCACCAAAAACACCCAAGCAACCATTTAAAACATCCTGAAAATACATGGCGAAACCACTCACAACTGCATAACCACCCAAACACCCTAACATTGTGGTGCACAGCCAAACGCAACTTCAATTTCACATAAAGTAAGCATTAAATATAGTTTTTAAAGGAGTTTATTGCCCCGTGTCGCTCTTTTGGGCATTTCAGTCGAAGCTTTCGACACTCAAGAATTATTCTATATATCATTTTTTCATAATAGCTGTTTTATTACCAGACATTTACGTGGATTAATCCCTTAACTGCCATTTAGTCTGGAGTCAATCATAACACAGATGTCAATATCACCAAATTGCTTTGCTCTTGAGAGGAGAAGAGAGGTAATAATCGCTGACAGCATGCGAGGCAATAGCAATAATTGCTTTATTCAGATGTTGTAATCTCGGTAGATTTGCGAAGTTTAGCCGTGGCATTTTCCAGCATGCAAACGGCTAACTCGCGCAATTATCACAATCCGTCATCTCATCTCTCAGCATGATTCGCTTCTACTGAAAAAGAAAATGTTTTCTTTGGCATTTTCACTCCTGTTCCTGAGGGCCACAGATTGCTTGAAATTCAATTTGTGCCACAGATATACACAGAGCAGGCTGCCTATGGCTGAGATGGGTGTTTCCCGGTGCATTCTGGGATGCGGAAACCCCCTGACTAGCTTTAAGTACTGCTAGCACTCACCCCTGTCAAGAAGAATGAAATGCACGCTAGGAGAAAAAGACTTATGTGTTCTCTGCACACAGTGATATGTCACTCTTGTTTATCTCTCGTTCTGTTAGACGCGTTTCTCTCGCCGTGTCATTCTCTCGCCGCTCAGAGTGAAGTTAACACTTAATCTGTTAATGAACATTTTGAGAAGATCACTAATTAACACTTACATTTGGCTTGCTGCATTATTTATCACGAAATACACAGCGATGACGGTTACATAGTCAGTAATTGCTGATCCTTATTAGAAGATACTATAACTTACTCCCATGCAAAAAGTGCCGGTCTTTCTGAAATTCTGAAACACTACGACAGCAGTAGAGCCACAAATGCACTCTAAAAAAATGCTGGGTTGTTTTAACCCAATTTTGGGGCAAATATGGACAAACCCAAACGTTGGATCAAAAATGAAATTTAAAAATGTAACCCAATAGCTGGGTTTGTCCATATTTGACCCAAAATTGGGTTAAAAACAACCCAGCATTTTTTAGTGTGTAATATTTAGACAAGTTTCACATTTAAGACTGTGGATTTTGAATATTGTGTGTGTGTGTGTGTGTCCCCACATAGATGGCAATATCTAAAATTATTGTTCTTGCGGGGAAATTTTTTGGTCCTCATGAGGAAAACAGCTTATACATTTTTTTGAAAATTGTCCCCTTGGAATTATAAGGTTCTATCTGACATTTTTGTCAAAATTGAGTTATTCACATATTCTTATTCTGTGACAACTTGTTTACATTATGTGATGTTGTTTTTTTAAGTTGTGTACATTTTGGAACTTTTTATTTAGAAAATAAAAAGGTTCTTTCTACACATTCGAATGGAATGCAAAAACTTTAAAGCTCAATATCTCAAAACCAGTCAGAATGCAGATAACCTTATAATTCCATGGCGAAATGTATAAATGCCGAAAGTTGTGTGTGATGGGTAGGGTTAGTGTAGGGGATATAACATACTGTCTATGGAAAGTCCCCATAAAACATTGTGTGTGCGTGTGTGTGTGTGTGTGTGTGTGTGTGTGTGTGTGTGTGTGTGTGTGTGTGTGTGTGTGTGTGTGTGTGTGTGTGTGTGTGTGTGTGTGTGTGTGTGTGTGTGTTTACATCTTCTTTATGAGTCATGAGTCACTACATAACAGGTTATGTTACCTTGAGTCTGACTAATACACTTGTGTTGAACTGAAATTGAATCTAATATCTTGAAAATATATTGCAGCTTGACTAGACTGTGGAACAACACATGGAGCTGGACAAGAAATGAAGTCACACTTACATAAGGGAATAGTAGACAACTCCACTATCTCAACTTGTTTTTTCAGCCTGCATGCGATCATTTACATCGGAAAGCAAACGCTCTTTCAAAAATGTCAATCAGAACTTAATCTTGAATGTAGTGTGATGATAGACGGATAGAAAGCATCAAGCTAAATCTCTGATATTCACACACCTTTCAACATTACTTGATGACCACCAGGCACTGTCCAGAGGCAGTCAACACGAACAATGCAATAGTTATAGCACAGGAAAGTACTTTTGACCTTTGCACCAACATTGCTTTTTACTATTAATACATTCATATTAGCATCGCACTTTGAGCTGGAGGAAATTATGGAGGAAACAGCTGAAAAGATTCAGTCCTTTTAATTACAGTAATCAAGGTAGTGAAGAACAATTATAGACGAATTAACATACACTCTCAAAACACTTACTGAATATCCAACTTATAAGCACTAAAGTGAATTAAAACTAAGATTAAGCAAAGAAATGTCCGTTTTTATTATTAGCACTGCTAAAATTTCCTTATATTGGAAAGTTTTAGCAAATCAGTTGTTTTGAACTGATGATTTCAGTGATTCAATTTAAAAAAATCAGTGAATCGTTGAAGTCATAGCACAGAAAATATAATAATATTTAGCATTTGTGTCAAGATTTTTGGAATAGAAGGGCGTTGAAATCGCAGTCAGTGCATGATGTAATGTTTACAGGTAGTTTAAATATTTAATATAGGCCTGTAAAAAAAATAAAAAAATTCATTTAAAGTTTTTATCTTTAATGTCTACCTTCGAGCAACAACAAAAATAATTTGGAAATCAATGTAATTATGAGAAGTTGTGTTCTGAATTGGCACTTTACTCACCCTCAAGTTGTTCCAAACCTGTATGAATTTCTTTCTTCTGCTGAACACAAAAGAAGATATTTTGAAGAATATCTGTAACCAAACAGTTGATGGACCCCATTGACTTCCATAGTATAAATACTATGGGTGTCAATGGAGACCATCAACTGTATTTTTCAAAATATCTTCTTTTGTGTTCAGCAAAAAAAAAAAAAAAAAAAAAAATCAGGGCGAGTAAATGATCACAGAATTTTATTTTTTTTGGTTGAACCATCCCTTCAATGTCAAACATTAAGCCTATATGCCATTTTCTCTTTCTTTTATGACATTTCTGAGAACAATAAACATCACTGTGACATTTAAGAAAACAAAATTGCGGACTTGCTGAATCGGAACCTAAATTGAATGGTCAGTAAGAAAATCATAAGTCTTGAAAGAAGAAAACAATAAGACGAAGGCACCAGCATCTAATTCTATCCCAATATCTTCCCATTACTCTCTTGCTTTATAAAATGTCTTGCTCAAACGGCAATGCTTGTTCTCTATAGAAACCCCAGCAGAAGCTGCCATCATTCATAGATTGAATAGTGAATATGAGAGAAAAAAAGAAAGACGGAACTCGAGTGGAGCCGAATGAATGGACTAGTTAAGATTGCTATGAAATCATCAACCAGAAATGAATAAAAAATGAAGCCAAAAAGGAGAAACGCTGACTGCATAATTATTTTTTTTTCTAGTTATATAGTATGTATATATTCTGATTCATTCATTAAATGTAATTAAAAATAAAAATGTACGTTGTGTTTGTGATATTGTACAGTTTTAGTGAACACAAAAACGGCCGTCGTAACTCATTTCATGTTTGCAACGAGACCTTTTCTTTGGAATTACATCCACCGAAGAATCGATCACATTTTGACCAGGAACATGTATAAAGAAAGTATATACGCTCAGTTCGGTATGCATGTTGACTTAAACTGAATTATAGCTTGAACTACAACCGGTTTGTAATGCTAGCAATAAGTCAATGTGCCACACTGCTATGAGTTTGACATTTCCAGTAGGGCGCTATTCATTTTTCAAGAGCTTAAAAAAACGACCTGGTATTGAATGTTTGGAACGCGGTTACACTGGAGAGTTATTTGTTTCAACAGGCGAAATTATCTCGAAGGGTAAAATGTTTGTGGTGGCTGTTCATTTTTGTCTAGCAAAGGCATTTTCAGTGTTATTTGTCTTCATTTACATTGCTTGCCAAATACTTCATGGCAGAGCTACCATTCATATCAGAAAAATAAAAATGGTTGCCCTTCAGCTGTCCACCAACAAACCCTTGCACAGGATTGCTTTTATAGTTTTATTTTATTTTATTTCTCTCTTTCTCAGTCTCACTTTAAAATATAACATAGCCTTTTCAGTCTAACGTTTCCAAAAAACGAGCAAGTTTGTGCATTATTTGTGTTAGGGGTCAAGAAAGGACACTGAATAGCAAGATGGTTTAGTGGTGGAATACATTAGTTCTGGCATTTCTGTTGTTGACAGTTGAAGTTTATGTGCCCTTCGAAGAAAAAAAATGGGGTTTATTGCTCAATAAAAAGAAATACAACCTCAATATCACTCAGGTTGGAAATCAAGCGGGTTTGCAAGGCACTATTCTTTGTAAAGCCGTATTGGAACAATACATATTGGGGAGGGGTGATCGATATGTTTCATATCAGGTGAGCATGTAGGAAAAAAAAGGTAAAAAGAAACTTGAAACAACTCAAAACTAGTCATGATGCTTTCCACATCTAGCAAAGCATCGTGCAATTCAGGCTTGAATCGATGTTGACTGCATGATATGTTTTTAACCATCCAATTAATTGCATTTTTGTCAGTTGGTAACATGTATATATATGGCTCTTTGCACTAAACAGTGTTGAACTAAAGGAGGCCAGAAATAGATTTGAGCGGCATTCGTGTGAGACTCTGTCACATATGACAACTGGTGCTGTTTGCATATTTTACAGTGTTCTCTGAGACTTTTTGCAAGTAACTACTTACTAATTGGCTACAAAAAAAGTTGATTCTCATCTTCTGTTTGCTGACAAGAACTTCTTTAGGCAAAATAGTCACCGCATTGCCCTTGACTGAATAAACCGTATAAGATGGCTTTAACGCAGTGACGTCCTTTGGTTATCTGGCTTTTTCCCCTTCAGAAGGAACTTGTGCGTAGCCTGAACTGGTGCATTTCCCAGAGCCTGACAGGATAAAAGGACAGAGGTTTTTTTTTTTTTTTTTTTTTTTTTTTTTTTTTTTTTTAAGAAAGCAGCCTCTATGCCTTGAGGAATGTAAATTAAATTTAAAGGAAATGCAAATTCACGCCTGTACAGTAGAGGGCGCCGCTCAAACAAACCTTTCAGCTGTCATTCTGGATCATAGAAGATTAGGACGCAGGAGAAGAAAGTTCCATTCTTATTTCTTTAATAAAGAAATTAGTAAAAAAAATGAAAACGAGTCAGTGATTTCAGACAGCCGTTGAGCGTACATCGGCCGTACACATGCAGTGCATTGTGGGATTGAATGAGTGCACTCGATAGCTTCCACTAAGGTTTCGGACACCACTACAAATGGATGTCCCCTCAAATAATGTCCCATTTGAGGGTATATCCGATTTCGGATTCAGCCAGTGATAAATAAATTGAGACTAAATACATAAAGTATATCTGTGTTATTTAACATTTAATTAATGTTAATATTCTGAGTTTGTATTTCACTGTTTATTTATTTTGAGGAACTTTGAATCTGTTTCCGTCAAAGTTAGGCCCAATCCCAATTCTACCCCTTTCCCCTTCGTCTACCCCTAACCCTTCGCCTTCCCCTTCCCCTTGACCCTTGAAACAGAGTGGCAAGGCGTAGGGGTGAAAATATTCCCCTAAGAAATGGGACACCACTACTACACCGTTACACGTCATTATACGTCGTCGCCTACGTCACAGGAGATGCGCCGATGTTTATCACAAACTTCCAAGATGCACAGGACAGACCTATGTTTGTCCTATTTTGACCTATTTATTTATTTACTGTATGAAACTGTGTGAAATACCACATTGTGTGGCGTTCATGTGCGTTCAGCTCATAAATACGATCTTTACGAGATGACTTGAACGTACTAATAGCTTGTGTGCTTTGTTCGGGGGAGAAGAGATTTTTTTACAAACGTTTCTTTGAAGGAACTGACCGTAAATATGAACACAAGATTGAATGTAACATAAAGCAAATCATTATTTGTCGTTAAAATACTTATTAAAGTCAACAATTCTTACATTTATGGTCTAATTTTTTACTTGGGCAGCCATTTTTGCGTCTGTAGCCGGTGTATGCAGTGACACTTCTCATACCCCTTCGTTTGAAGTGTGGTCCAGAAAAATCTTCGTTTGAAGGGCTATCTGGCCCTTCCCCTTAGCCCTTCCCCTCCAACCAAAAGAGAATCGAGACAGCCCTACCCCTCCACGTGCACGAGCAAAACAGAGGGGAAGGGGTAAGTGAAGGGGTAAGGGGTAGAATTGGGATTGGCCCTTAGATGAGTAAATGCAGTCTAGAACTACAAGATCCATCATGTTCACACAGCGCACACAACACGATTTCTCTCAGCATGGAGAGATGTCAGTCAACACATGGGAAAAGAAAGTAACTTGCATTGAAAAAGTAACTCAGATAATTCGTTGTAAATTTAAAAGTAATGCATTGCTTTACTAGTTACTTGAAAAAAAAGTAATCTGATTACATAAGTCAAGTTGCAATGCGGTACACCCAACACTGGCCAAAACCCAAACTTCAACACGTCACAGATCCAGCCAACATCAATCTTCATTTCTATTTGCACAATAAAAAAAATCATTATAAACTACAGCTGTTTCTTTATTCATACACTACCTAAGGAAAGAAACTCCCGGCCTACTCAATTATTCCTTATACTGCAATGACACTGAATACTTAATGAAAGTCATCTTTTTTACTTTGCCCATTGTTAAGTTTCCCTGTATACCTACTGAGAAAGAAAAAGACCATATATATTGAGTCTACTGAATACGCTATTCATGCAGCACAGCACTGGGAAAATTAAATTAAGGAATATGATAATGGCAGCAGCTCTGAGTCAAAATGATTGAGTTCAGCTAGTGGGACATACTGAAGTTCATTCCCTGAGGTTCCTTTCTGCCCGTATCTGTCCTGAAAGTTTCCAGTGCTTGACTGTCATCTCACCAACTAATGTGTTAGTGAGTACAGTGTTTAAATGAGAAAATGCCCTCAGATTTGACCTGAAGGCAAGAAAAACATCTGCTCTGTCAAGTGAGGGAGGGAAAATATAATGGGGATGAGGAATTATATCTGAAATGTAGTCGCTCTGATTTGATTTACTGCACAGGAGAGTTGTGGAAAATGCTCATTATAGCGCAGTGCAAAATAGTCATTAGTAAATTATCACAATATAGGAAGGAAGAAAGGAAGGAAGGAAGGAAGGAAAGGAAGAAAGAAAGAAAGAAAGAAAGAAAGAAAGAAAGAAAGAAAGAAAGAAAGAAAGAAAGAAAGAAAGAAAGAAGGAAAGAAAGAAAAAATAAAAAAATAAAAAAGAAGAAAGAAAGAAATAAGGAAGGAAAGAAAGAAAGAAAGAAAGAAAGAAAGAAAGAAAGAAAGAAAGAAAGAAAGAAAGAAAGAAAGAAGGAAAGAAAAAAGAAAAAAAGAAAGAAAGAAGAAAGAAAGAAAGAAAGAAAGAAAGAAAGAAAGAAAGGAGGAAAGAAAGGAATGAAGGAAGGAAGGAAGGAAGGAAGGAAGGAAGGAAGGAAGGAAGGAAGGAAGGAAGGAAGGAAGGAAGGAAGGAAGGAAGGAAGGAAGGAAGGAAGGAAGGAAGGAAGGAAAGTTGATGGACATCAAAAAGCCTAATTTGTGAAAAAGCCTGTCTAAGGCCCATTATAACATTTGCAGATTTTTAATTAAACTTAAATTTTAAAAGTGCATTCTTATTTCCTTGTTCTGCAGAATTGCCTAAAAACTGTATCATGTTTGCAATTTTACATTTGGTGTTGTTGGGTTTCATTCAGTTATTCTCTCAATATCTCTGCTGAAGTGTTTCAGGTAACAAACAAGACCCCTGCATCACCTAAAAATATCCCAGCACACACACACACACACACACACACACACACACACACACACACACAGCCAACATAAGCGGATGTGCTGTCTGGTTTGAGATGGTCTCATAGCCTGGCCAAGCTGGTGTTTAGCTGACTTAGACAGTCTCAAGTTAGTCCACTGACCAGTGGCGAAAATCTCTTTAAAACCACAGAGCAGACCAGCCTGGCCAAAATTGTTTTTTCGTTGTTGTTTTTTTCGTTTTTTTTTAAAAGCAGGGATCCCAAAGCAACACAGTTGACGCTTAACATTCAAAAGCATGAGCTGGTGAGCCAACATCTCAACACCACAAACAATCATAAGTGGGAAACGTGTTGCACAGGAAAGTGTCCTCAGGGTTAATCTAATCAAAGACCACGTCAGTTTAAAAAAAAAAAAAAAAAAAAAAAAAAAAAACTGCCGTGAAACGCATATGAAGCAATCTCTTGGACATCAACAATGGACATCTGTTCGTCTCAGCACCCCAAACCCCTCACACAGCCTTTACACCGACACAAGCACTTTCAGAAACACTCGTTTAGATCCCAATGTAGGGATATAGCCTAACTTCGAAAGATCTCATCAGTGTTTTCACAGCTTTAACACATTGTTTTATGTCCACTTACGCTGCTGTTTTGGCCGGACCAGTGCACCATGGCTTGGTTGTGAGCGGAATCCCCTGTCAGCGCAAAGGTAGAGCTGGTAAGTTTCAGCTCCTCCTGTCGTGATGTGGCCGTTCTCCGCTCTTCCCTGTTCCACCTCAGCTCAGAGCGGCGGACTCGGCGCGCAGCTGGCGCGGTGCTGTTGCCAACAGTCGGCGGAGAGCGCGCACCTGCGGGCGAGCCGGGTCCCTGGGTGCTTCTACGCACTCGGCGATGGTGATCTCCAGGGGCTGAACCTTGAGGACCTGCCCGTTTGAGATTATAAACTTTGCCATTACTGCGCATCGACTTCCATTTATCATCGGCAGGCATTTTCTCTGAGCGAAGCCTGCCTGTATTCCTTTTACGCACAGAGTGAGCGCGTTCGCCGTGTTCGGTTGCTCCGCAGTCGGGCTGAGCAGTTTCAGCACCAGCCGAATTAAACAGCGCCGTTGACCCGTCTCCATTTTTCCCACTAACTTTACCAGAGTCGAGAGCACTCTCCATCCTCACCAATAATTCCCGACCGCTCCACTTATCCAGCAGGTGACATGACCTGCAAGTTATCACTGTTTTGGTCACCGGAACCCAAGCGAACAAAACCAAGAGCAGGGTGCAGAAAGCACTAACATTAACCCGGCAATATCTGATCCCCCTCTCCATCGCTGATAACAACAGGATACAGTGTCCTTTCCCTCTGTTTAGCGTCAGTTATTGATGGAAACAAGTCCTCGTACAAGTTGCAGCGCGGTGAGGCAGCCACAGTTGAGATGTTGTGGGAAAAGTGCTATTCAGCGAAGCGCTCCAACTTGAAGGATTTGATCAAATGAAGCTCTACACGCACTGAGGGGAGGAGCTCGGGGGATTACAGAGGAGAGCAAGACCATAAAGACACGATTCTTTCCAGCGCCACAACATTCAAATTCACCCAGACATTTTACAACAATGCATTCTGCAATAAAATAGACTGACGCAGTTGGAGTGATTTCGTTCGTCGCATTGATTCTCGGTGACGGAACTTTCAGACGAACAGAAAACGAATTTCACTGCGAGACGTTTGTCTGGATGTGAGAGTTATTAGCTGTATATAGCCTAGTTATTAGCCTACTAATAACAGTGTGCAAATTAAATGGCGACTTAAATTAATTTATGTTAGCAATTTACTCGCAGTCTCGGAAACGAATTGCCCAAACGTCTTAAACCATTTTAGTGGTATACTTGTGACATTTAAATGTGATGTAGCCTAATGTTAAAAAATAATTACGATGTTTCATCGATATGTTGCATATACGAACGCTACTTCTATTATCGTCCATTTAGTGTTCTGACGAACTTATAAAACTGTGGTGGTTAATGAAACTAGAAATAAATAGCCTATTCGATTGTTTTATATAAATAACAGGCTTTATCTATCTGACATCCTAAACTCCCCATAATTAGAAACGGATACCGAGGATTTACCAAAGAATTTCAATTCGAGATTAATTTGATGTTCTCGCACGTCTCGGGACAAATTCACATTCTTCACAGCATCCTTTGGATCGATGAGCGAATTGCAAATGGATCTGATGCGCATCAATCAGGTTTTTGTGTCTAGAGCTGTGCTCCAATTTCAAGACAACAAACTTAACAAATGAACTATAGCTAACTTCAAGGCAGAATTGCAGTAGGCTATAGCCTATAGGTGCGCAAAAAAAAAAAAAAAAAAAAAAAAAAAAAAAAACACGTGACAACACGGGACACAATTATACACCTCACCAATTGCAAAATGCATTAAATGGGTTATGCTGAATGCAACCCATACCAGATCTGCAGATGCTATACTTTTAATGCCTTCAGGCTCAGACAGAGACTCTCAGTCTCAGTATCTCTGCCTGGAGAGAGAACTACGCCCTGCTGCATCAAACCATTAGTAAACATGTCTTTAAAAATAAAGAAAAGTCATTATACAGATTAATTCACCAACCTACATTACACATTTCCCTTCCATAACTTATTAGG
This sequence comes from Phoxinus phoxinus, assembly GCF_949152265.1. Classification (NCBI taxonomy): domain Eukaryota; kingdom Metazoa; phylum Chordata; class Actinopteri; order Cypriniformes; family Leuciscidae; genus Phoxinus; species Phoxinus phoxinus. The sequence continues at coordinate 35,065,992 of NC_136881.1, forward strand.
AAGATCTAAGTTTTGTTATGAGACTCATATACACACACAGGATAGAGCTCATTAAAACATTTTCTCACTCTCACACCTTGTTTTGCTTTAGAACTGAATTGAATGCCCACTTTAAAGAAAATCTTTGTTTATGTAGCAAATGTCAATTCCAAGAGAAGCCATGAGATTATCTCTCGCTCCCATGCTCATCTTCTCTTATAATGTCGCCGATAAAGAACATGTTGTCTAAAAATACAACAATCGGAAAATATATTGGATTTTTCTTTTTCTTTTGATAACTGAATACTAAAAAAAAAAAATGTTTTTTACTAAAAATCATGTAAATACACTGCCTGGCCAAAAACGTAAAAAAAAAAAAAAAAAAAAAGGCAAATGGTTAAGAGTCAATGACTGGATCATTATTGTTGTGATTATTAGTATTCTAGCATGTGTTTGGCAACAGGTCTTCTAACCCTAATTGATGGATTCAATTTATTAACCCCTTAAGCGGCACACACCAAATGTACAATATAAAAATTTGTATTATTCATATTTTATATAAAATATATATTTTCAAAACCTGGAGGACTCTAAAAATGCAAAAAAAAAAAAAAAAATCAAAGCCAAAAATCTGAACAAAGTTTTTGTTTCAAATTTTAGGTTGATATCTGAAAAAATAAGCTTTCAGTGAGATTTTGTTTGGGCGCAGTACCAAACTTTTTCACTGGTTGACATTACTGCCCATATAAGGGTGCCTCGATTTCCATATGTTGTTTGAGTGATCTGATCTGAACCATTTTTTTTCCAATTTTCATACATTTTATGAAGTAGACATCCTATTCAGAAGTATAGGATGGTTTGGGAAAAGTTTGGCAGATTTTGAAATGAATTCAACCTCTAAGAAACACAAAAAGAACACGTATGTGCATTATAGCTCGTGGCCACATCACAAATAGTGAATCTGTTATTTTTTTATTTATATTTAAAACATTTTCAGACCTTTTTTTCTAAAACAATTGAATGGATGCTATCTTTTGCTAACTCTTGGCATGAAAACAAACTGAGGTTTCTACCATTCTTTCATGATTTTTCATGTTTCACTATTTCAAAATAAAGGTCTGAACACGCCTTAGGAGTATGAAAATATTCTTGTTGGAAATTGATAAATTACGGCTCCTCAGTCACCAAATATGTAAACTAGAGATTGTAAGCTTTCAAATGATATATAGTTTGTCAAGATTAGTTTAGATTTAGTATAGGATATTACTGTTTTAAATATGTAATGGCTAAACAATCATGTAGGAAAACACATCATGGTCATATTCTAGGTTGACAATGTCAAGATTCATCCACTTAAATTGTGAATGGTTTGGAGGAGCATGAAGAATAATATATATAATAATTTATTTAAGAGTCCAGACCTTAAATTCACTGAAAGTCTTTGGGGTGTGCTGGAGGAGACTTTACAGAGTGCTGGTGTAACTGTCGTTTTTCTGTTGAGTCTTGTTAGTCACATGTCTTTTGTTTTCCCGCCACTCATCCGTTGCCATGTCTACCATCATTACACGTAATGCCCGCCGAACCAGAGACTGTAAACGTCATGCCCGCCGAGCCTGAGATTGTTGACGTCATGCCCGCCGAGCCTGAGATTGTTGACGTCATGCCCGCCGAGCCTGAGATTGTTGACGTCATGCCCGCCGAGCCTGAGATTGTTGACGTCATGCCCGCCGAGCCTGAGATTGTTGACGTCATGCCCGCTGAGCCTGCTTCACCGCTGGTCCTGTCCATCCTAGAGCCTTCACCACTGGTCCCGTCCAGCCCAGAGACTTTTTCAACGCTGGTCCCGTCCAGCCTAGAGCCTTCACCACTGGTCCCGTCCAGCTCAGAGACTTTTTCAACGCTGGTCCCGTCCAGCCCAGAGACTTTTTCAACGCTGGTCCCGTCCAGCTCAGAGACTTTTTCACCACTGGTCCCATCCAGCCCAGATACTTTTTCACCGCTGGTCCCGTCCAGCCCAGAGACTTTTTCACCGCTGGTCCTGTCCAGCCCAGAGACTTTTTCACCGCTGGTCCTGTCCAGCCCAGAGCCTTTTTCACCGCTGGTCCCGTCCAGCCCAGAGACTTTTTCACCACTGGTCCCATCCAGCCCAGACACTTTTTCACCGCTGGTCCTGTCCAGCCCAGAGACTTTTTCACCGCTGGTCCCATCCAGCCCAGATACTTTTTCACCGCTGGTCCTGTCCAGCCCAGATACTTTTTCACCGCTGGTCCTGTCCAGCCCAGAGACTTTGTCACCGCTGGTCCTGTCCAGCCCAGATACTTTTTCACCGCTGGTCCTGTCCAGCCCAGAGACTTTTTCACCGCTGGTCCCATCCAGCCCAGATACTTTTTCACCGCTGGTCCCATCCAGCCCAGATACTTTTTCACCGCTGGTCCTGTCCAGCCCAGATACTTTTTCACCGCTGGTCCTGTCCAGCCCAGATACTTTTTCACCGCTGGTCCTGTCCAGCCCAGAGACTTTTTCACCGCTGGTCCTGTCCAGCCCAGAGACTTTGTCACCGCTGGTCCTGTCCAGCCCAGAGACTTTTTCACCGCTGGTCCCATCCAGCCTAGATACTTTTTCACCGCAGGTCCCGTCCAGCCCAGAGACCATTTCATCGCTGGTCCTGTCCAGCCCGGAGCCGGTCTTGACACCATAGCCTGAATTATTCCAAGAAGCCCGGGACTAATTCAGGAGGGTAGTCCCAGAGCCCGGGACTACCCTCCTCTGGCTTTGCCTCGTCCCTCAGGCTCAGTTGGGCTCCTCTCTCCCTCCGGCTCTGCCTTGGTCCCTTGTCGACCCGCCCTCGCCCTGGGACTACCCTCCTCCCATTTCGCCTCGTCACTCCGTCCCTCGGGCACAGTTGGGCTACTCACTCCTTCCGGCTCCACCTGGGTCCTCGGTCGCTCCAGCTCCGCGTGGCCCTCTGGATCCCCGCCTACGCCTCGGTCACCGGAGCCGTCGGTGTCACCATGTCCCTCCAGTCCCTCAGCATCTCCCTGTCTCGCCGGCTCTACGGCTCCACCCTGGCCTCCTCTCCCACCTGCACCGCCCCCGTCAGTCGGCCCCCTGGAGTCGTCATCCCTACCTCCACCATGGCTCCTCTCTCCGTCTGCTCCGCCCTGGCCACCTGCTCCAACCTGGTCCCTCTTGCTCTCTGTCTGCCCTTACCTGCTCTTTATCCTCCTAATTTCCCTCTCTCCCTCTGCAGTTGGTCCCTCCACGGCGCAAGGACGCGCCTACCGGGAGGGGGGTGTACTGTAATTGTTGTGTTTCTGTTGAGTCTTGTTAGTCACTGTCAATGCAAGATCTTGACCAAAATGTTATGCAACTCTTGATGGAAATAACATCACATCATTTATATGAGCTTTGCAACAAATCTATTTTCCCTCACAAATAACTACTGCATTTCAGATATTTACCATTTACCCCCTGAAATCCTTATTAAATCACATTGAACAAAATGTAAAATCATAAAACATGTTACGTCTGAAATTATGAGATCGATTCAAGGATTCAAAAAAACCAAAAACATGTTACTGTAGACCAAATGACTTCAAATCTGACCTCAAAGTTCAGGCTACATTTTTAGGTGTTTAGTATATAATATAACATGCATACATTAATTGTTTGTGCATGTTACTCTCTATCTCTGTCTGCCTGTGTGCCATTCCTATATGAGTTAAATCCACCGCCTTGTCATTCTAAAAGCATTAAAATGACTAAGAGCTAGACAGGCCTAGACTCACAGTATTAAATAGATATATTGTATTGGATTAATAGCACAGCTATGGACAGGCCTCCAGAGATGAGAACACACTCATCACTTTCTCTCTTTCTCTCCCCCTCTCTTTCCATAGGTGCTCACGAAGACATCATGGTCCATCATCTTATATCCCCCCCCTGCACATCCCAGAAATCAATGCTATTTAAATGTGATCTACCCGACACATCTGTTAAAACCAATGGGGATATTTGAAGGCCTCGCTCTGTGAGCTGAGAGCAGGTAAGAGTGATAGAAACTCTTGGCACATAATAGCACTTCCTGGAACAGATCTCTCGGATTTATATGACTTATTTGACGGACAGAGGGCTGAATGTCACTGCTGAAGTCTTTTTATTTTGTCCTTGCAGTCAACTGGTTTGACTGTGAAAAGCAACGTCTTTCAGGGAAACCAGACACTTCTGCTGGTATTTGTCAAATTTGCACTTAATATGAGCCGTGTCATCAATCCGAACAAGTTCTTCTATTCTGGCAGGCAGAATTATGGGAGTGAAAGTTTCAAGGTTTGGATTCATGTCAAATTAGGCACAGGTTTCAGCCTGTTGTCATCCGTGTTCCCAGGGCAACAGCCAAGGATGGCTATTACAGGAACAGTCGCAGATATCATGAAAGCCAAAAAAAAGACACAGATCATAGCAAAAGAACGACAGAGCTTGCGTATTTGATTGGTGCTCAAAGCAAGGACGTGGTTTTAGTCTTGGCTGCCAATGACTTGTGTAGCAGCAACAGTTGAGAGACCAATAATTAGCTAGCACATGACTCACAGAGGCTTCGCATCAAAGAAGAAACTGAGAACAAAGCAAAAAAAACAGGGGAAAAAGAAGAAAATACCAGCCAAACACCCAAGGGTAAGCTATATCTGCTCTAAAAACCCTTTGGTTCCCTTGTCCCGACGAGATTGTTCTTTTTAATAGAGCTATTTCCTCACATTATTTGGTATTCTTTCTCTGTAAGGTCCAGTGGGAAGGTCAGGAACAATCGCAGAGCTGGATCTCATCCTGTAATATTTAAACTGAGTTCAGACTCTAGATGCTTGCGCTCTCTCACACTCCCTGTAATAATTCATAAAAAATTCATAGCAGAATCTCACCATAGATATACTATAGGATTAGGTTAGTATTTAAGTCTTGATTAGAATGCAAGTCAGGCATTCTCAATGGCATTTAAATGCTTTGGGCAATTACTTGATATTCAGTTCATGCTTGTCTATAAAATATGGGGGGAAAGATCAAATCAAAATTCTACAAATAAGGCAGATGCTATTTGCACCCTGGTGTAAATAGTGGGAAATGACATTTGCAGCATGTTGTAAATAACAAAATAAATACTGTATATACCTACTACAAGACAAAATGCAAATACTTTGGAGATCTGTTAAGCTGAGATCAGACTGGATACATTAAAGGGATAGTTCACCCAAAAATAAAAATTATGTCATTAATTATTCACCCTCATGTTGTTCCAATCCTGTAAGACTTTTGTTCCTCTTCAGAACACAAATGAAGATCTTTTTGAGAGATTTCTGATCCTCCATTGACACCCTACGCAACTACCACTTTGACGCTTCAAAAAGTTAATACAGAGATCGTAAAAATAATCCATATAAATTGAGTGGTTTAGTCCCAATTGTCTAAAGAGACTCGATCGCTTTAAATGATGAACAGATTTAATTTAGGCTTTTATTAACCTATAAACATTGATCGAGCTCAACCGCACCTGCTTGACAAGCGAGAACAAACCTCTTGCAGAAGCTCAAACATGCTGCGCAACATGAGAATGAACCTCATTGGTTCTTGCTGAAGCTCAAACGTGCTGCGTAACGCACAATAATGAACCTCATTGGTTCTTGCACATCAAGCAAACATGCTTGAGCTTCCATTAACCACAACTGATGTGTGAGTGGATGAAAGTTTATATATGAATAAAAGCAAAATTAAATCCGTTCGTCATATAAAGTGATTGATTTAGTTCTACATTTTCTGAAGAGACATATGGATTAGTTTTACGATCTTTTTGTGAACTTTTCGAAGCGTCAAAGTGGTAGTTGCATAGCTGTCAATGGAGGGACAGAAAGCTCTCAGATTTCATTAAGAAGATCTGTCGTCATTCACTCACCCTTATATCATTTCAAACCCATAAGACTTTCATTTATCTTCGGAACACAAATGAAGAAGTTTCATTTTTGGGTGAACTATCCCTTTAACTGTTTGTTTCAGAGGCTGTTTACATGGAAACTATTGGTCTCATTATAAATATTTTTACAATGGCTCCTTCTCAGCTATTCCATATTATACAGCCCCTAATGTATTAATTTGTAATTCAGCTCATGCAACTATCCAAAGTACTATTTTTAGTTCCTTATGAACAACATGGGTTTAAGAATGGAGACCATTCATGAATTGCACAATTATGGTCACTAGTCCAGATCTGTATCCATCACTTTAATCCACCACAAAATTGCATACTTCATTCTTAACACTTCACTTTATTATTTGTCTTCCGACTTTAACCATGATGCTTATGTAACATACAGAACAGAACAGTTAGAAAGCCAATTAGAAAGTCATATAAACTGCTTAATCTCATTCTCAATATTGTCATATTTGGAATGAGACCTATACGATTACTGCAGTCCATATGAATATAGTTACTGCCTGTAACACCAGCAAAGCTAACCCATACGGTTCTCATTGTAATATCAAAACCGAGGTCCTGCCAGAATGCCAGCTGCTCCGTACTCGTGAATTTCACCAGCAGGACTTGAGTCGCTGCTGTTTCAACAAATTTCCTGTGGCACCTGCCGATCCAAACCCCAGGTAATTCGGCTTCCTCTTTGCTTCCTTCCCGCCATCCTACACCATCCTCTGAACCTCCAGTAATTATTCGAGACAAAATGGGAAATGTTTGATTTCCAGCCAAATACAACAGTCACTTCTGCAAGATGAATTAATTTACCCCTCTTTTCACATTAATCTCTTATTGGAGTCTGTTATTTGTCTGGAAAACATTATAACTCAATCTGACATAAGATTATGCCACAGAACTATAATTAGTTATTTTTTGTGTGTGTGTGTGTGTGTGTGGGGGGGGGGTTACACTTGTTGATATTTCAGAATCTGTTTCCAATCATCGAGACCCTAAATGTCCAGCACTCAACAATAAGAGTATCTCAAGAATGAAATGTGTATTACAACAAACACACTGAAGCAAAGTATATTGGCTGTTTTCTGACAGATTATAGCATTTTTCTCAAGGGTAAATTAAATTAATCTTCAGATTGCTTCGGCCCATTTAACATCATCTTTGGCAATGCTCTTCATATAATTCAAACGTATTGTTCAAATTCACCACAGTGTCAAAATTGAGCCAAATAACGTAGCTAATATGAGAGTAATCTTAATTTAACACTATTTTGATGGTCCACTTTAGACATTCCACCAACTACAAGTAACTTTGCAAGTACATGTCAACTTTATACTAACCCAAATCCTAACCTGAAAGTCTACTAAAACCAGTTGACATGTAGTTGCAGATTAATGAGAGTTAGTTGATCACAGTTAGTAGAATGTCTAAAGTGGACTAACAAAGTAACAAGTAACCAACCTTAAACAAAACATTCATTTGTGCATATTTTGTTCAACATAATGGTGATGAGTGGCCAATTCAGTTCAAATTCCAACTCAAGATAGAAAACCAACTCACAAATTCAGAATTTTCCACAACCCTATCCCACAATTCAACACCGCACCATCGGTTGGGATTTCATTGGGCGGCCCAGATTAGTGCAGTACCTTTGCCCTCCCATTTACTTTGCTTCGACTACAGGTCTATTACCCACCATGAGAACAGCAGTATTTCCTTTCCCCAAATGCTCATCTCTTTCCATTCAGGCACCTGCATCAGTGCCTGTCATTCAAACTCACTCTCCTCCTGTGGTCTTGATGGCTGCAAGTGCACCTGCAGTGTCTCCTCCTGTTCCCTGCCGCTCAATCTCTTGCAGCCCCTACATTTTCTACCTGTTGGGCCCTGTCAGCCCATCGTGGTTTTTAATGACTGCTAGCACAATTTCAACTGGTGAGTTCATTTGCCTTCTACTGTGGTTATGGGTGATTGCTACTGTACCTATTTTCCATCCAGTCTACCAATCATCTTCCTCATTTTCTACCGCAGCTAGCTGGATTCCCTGAGTATACACTGCAAGAACAACCAGAGAGCAAGTGGCTTATATTGTCTGTATCTCATGTTTGAAGTTTCACGCCACCTCTTTTGCAATCTTGGTGACTGCCACTGAATTCGCAGTGCTCCCTTTACACTCTATCCCTCTTGGATTGTTTTTATGTTCATTCATCCAGCATTCTCTCAAGTTCCACTCCTTTTCCCCAATCCAAATATCAATATGTCAGTAGTCAACATTGCTGATAAAAAAGTGTTGTCATACTCAGTATCAGCTCACTAATTCTCGGCTCATTTCGAGTTGACTTAAGAACTGCTCAAACAGATTTGTGAATGAATTGCTCAGACCACTTTTGCTCAGACTCAAAAGATGAATCTTTCACAAATTGGACATCACATTTAGGGTTTAAATTGGGATTTTGGAGAACCCAAACATATGGTGGCTGAAGCAAACAAATGTTGGATTATCAACATAAGTTGCCAATATTTTGTCTTGTAATGGATGGAAGTTTTGGCCCAGTTGAATCCTTGCCGGTTTCTAGAATGAATCTCCTTTCAGGAATACCAGCAAACCTTTACTTTGGTTGCCCTAAACATGCAGTTCCTTGTTAGATTAGTTTTCAATACTTTCATATGAACTGTGAAAGCATATTAACCACTTCATTAAGCATTCATGTAATAAACATCGATCAGAACGTCAAAGCTAAAGATAGTTTTGGGAGAGAGCTCTCACTGCTAATGGATTTAACCAAAAGTGTTCCTAGTAAAATACACAAAGATTTTAACCTTTACAACCTTCACACGATTCAACCACTCTTGAATTTCTCAACCTTGCCTATCAAGTTCGCATAGCTATAACTCTCAATTCCCTACATTGTTCTCTATCAGAATGTGCTTACTAAAATATCTTATGATCTCCATGGCCCAGGTATTCAATTATTAAAATACTGAATTAAAACATGAAGGTAAAGTCTTATACATACTGTAGATTATATAAAACTGAACAAGCACAATTAGACCACTTGGCTTCAACATTCAATGCTGACACCTGGCATTATTTATTTATTTAGCATTATCTTATCCAGCCTCAACTTTAGGAGAACATCTTTTCACCATGAATAATGAATGATTCACATGCAGACACTGTTTTTAGGAACACCCCAAACCCATCTTGCAGTTTTAAGATGTAACAGCCAGTCTCGACTCCAATCATCAAAGCAGCTACACGGGCACAAATGCATTCAGACTCAGACATTACGCCCACGGATCACCCACGGTTCCTTTGCTGACCGTCTGATGCATATTGCCACACAAAAGGCAAGAGCTGGAAGAAATTGCCAGTTCCAACCTCCAGGAGTCACAGTGTCTTTTATAGGATACCAAGTTGATACAATGAGCGCTTTTAAGGGAGAAAGAAACTTCCAAGTTACTGGCCTCTATAAGAGATATTCATAGTTTTGTTTGAGGCACTTTAGCTTCAAGTTCACTAGCTGAACTGTATATTCATTTTACGTTATAATAATGATCTGTACTTTCTATTTATTTTTAAATACCGAATTGCTGTGTAGTAAGTGTTTTTTTTTTCAATGGCACTGGCCGGAAAGGGTCCGACAGTCATAAAAAGCAACGGATCACATTTTAACAAAACAAACTGTGATCCGTTGCTTTTTATGACTGTCGGACCCTTTCCGGCCAGTTCTAGCCAAAAGTGGGTTTATGGCTAGAGCAAGCTGCAAACAAAGTTAGGACAAATTCCCATATATAGAGGCAAGCAGATTTTTATTTTTAAAGGCCATTGTTTTATGGATCCAGGATACTATGCATCCTGATAAAGTGCCCTTGGCCTTTGGCATTAAAATAGCCCCACATCATCACATATCCTTCACCATACCTAGAGATTGGCATACTTTCCATACGATCATCTCTCAATGCAAATCAAACCAGCTATTAGGCCAACTGAAATAAAACCATGCCAATCTCTGTATATAAAGTCCATCCGTCCCAACATTCAAAGCAAGGCTGTCAAGCCAACATTCAAACTTTGTCTTGACAAAGCTTGCTTTTGTTAAAAGTTTAGCTTTTTTGGTAGTTAGTGATTAATGTATCTTCTTTGCATTTCAATCAACTTTAATAGCAATGTTTCAGTACTTTGGAATTGCATGAGAATTTAAAAAGCATCGTCATTTCAAATCCTAATGGTGCACAACCCTGACAACCCTGGCACATGTATATTTCATAACTACCAGAGATTGTCCACGTGCAAAACTCTGAAATTGACAGAGCAATCACACACTCTCTTGAGTTGAGTGTCAAGCTCAAGACCTGTCATTACAACTGACTAACCAAACTTTCCAAACCTTTTCTATTTTGGCAATAGAGGGCAAATGCCACTGGCAGCTCTCTCTAATATAATTCTACCGATCATTTTCTACGTATCCGTTTTTGAAACATATCATTACTTATAAAGATATAGCAGTTGAGTTGATTTGTGTGAGCAGCTCATCGTTGGCATGAATAATATTCAATTGTCTCGACAGGCTATTTTCCTCACCAAAGTTCTGAGAAGTCTGATTGTCTTTGAATACATATATCTGGAGACGGCTCTGCCTACTGAATATTGCATGAACCTTTGCACCGTACAGAGCACCCATTCATATGATTCCCCCAGAGGACATATCCCACAATGCAATTCCCGGGTATTGCCATAATGCTAGTGAGCCATATGCATTCCCAACTAATGCGGCTAATCCTTCCTGTTCTTTTTCCATTTCCCATTTTGAGGAGTACTGTTAGCGTCAGTTGCCCTGACTGATGCTACAGATTTATATACAAGTGAAATTCTTCCTTACCTAGCAATCTGTCATCAAAACGAACGAGGAGAGCAAGAATTATGCGAGACAGAATCATATTTTCATTAAAAAGTTCAGGTTGCATTACAATTGCAGATATCTTTGCTGACATCTACAATTACATGCTAATGCATTATTGCGAAAACCCTTTCGGAAATCAGTGTATTTTCCCTCTCACTCTCTCTCCCTCTTGTTTTCAGAAAACCAGGTATGACAGTAGCGCGATAACACTTGATCTGCCTGATTCAACTGTGAATCCTCTGTGAGCGCTTTAAAAGCTTGCCCACGGGGGAGTAAAATATTCATACTAGCACTCGTGCGTTACTAGTCATGGAGAGTGAGACAACCACAATAATTAATGAGATTTGGTTTCAGCCGACAATACTATCTGTCAAATCACGTGGACTGGCAGAGAACGAGACTCCGAATTCTCCAAATTAAATTCTGGTTTGATTATGATTTGATTTAGGCTCTAATAATAGGATATATTAAATTAAAGAATTAAAAAAATTGGGTTGTTTCAACCTATGTTTGGTTTTATGCATGTTTATGACAACTGTCATTAAGTGTCATTTGCTCAATTATGACATTTTTAATGCAATTATGACATTGTTTGAGATGTCTTTGTTATGACAACTTGACATAAACCAATACATCATAACCTGTCAGTGTCTTGGTATGACAACTTGACATTACCAATACAACATAAATTGTCATAAATATGTCATAAACATGACACAGCAGATTAATTATCAAACTTAAGAAACCACTTGGCTTTATGGGTTAACATTACATTAAACTGTCATGTGGTTGGTTTTGACATTGGCTGTCATGAGGCAATTATAACTGTGTCATGAATATTTTTCTTGACCTCAACTACAGTGGTACAAATTGAATTTGTCATTAAAGTAGTTTCTTAACTACTGAAGCTAAGTAGTTTATCAAGTTTGATAATTAATTAGGATGTTTACAAGCTGTTCAATTGATACAATTTGAATTTTAGATTTTTCATTAAAATGTAAAATTAATTTGAAGAAATGTAAAAACTAAATCCACAAATTGATCCCAAGTGGTAGTGTAGCTAATTTTTTAAAAATGCAGCTTTTCAGTGAACATCTATTTACTGATTGAATTCATCTGAGAATATTTGAGCAATCAAGTTTGGTATGTTCAGCCATTTATAATAATAATAGCAATGCCCGAATGAGAATGAATGATTCTTTGAATAACATCATTGCTTGCACTTTTTCAAATTAACCTACAAAATGACTAGTTCTTAATTTTATAGTCTATGAGAGTAGTGAATCAGAAAAAATAATCAGAAATAACAATAGGTTTAATACAGTACAGATATAGCCAAACAGCCGGGATTCTAATTGCTGATATAGAGTCAAACAAAGTGAGGAACATGTGACTTACAGCTTGTGACCTCTGCAGATGTGTTCGTGTACATTAAGTCCTGGGCAGGGGGTGGAAACAGGCTTTGGACTGAATATGCTATTGTACTGTGGCGTTTGACCTCTGTGGGGATTTGGAATGTAAGGCATCTTCCTCCATGAAAGGCTTCTTCTGTCCCAGCACATCATTACTTACATTATCTACAGCAATTGAACTATAATGAACTGTAATGGTGACTTCTTACAACAAACAATCTATATTGCAGATGTGTTATGCCACGAGGTGTGTTTCTTTCTTTGGCAACAGCTTATAGAAATGTCTTTGGTCCTGAGTAGTACAATGCTTAAGAAACGGAGTGCTACTTTCCGCTTTTATACTGTAAAATACTTATAAACCTCTTTGACCACTTGCATAGAATATACTTAAAGCTACACTGTGTGAGATTTCCTCCCATCTAGCGGTGAAATTGTATATGACTACCCAATGAAAATGACTTTCTAGCCCCTCCCATTCCGAGGGCGTTTTAACTCCAACGGTGGCCGTAAACAATCCTTTTTCATCATTGACGCGAGGAAAAGTACCCTAGACGTCGTTCTAGCGTTGTGCACAACCATGCTATAGTTAACCAAGCAACTATTAAACTTAAAATTTACACAAATAGGCTGAATTACCTGTGGAGAAGAAAGCAGGCAACGACAGCGTCCCTTTTAAAATCCTTGCTCCTCATGAGCTCTTTCCATCTTGGAAAAGCCACTCCAATATTGACAGTCTTGTTGATTTGCCTGTCGCGTTGTCGTTTTAATTCTCGCTTTCGCTTCCTTGGCGACCCACGGCAGTCGCAAGTAATCTCCCCTTCGCATTCTTCATGGTGCCACTGAGTGTAAAAGCGCGAAAGGCGAAGCTTGAATTTCCAGGTATGTCCCTCTTTGGCTAATGTATTTTCAAGATCGAGGCGCAACATGGCTGCCGCCATTCGAGTGACTCGCTCGTATGTATTATAAATGGTAGATTCTACGCTTTTCAGAATACTTGATTAGTTGGTGGAAGTAATTACACATGAATGAGCACATATCATTTTTTAAGAACAAAGTGGTTTTTGCTAAGAATCAACTTAAAAAAATACACAGTGTAGCTTTAAATATTCACGTTTTCTATGCATTTACCTGCACATATTTTTTCTACAAAATATTCATGCCATAACTTACAATATTATTTGAATGTAGTTCTGTTGAAATGTTGAACACTCACCAGAAACTTGAGATGTTTTTGTTTTGAATGTCAGTTGCAGAATGTCAGATTAATTTACTGTGAAAACAGGCCCATGTTTCCCATTTGATTAACATTAATTAAATCAAAGTCCCAATGAAAGACCTGTCATTTCTTAATTACATCAGCCATTCTCATCAGATAAAATGACAGAGTACTCTGAAACACTACATCACCAACATTTGAATTGTACCTGTATTGTACCGAAAATGTTGAGCCAAAAATACAACACCTCAATGCATAGACTACTTCACACAAAAGATCAGAGACCCATACCTCTGCAAAGCAATGCAGTTTATGCAATTCAGTGCAACAAAGAATACCCTGACATCAAGGAAACAGAACAATCCCTTTATAAGCCAACAGATCAACACAGGAGAGCGAAAACCTCCAGGCAAGCCACCGCCATTTACCTGCATTTGAAGGACAAGGATCATTCGTTCAAGGGCAGTAATGTAAAGACTGTGGAGAGGAATGAGAAGTGAGAATCACATACTCTCTTGAGTAGGTACTTATTTGAATAAGTGTTTACTTTGTAAGCTCTAAAAAAGTGTTATATGTGGTATGAATGTGTGTAGTATGAATGTAATTTGCATATTCGCCATGTTGTTATTATCATGTAACCTGCGCAGTTGCATCAGTTCATCCTAACCAGCCTCTCATTTTAAGAACTGTAACATGTCCTTAAAGGGACATTGACAGTCTATGCAACTACCACTTTGATGCTTCAAAAAGTTCATAAAGAGATCGTAAAAATAATCCATATGAATTGAGCTGTTTAGTCCAAATTTAGTCCAAATTTAGTCCAATAGTCCAAAAGAGACACGATCGCTTTGCATGATGAACAGATCTATAATTTATCATAATATAAAGTAATCGAGTCTCATCAGAAAATTTGGACTAAACTGCTCAATTCATATGGATTAGTTTTACAATCTCTTTATGAACTTTTTGAAGCATCAAAGTGGTAGTTGCGTAGACTGTCAATGTCCCTTTAAGGACAGTTGCATTGCATAGCTGTCAAAGGAGGGACAGAAATCTCTCAGATTTCATCAAAAAGATCTTAATTTGTGTTCCGAAGATGAACTAAAGTAGTACGAGTTAGAAACGACATGAGTGTTAGTAATTAATGACAGAATTTATATTTTTGGGTGAACTATCCCTTTAATCTCAACTGTTTGTTTCCTAAAGGCATTGTTACAACAGTAGTATATAACAACTGCACTGGTAAATTAATACCGGTAAGCACCTCGGACAACCCACTCTAAATAATTTAAATCAACATGTATTTATTACTACAAAACATTTTTTTTTAATTATTACACGTTTAAAAGCTCAAATATTTTATTTTAAAAGTTGCAGTTGGTGCAGGCCCGGATTGACTAATCGGGAGCAGCGGGAGAATTCCCGGTGGGCCGGTCTGTTTTATTGGCCAGGAGGGCCGGTGTTGTTATGGCACTGGGTTGAATGCTTTCCCTATAGGCTCCAGTCATAGCGCATTTTATTATTATTTTTCTCGCAGCCCCACAAAAAATAAAGCCAGTTGTTAAGAGATGTGCAAACAAAAAATAAGAGATACAAAACATGGATAAAAGGCGCAAAGGCGGCGCTGAAAAGGCCAGAATAATAATAAAAAATCGCTAGAAACTCAAGCGGCCAAATAGCCTACGAGTCAGAGCCGTACCCTTGAGGTCTCCGATTTTTCTGAGTGTATAACGTTGTGAAACAATTGTGAAACTCGCATATCGCGACAATAAACTACCTCATCATCTGAGCTGCTTCAGCACTCAAACACCGCTCGTCGGCAATGGCAAAATATTTGAGATGACCGATCAAAGCAAGCGGGATTTATGTTTACAGAAGCGCGAGCCGCGGCCGCGCACGAATCCCAACGCGACGCTTCACGAGATAAGATGCAAGTGGCTAAACTAAACAGCTGTTTTACGATAGAAATTTTAAACAACCGACATAAATAATCAGTTTGCAAAGACTGTGTCAATCAAAGCTCAGCTTCGGGAAGGGGAGATTTACATGTAGCCTAAAGATAAAGAGACTGAGAGAAGAAGAATGAGAGATGGAGAAGAGAGAGGAGAGCATGTAGAGGAATAGCCTATTGCATACTGTGCTCAGAATGAGAATAACTTTATTACAATGGATTGCTATTTAACACAGATATACATATGTTCTTTGCCAATGACAGAGGAAAAATAATATGCCCCCGAACCCCCCAGCAAGATCACTTTTGGGACCTTTGTATTTATAAAACCCTGTGTACGGCAATTGCACTGAATAGAAAATTATATTTTTGAAAAATACAATGAGTTACAAGGCTGTACAGAACAGTGCACTATTGCAGACTTATATACTGAGGGTTTAATTACATTATTTTAATATAGTCAGTCGGAAACTAAAGTGGGCCGGTCTAAGGCATGAAACTCCAGGGCTGAAAATGAGTCCCACTCCGGCCCTGAGTTGGTGTAATTTACAAGACATACATCAGGGTATAAGGCCTATTTCGATAAGCATGTCTAATTAATAATAATAAACACATACAAATAATAATAAAAAAGGATTAAAACACTTAGCAACTATTTAGCAATAAATAAAGCACACATACGCTATTTAAGCTCAACAACAATGTACGACAGGTAACTGCAGAGTCCCTTATGAAGGTCCAAATTACTCGTGATCACATTAAATACAGTATTTTTTTTTTGTGCTACAGTATTCATATTGGTGAGACAAATCTATTGGAGATATTGGCATAAGTTTTGGCCTTAGCTCAGCAACTTTGAAACAGAGAGCTCTGTAACGATGCACTTATGCGCTATTTAATATGGGCTGGCATGGGAAACATGCTGACTTGGCATTTATCAATCATAAAACAATGTACGACATAAGATACAATGATCTTTGAGTGTAATTTGCGATGTTGTCTGGAAACCCAGCCACCATTTATATCAAACTATTCTCTGCTGCTTATAACGTTTTAGGTTTTCATTTTCTGTTTGGTGGACATTTGGGTTGTTGGTTGTATCGGTTTCATTTGGCCCCTTTTTCCTCTGTGTAGTTCCTGTCTCATAAGTTCTCTTAGTGACTAATTATGCCCTTGTTAGTAACCTATGATTTTAACCTGTGTATTGTTTACTGCAATTCCTTATTTGCCTGTGAGTATATACTATATACCCTTCAGTTTTCAGATGTGTTTGTCAGTTCTCGTTGAATGCAGAGTGTTTTTTTTTCTTTTTTCGTCTTGGATTGTGGTCTCCTGTGCTTTTGTTTTGATAATGAAAGTTTTAGTCTTTGTGTCCTTGGACTGCGCCCTGACATAACATCATTCGTGTACATTTAGGAGCCATTGACAAGACACCATATTCAACTAAAAACTGAAAACTTTTTATGCGTTTTGACCGTTCATTTACACGATAATGGTGTTTGGGGGCCTGAAAACGCAAAATTTTGAAAACAGGTTTTAAAGTGCAAGGTTTTGAAAATCTCTCCATGTAAACTACAAAATCGTGAATCTGTGAAAACGGTGACGTCATGCTCATGCGACCGTCATGCTCATGCGCTGTAGTGTTTCTTTACAAAGTGACGTCGCCAACTACTGGCCTGGCAGCATAAAACAGCATTTTAAGACATTTTCACTGATCATTTTGACTCTGTTGTTGTGAAAACGCAAAGCGTGTTTGGTACAAAGTTGTCATGTAAACGCACTCTTAGTCTGGCAGTTGTGCTCCAATTTTCACAGCATTGGCCTTTATATCATCAGAAGAGGTGATTTCTACAGTGATTCCCAAATCTAATGACGTCGCATTGTGAAATGACTTGCCAAGAAATCCCTGACATCCCACAACTGATGATGCAGCTCGGATAAGCGGAAAAATCCCTTAAATGAATAAACAATCCCAGATGCTCCAGAATATACCTTTTCTCCAGAATATCACATTTCTTTCAGCCACAGAACAGCCTAGAGCTGATATACTGTATATATATGGTTTGCTAAGTAATTCATCAGTGAGTGCATCATATTTATAGCCAAATAGTCACTTTAGCAGACAGATAATTTATGTGTTTGAACACGGTAAGGCGGAAACATTAAATTCAGAAGCTACTGCTTTCTAAAATAGCTTTAGTGACACAATTAATCAATCAACCAATCAGACCAAAATCGTTATGTTTGGCCAGATTTTAGTGCTTCGCCTCTATAGTCTGTTTGTTCAAAGCATGCCTGCATCAATCTCTGCCCTATTACCTTGATTAATCTTCATGTTCTGTTGAGATTGACTTTACATTCTTTATGTTTGGGGTCAAAAAGTCTCCAGCATTATATGTATAACAGGTTTGTGCATTATTCAGAAATGAATAGTGAATGCCTTTTAAATTACCATTTAATTGGACATCATTTGAATTGAGGTTGCAAACAGGAGGCAGCATTGCAATTTAAAAAGTAGAAATCAAATTTAATCAAATTTTTAAAATAATTTAACTAAAAAAGTTGTTTTCAAAACTGAGTCCAGACTTTGTCAAGTCAAATTTCAAAGTTTGTCTACAGAAAGTATTGTCTAAAAAATAAAAAGTTTCAAAGTGATGTAGTATATTACATCATATTATATAAATATTAACATTTTCATTGAATACATTAATTGATAAGTTCAAAATAAATATTAATTTAAAATGTTAACCTTTAAATTAACTTTTTGAAATGTAGGGTATGTTTGCGTGACAATGATGTACTAAAAATGGAAGTTTTTCCGTCACATTTTTGAAAAGATTTGCGTACAGACGACAACGTTGTCTAAAAATCCCTGTTCACACAAAACGGCGAAAACGAAAAAAAAAAAAAAGCTGTATTATTTATGCCAGGCCAGTCGATGGCGATGTCACTTTATAAAGAAACACTATGCGCCTATACTGAACACGTAATATGCATGCGCAAGACGTCACTGTTTTCACAAATTCAAGATTTTGTACAGTAGTTTATATAGTGACGGTAACAGTATTGGTTTCAAAAACTTGCACTTTGAAACCCGTTTTTCAAAAGTTTACGTTTTCAGGCTTCCAAAATGCAATTGTCGTGTAAACGAACGGCCAAAACACATTTTGTTGTTCCATTTTTAAAACACTGTCGTAAAAACGGCCCCTCAAATACAGATGTTTTTCCACAACCCTAATGTATAATAGCTAGAAATATTTGGAAATGTATCTTTATTTTCTTTTTAAATTAGGTTTTCCTTAACACTACTGTATTGTCATATGCAAATCCAAATTCCCAATGAAATCAGGATGGAAAATGTGAAGAAAAAAAATACTCATGAGATATTTGAAAAAAAAGTCAATTTACCAATCTTAACCTTAAATATATGCTCTCTTTTTTTACATTAGGGTCTCTAAATCCCAAACAGGCCATTAGGGGGAAATTTACAGGTGTTGTGTGCAGGACTGTAGACCTTCAGGGAATTTCACAGTAAAATACAGAACATGAGTGATTGACACCCGCTGGAGATGCTTGATATTCTCCTGATATATGGTATATAGCGTATGCTGGATATTTTCAGGCTGCCCTTCAAATCTGAAAACAGATGTCCACACCACTGATGCTTTCCTTTGGTTCCCTCAGCATTGTCTGCCAAAGAGCACACGGGATGGAGCCATGGCAGTTTCATCCTCAGAGCATGTCAAGATGTTACAGCCAAAACATTGAAATTCGGGCATAAATGAGTTAGACGCGATTATCTGGCTTCGCCTTTAGCCAGTTTGTTCAAAAATAGTCCAAAAACATGGCAGTTGATCATTAATGTTTTTGAACAAAAAAAATAAACGGCACATTTGAGAATCAGTGCTGAAAACGTGTAACAGCCGGAAAATGAGCGGGATGGCGTGACAAAAGTTAATCACGCTTTCAAACCGCTGATAATTTAGCATTCAGTCAATGATGCCGCACGTCCTGCTTTGCCTTTCCAGTGATGATGGATTTGACGTACATTTGAAGGGCAGAGTGGAAATGAAAGACCGCCTTCAAACAATCATTCCTCCGAAACTTGCGACAATTTTTAATTTTAAATTTCCTCATCATGAAAGTTACATATGAAGGGGAAAAGATGCAAGGCAGCATTCCAAGAGTTGTGACAGCATATCGAAAGGCAAAAAATGTGCTGGTTGGTTGTGAAAATATGATTTTGACTGATCTCTCTCTCTCTCTCTCTCTCTCTCTCTCTCTCTCTCTCTCTCTCTCTCTCTCTCTCTCTCTCTCTCTCTCTCTCTCTCTCTCTCTCTCTCTCTCTCTTCTCTCTCTCTCTCTCTCTATGATACAACCCATTTGGACTTGTTGTACTGAGATGTGAGCTTTTGGTGTGCCATTATGAAATATTAGCAATTATGGCCAATTTATTCCTGGTATTCATCCTCGCCAGCATTAAAATATGTTTAGAGGCGATGTTTGCAGAACGAGGCTTTTAGAAAGAAGAAAAAGATGGATGGAAATTTGTATCACATGACCTCCACTCAATATATTGCCTGGAAAATGACTTTTTACAGGGTCTCAGGATTCAAGCACACATTACCACATTGGTAATTGCTTTATATGAAAATGTCATGTCCTTTCAATATTTCACTTTGCAAATGATCATAAAAAGCTGAAAAAGTGCAATGGATGAACTGATTTTTAGAGAAAAATGTTCCCGCTAAAAACAAGTCACAAGTGCAAGTTTGTCCATATGCCACAAAGAAACACTTGAGGGTTGTCATGAACATCTTGAGATGTAGCTGACATTGACAATCAGATTTATAAAACTCAATAGTTCACATTTAATTTAATAACTGTCTCAAACTCAAATATCTACATTTTTCTTCAGGTTTTTTTTTCCTGGTTTTATCTTGTATTAAGGATGTTTAGAAAATTATGCCTGGGGGGGGGGGGGGGGGGGGAGATAATGGTTAGAAAATTGTCAGATGTTCTTGCTTCCTGTCCTCTGTTGTTTCTGGATCTCAATAACTTGATAATATCTGTCCATTAATATGTATTCACTATCTGTTCACCTCTGTTGAATATCTGCTGAACCTTTTAGCGAGCAAAGCGCATGCGATCTGTTTTGTTTGTGGGTGAAATCACCATTTGAGGGCCAAAACTTTGTTTTTACGAGATGGATCTATTGGCCGCAGGAAAATGTCAAGACCCGAAAATGTAGAGAGACCATTACCATAAAATTAACATTTTAATTAAGCCAATCCATAAACCGCATCACAATACTTCATATTAATAAATGCATTTCTATTTATTGCAATCTGCAGTGGACTTCAAACAAGTGGGCCTGTCCTGAAATGAAACTTCCCACATACCTCTATGAGGATCCATTATATCCATTACTTTTTGGCCATCTTGGCTAAATTATGATCCATGCATATGAATTTCGGGCCAAAGGCTGTGTGATATTTCAGAGGGCGAATCCCACTGGGAGAAGCGATGAGGCAAAGCACTTGTTTGGGCATGATTAGGCTATAACTTCCTCCGAAGTTCTGCAAACAAAAACACAATCAATATTTAATGAGTATCTATAATGACATAGGGAGGAGCTCACAACTTCTCTTGACCTCGGTAAATGTACTGTAAGTTAACTTTTTTTTTAACTACCATGAACTGTTTTGAACCAGGCTGACATATACAGTAGACTTTCTTTAATGAAAGTTGTTTTTGGATGTTGTGGTCAGGTTACATGAAGCATAAGATCATTTCTTTTTGAATCTTAATAAGGCGCATTCTCGTGCCAAGAAGGAAACGGATTTAATAGTTTAATTCACACCTTAATTAAACCATGTTTTAGGTGATCAGCCTCTGTGGGGCCAGTTGTGTTTAATATATTCTCATTTTCAACCCAGGCAGACAGTAAATGCTGGCCTGTGCAATTATGACTGCTGGCGCTATACTGGCTAATGTTTCTTTAATCACAAAAGCCAATAGGACTTTTGGTTTTATTTTTGGTCCTTTCTAATAGGAACAGTGAGAGATAGAATCACATTCACGTTGCCTCACTGAGTCGAGACACGTGCATGAACCATCGTGTCACCACTTCGACATCAAACCAAATCATGATATGATCAAGTCATGAGGCAGTTCTTCCAGACACGATGCATTATATCACTTTTTAATCACTTTATTATGCTTTCTGATAAAATATAGGCTCTGCTACACCACACTCACACACAAATGCTTTTCATCTAATAATCACAAGCTTAATAAAAGGTTCCAACTCGTATCATTCATTCTGTTGAACTGTTGTTGTGTTTACTAAAGTGTGCAGATTATTGTGTAAAGGCAAACCATATTTAATTGGGCTTAAAGCTCCAGTCTGAACATCTCCTTTAAAATAAAAGAAGAAGAAAAAGGTTAATTGGATTTTTGCATCTCAGGAAACTAAACAGTGTTTTAAAGAAAATCAAAAGGTCTAATAGTCTAAAGTATCTACCTATCCATCCATCTGTCTCTCCATCCATCTATCCCTCCGTCCATCCATCCCTCCGTCCATCCATCCCTCCGTCCATCCATCTGTATCTATCTATCTATCTATCTATCTATCTATCTATCTATCTATCTATCTATCTATCTGTCTGTTCATCCATTAGTCTATCCATCCATCTGCCTATCTATCTATCATTCCTCCATCCATCCATCCATCCATCCATCTCTCATTTGTATGTCTATCCGTCTATCCATCTATCTATCTATCTATCCATCCATCTATATGTCTCTCTGTCTATCCATCCATATGTCTCTCCATCCATCTAACCCTCCGTCCATCCATCCCCATCTGTATCTATCCATCCATTTATCCAGCCATCCGTCCACCCGTCAGTCAGTCAGTCCATCCATCCATCCATCCATCCATCCATCCATCCATCTATCTATCTATCTATCTATCTATCTATCTATCTATCTATCTATCTATCTATCTATCTATCTATCTATCTATCTATCTACCTACCTATCTATCTACCTATCTATCTATCTATCTACCTATCTATCTATCTATCTATCTATCTATCTATCTATCTATCTATCTCTATCTATCTATCTATCTGTCTATCTATCTATCTATCTATCTATCTATCTATCTATCTATCTATCTATCTGTCTGTCTGTCTGTCTGTCTGTCTGTCTGTCTGTCTGTTCATCCATTAGTCTATCCATCCATCTGCCTATCTATCTATCATTCCTCCATCCATCCATCTATCTCTCATTTGTATGTCTATCCGTCTATCCATCTATCTATCCATCCATCCTTCAATCCATTCATCCATCTATTCACCCATCCATCTATTCATCCGTCCGTCCGTCTATCTATTGTGAAATTGAAATTGAGGGGGAATGTGTAAAATGTGTCACTCTGAATAAATGATTTATATATTAAGTTTCTTCTAGCTCACTTCTCTTACGGTGATGGCACCACTGATCCGAGCTGACTCTAATGCTGTTAAACGTGATTTTGAATATAGCTAGGTAAATGAATTATTCACTTCAGCTGAAAATTTCATGAGGAAGGTGATTATGTAAAGTACTGTGGTCTTTATCTTTGCTTTTCTCATCGCTGTTGTTTAGTAAAGTGAAAATGAACTCTACTCTTAATAGGATTTTTACTAAAGGTCGTAACTAAATGCAAACATATACCTCTCTTCAGGAAATAGTTGTAATGTTTGGGTAAAAAAAAAAACTGAGAATGCATTAGGCCATCTTGGATTTCTGTCATTACAATCTGGGAATTCATAGAAAGCTTACCACAATAAATTAATAAGAAATATTTCAGGTTCTAGGTCACAAATCAAATAACCAAAATTGTGACGCTGTCCAAGTACAGACCAACCCGATCTCATGAGATAACGTAAGTTTTTTACAAGGTGGTGATTTCGTATGAATTTATATTCTAGGGAAAAAAAGGTCCAACCCTAAACTTAACCCTCATTGAAGAGGATGCAGATTATACAAAAACCTGCAAATGACATACAAATTCATAAAGTTTAGCCACGAAATTAGCAAAATGGACAAATAGTTGAAAACTACCAGGATATTTTGTTGAACAGATGGTCAAATGTTCTTGATTCCTTTGAAGCACAAGATGCTCTTTGGATCATTCTCAAATTATGCAGGAGAACATAATAATCTTATAAATTTCTTTCTTTCAGCTTAAGCACATGTTAATGAAAGGTATAGTTCGCCCACAATTCATTGACTCACCATCATGTCGTGAAAAATCTGTGACTTCTGGGGAACTTAAAAGACCATTTCAATAATATGTTTTTCAATATAATAGAAGTAAACGGTAGTCGAACATTCTTTCAAATATCTTCTTTCCTTTTATGTTTTGTTGCAGAAGCAAGAAAATTATACAGGTTTGGAATGACACGAGGGTGAATAAATGATGACAGAATGAACAGCTCCTTTTAAGGGGAAAAGCCGATGTATCCGAATTATGAATAACTGTATGTTTGATCTGAAGTTAAATGTTAAAGGTTAAAGACTTTTGTCAAAAAAAATGCCACCTTGAAAATCGAAAGCCTTTGATGAATGCATCAAATTCAAATTAAACGCATGACGAAGCTCTTTTGAAATAAATCTGTGAACTACACTGCTTGTGACAACCTGTTCTCATTCACAGTCCACGCACTGTCTCTCTGCGCATGTGACTTTGTGTCTCACAATCCGAATGCTTCTGTTCCACAAGGCACACATTGTTCATTCAGAAGGATTTGCGTTACGCTTTCAAGTTTGTGCTACTGGGCACTTTGTGTGTGTGTGTGTGTGTGTGTGTGTGTGTGTGTGTGTGTGTGTGTGTGTGTGTGTGTGTGTGTGTGTGTGTGTGTGTGTGTGTGTGTGTGTGTGTGTGTGTGTGTGCACATGTCTGTCTGCTGTGTACCCGGGACAAAGGGCAGTTAGCATTTAGAAGAATTAAGGACTGTCAGCCTCTATCTGATGGTGTGGGGAAGTCCTTAAATCTCTGAGCCGGTGCGATCAGTCTCTGTCCAGCCGTCGAGCGAGAAAAAGATAGATGCATTCAATAATCGTGGTCTTGAGAAATCTGCAGGAAATGATTAAGAGTGATAAATAGGGGACAGGGTTTTTTTTCCTCACATCCATTTGACATTTTTATGTCTTTGGTGCCACGGACAAGGACAGGGGAGAGAGAGTATAAGACAACCAGCTGCCATTGAGTCAGATGTCATTTTAGGCACAATAAAGGGAGATTGTTTGAATGCACTTTCTAACCACACTTGAGCAGCAGTCAGTATAGAAAAAGTTTAAATCTCATCTTTAAGAAAGCGGTATTATGCCTTTTTTCAAAGTCTTGATTTACTTTTTGGGGTCTACTAGAAAATGTTCTCATGCTTCAATGTTCAAACACATTATTTTTCACATATTTTACATTGTTGCAGCACCTCACTTCCCAGTCTGTCAGTAACGCTCTGTTTAGTTTTGATTTTTATGAAGCCCCTCTCTCATATACGGCTCTGAAACACGAAGGTTGAGGATCCAAGCGCAGTATATTGAAAGGGTAATTTACAATCAGTCAAGTCCAAAAACAGGCAAAGGTCATAAATACACACAGACAGACAGACAATACAAAACACATAACAGGGTAGAAGGCACGAGAAAACAGGATAATCCAAAAAACAGGCAGATGATCAAAACCAAGGAAACATGAGAGCCCTCAGAATTGCAGTGTTCACACATACAAGACTTCGCAACGAATGACTGAGTAGACCAGGCTTATATAGGCAGAGGTAATGAGCTAACGAGACACTATAATTACTCATAATGAGTCCATGCAGTGAGTTCTGGGAAATGTAGTTCGTGAGGGAGTGACAATAGTCTGTGATGGGGTACCCCCTGGTGGCACTCCAGCTGGTGATCGTGACATCCTCCATCTGAAAAGTATAATCTGATTGGTCGTCTGGATCGGTGTGTTGTGATTGGTCGACCGCTTTGAGCCTTTGGGAAATGTCACGCCACTTACCATAACTGCGAGCTTAAATACACAATAATGCAACTCAACTCAAGCCTCGTCCACTCATTTTTGCATTTTCCTTGGCTGGGTTAATAATTAAAAGAGGAATATTGTGTTCGTTCCAGGAAGAAAACTGAAGACTACAATGGAGGCGTTTCAGGGAGTTCAGAAACAGTGCGCACTGATATAGCGAATAACTGCCTTTGGAGTGACTTTGTGCTTTGTAACTTTTCAGACCTTTTTTATGCTTAAACAGCAGCATACTAAAGAAAGTTGAACATTTAAAAAAGGCATGTGTCCTCTTTAAAACTTACATAGAAAGCAGTCGTGTGTCTGTAAAGGCATTCTATGCGTAAATGTATTTAGATGCATTGACATTTTACATTGTAGTGTCTAACTTTCTTTCGTTAGCTGATAAAAGGATGTAATATGAAAACAAAGCATGTTTTCTATCCCTCTTACATTTCTTTTGCATTCATCTGAGAAACGAGAGGAAATCCATTTTTGGGACAGTTACTTGAATTTTTACAAGAACTTTGTAATACGAAATAAATATGATTTTTCTTGTTCTCAAAGTTTATTTCAAAGCTTTTTTTCTCTCAAAGCTTTTTTTCTGGAACAGATCAAGTAGATCTAGTTATAATTGAGCATCATGAGATTTAAATACTTAAAAGTAGTGCATAATCAATGATATACAGTATATTTGAAATCTCAGTGTCTGACTCTTTCTTGATTTGATGTTAGCAATGCAGCACTCACTGAGAATCTGTAGGATATGTAGGATATGAAGTGTCACAGTCTCTAAGACATCTCCTCACATTGATAGGAGTGTCAGGTGAGAGTTGCCTCATCACTTCAAGATCTCTTACCCTGACCTCCATGGCAAATGAGCCATACACTGAGGCAGAAGTCAATGGGAGGACATGATCTATAGACAGACAAATCTCTGAACAGCAGTTTCTTTCTGTCTAGGTCACTTAGTCATCAGCAAACCAAAGTGGGTCATGACATCTAATATTAAAGAAATAATTCAAAATAATTTACTCATGTTGTACCTTTACCCTCGTGTTGCTTATTTCCTCTGTGGAATGTAAAAGATGGAGAAGAACACCTTGGGCATTATTTTAAAAATAATTAGGAGTGAATGAGAATTGGATTTGTAAAGCTTTTAAATGATAACAAAAAAAACACACACACAATATAAAAGTACCATAGAACCACTTGTTCAGTATTTATCAAGTCCTCTGAAAACAAATGATAGATCTTTGTGACAAACAGTTTGAAATGTAAGTCATTATTAAATATCAATCTTGACATCTATCCTATCTCTCCTATACATATCTGATTCATTGATGAATCGTTCTTTTTTTGAGTCAGCTCTTTAATGAATCAGTTGATCCACAAATCACATTGAACGTACTCAAGGAGGCAAAATCCCATATGTAACTGTACAGAACAGCTCTGCCCATTAATACAGCGTTTGTTTGAAATGTATGAAATCCCTGGCTGTTTCTTTTTTTATATAGGTCACTCAAGAGAACTGATAAATGGGATTGTCCAGACTAACTTCTTATCTGTTCGTTTATATGCCTCATTAAGCAGCACTCAGAGAGTTATTGATGTGCTTTGTCTAATTCATCATTTATGTTAGTCTTTAGCCTGACAATCTCTCTGCAAGATCTTATCTCTGGCTGGAAAAAAACACTTTCCAGTGATCGTCTTCCAGTTCCAGTTTGAGTAAGGAGATACACTTTTTTATTTCGATATCATATCCACAACATTCAAGTGAACACCGGCGCACAATGCATTGGAGCATGTGTAGTATAACACAGAAAAAAAATCCAGTGATTGAGTAAATATATACTGTAGATTTTTATTAATATTAATTATTATGAAAATGTATTAGATCAGGATAGATCAGATTAAAAAGATGCATCAGATTTGTGTGAAAATATTAGGTTATTATAAATTATATTATTATTATAAATATTAGGAGTTCAAACTGCATCTTAAAGGTGTATAGATTTCACTCAAGTCTGCAAAAACTTGCCAATGAAATGAAGTACATCTTATTTGTCTGCTATGTCACGGATCTGACAAGCATGCAGAATACATGCTTTTCTATGTGAAATTTTATCATCATGTGTTATAATGCTCATTATGCATTCCATGCTCTTTTGATTCAATTGTGCCTGGGAAAAATGACCTTTCGCCCACTAAGAGAGCTTCTTTATATCTAGGCAGAAAGATTGTGCCTCGCAATTAATTTTGATGAATACACTTTTGTGGTATAGTCGGCGTGAAGGCCAAATTTCCGGGCGCAAATGCTATCTTGAGTTTCAGGCCCATATTTCCTCCTTCTGTCACTGTTTATGTCTCTCTTTCTCTTTCTCTCTCCCTTCTGAAAACTGCACACATTGACCAGCTGTTCCTTTAATCATTTAATTTCTCTTCTGCCAATCCACACCAATGCGGTTGACAATTAGCTTATTAGCAAAACTAGATAAAAAAAAATAAAATGGTTGGATCACAGAGACCCAAGTTTGATGTCCCAATCCCATTCCTTCTTTCTAACCCAGGGGTGCCCAAACGCAGTCAGTGCCACACTGTACAGCAGAGTTTAGCTCCAACTTGCCTCAACCTGTCTGGAAGTTTCTAGTATGCCAGATAAGACCTTCTAAATCACCCCCTATACACTTAAATAGGGCACTATTTGAAGGGACAGCGATTTGTAGGGGTGTCTGAAACCATAGTGGACCTTATCGAGTGCACTCATTCAATCCCACAATACACCGCAATAATGAGTGTACAACCAATGTACGCTCAAAGGCTAGAACGAGATTATTGTATATATACAGTAAACTTACCTCTCTTCCATTACAGTTTTCCAGCATCCCTCCACCAACCCATCTCCTTACTTATAACTATTGCTATCCCAACCTGGGATGGGGGAGGAGTCCTCTGGGTTTGGGCCCTCCCCTCGGACAGCAAGCTAAATACACATAACCTTTACTCTATTTATATAAAAGTGTGAACTCGTGGAATGATAACGAGTTTATTTTATGCGTTTGCATATGCAATAGCCTAAATTCTTTACTTCCACTTGTAACGTCATAAATCATGGATATCCCATGGATAGTCTCCGTGGACATCCCGTTTATAAGTCACAATGGTACAGTATAAGTGATGATTTTAAAAAAACATTAAAGAGGTAAAGGTTGTGAAATTAAGTTGGTGACTTTGATGCTTGTGGAGTAAAAAGCCGGTCTATGGAGAGGGCAGAAGATTCAGAAGTGTGGTGGTGTGGTTCACAATTTTGTTTTGTTCCTTGACCTCAAGAACACCCCTTGAATATACTTCAGAAAAGGGAGGAGGAGAGACAAAGCGATGGATGTATAGCAGCGGTGACAAAGAGCAATCAGCAAGAAAAGGGACTACTTTAGCAACAGGTCTCATTTTATGCAAATCTCCAATTAACTTTATGATGACGCATGTAGGATGTAAATTATATACAATTAAGCTTTATCATTGACGAGCATTCCATTTCTTGCTTTATGTCTGATTGGGTGAAAAACGTTCTCAAACTGAGGAACTATTAACTAAATGGGACAGCTTTAAATGCAGTGGGAAGATGCAATCAAAAGCAATATAGAACAACTGTAAAACTGCCACATGCACACACTTTGGATTTGCAGCCAATTACAAAAGCAATGGTTAAAACAGGTTGACAAAACCTTTTGCTGAAATTCCTGGACGCAAATGCAGCCTCAATACAATTCAACAGATATTATCACCCTGAAATAGAAGCACAGATGGGGCCAGCAGAACACACACTCCCCACTGTTTTTTTATGCAAACACTTATAGTTATAGCTTTGTGCCAACTAAATGAGCACTAAAGCACTGGGGCTGTTCATGGCAGAAGATTTGTAGTTTTGGGATTTAACTACGATTAAAACACATGAGCAGTATGACTACATCATATCATTTTAAATTAAAATATTTCAAAAAAATCATCTTATTATTGATTATAATAAAAAAATAAAAAAAATATTAAATTAATTCAATTCAATTCAATTAATAAAAAAAATGATAGATTAGGGCCACAAACAAAGGCATTAATCCCGATACATTTGAAAACAGCGTTTTTAATTCAAAATGCTCTTCTTCCACACTAATGTTTTCCAAAAGTATTTAATCCTCACTGAAACACCAGAAAACCTTACTGCGCATGCATAAAAGCTCACTGAGATGATATAGACAGAACAGACATCTGGACAGCAATTGACCCTTCGCAGGGAGCTTGATTGACAGGTGATCTGACCAATCATACTTCGCCATTTTGTCCAACAAAGCAGTCAGTAGAGTTAGTAGATTAACATGGGAAGATTTGAACTTGAAAAACGGAGTGTACTGACGCCTTTTCGCGGTTAAAACAACATTCCTTCTTATGTTCATTCATGTTTATTTGATGCTATAAATGAACTAGAAGGAAGAGATGATCGGTTCACGAGAAACTTTAACTGATGCTCTAGAGCGATCTGTCAGGCACATTAAAGAGCCACAAAACGGTATTTATTGTTAAATTTCTTTAAAACAAATGACCAAATTTGAAAGACAAGACTTTGTTTAATATGTTTAATATCAAAAGTAACCGAAAAGTAACCTGGTCTGTCCTGTCTGTCAGCGTGTTGTCAGTGTCCTCTCTGCTCTGCAATGTATTTTTCACTGCGTGAGAACATGGTGTGGCGTGAGAGCGACGTGGCTAGTTAACTAAGGGGGGCGGGTCTTTGCGAATGGTCAATTGTGAGTAAATGTTCTGTCATCTTTGCAGGACTTTGATACGAAGAGTGTACAAAGTAACATGCCTTTAGCAACAGTGTGAACGTGAATAGCACATAACAGGCACAATACCAATATAAACATAGATATCTATTGGTTCAATATGTGTCACGCGACTAATGCGTTTTCAAATACCTCCATTTTCACAGTCCACACTACAATGCGAAAACACTATTTCCGACGTTTCAGTGTGGATGAGAAACTTTTGGAATACGCTTACGCTTTGGAATACCCTAGTGTGGAAGGAGAGCGCAGTTTTCAAATTTATCCACTTGGAAAAGCGTTTTCAAAAAGCTGTTTTCGCAGGACAAAAACGCTGTCTCAGTGTGGATAGAAGGCCAAAGCGGAAAGAAAAAGAAGCGTTTTCAAACGAAAATGTATTAGTGTGAAATGAAAGGAAGGCCATAGAAGGTATCACCTCATCTAAGCTTAGAAAAGTGCTGAATCATGATATTTTTCTGACATCATGATATCAGCTGACGTCTTGGAAATCAAGCGTGAGATTCTAGATGTATTGCTCACAAACTTATCCATGATATCTGAGATCAATGAAACAGCATTTATGACACACTGAAACATTATCTGGTGCCGCAGCCTGCCACCTATACTCTTCCTTAATGGACAAGAATGTCAAGATGAATGTCAAGGACTGGTATTTTCTGACAGTGAACTGAAACAGGTAGTGGAAATTATTCCTCTGCTTAACCCCTTTATGACAATTACACCCCTCTCGAGCACTGAAACAACCTCCTCCGTCTCAATGATCCTCCCTCTGGAGAAAATGATTGTCGTATTATGAAACCAAGAGATGAGGACAGTCCAACCATAAAGTCTGCCAAGACAGCCATCACTCAGGCCCTGTAAAACAGATATACAGAGTCTAACCTTCAGGACCATCTCCTCAGAGCCTCATCCATTGATCCAAGGTTTAAGGGCATGTACACACTACAATTTATGCTGCGTCAGAGAATACTGCAAGTACAACCGTTTCAAAGGTGATGGTGCATTGTAACGATGTAAAGGAAAAAGGACTTGTGAAAGTCAGGTTCTGTCGTACTAATAAAAGTTGAGAAAACACTTACAGCAACACACTATGTGGAGGGGAAGATGACTATTTTGTCTAAATAACTTAAAACACTAAAAACTGGAATTAGCCACCTTTTAATCACTCGTACAAATTCGTAGAGTACATAGGTCGTGAGATAGCATTGAAGTGTTAGATGAAAGCAAGCATTGTCTAAATGTAAAAATAGAAAAAAATGCACAATTACTGTAAATATATCTGCTAATATCCAATCCTAAGCAATGTCATTAATTTAAAAAAGTTAAGTCTTTTGCTGAGATCATAAGAATGAGGCGATGCCATACAACACAGATGATTGCATTCCCGGATGCAGATCTGCTTGCATGGTGGAAGACCAACAAGAAAAATATTCTTATATTGCTAAACTTGCAAAACAACACTGCTCAGTGCCAATTTTATCCACTGCAGGGGACCTTGTTACCACAAGCATGTCACCTTGCAACAGAAAACGTTATTTAACTTATTTTCTTGGAGAAGAAACTCGAAGACCTGAGATTAAGAAACCTCACATACGATATAAAGCTTCTGCATATTTAATCTATTTTGAGTTAATTTTAAAATTAATTCAAATGATTTTTATTTTGCTCTGTGTATGCTTACTTTGGAATTGGGAGTAGGTTTGCCCTCCCAACAAGTCATTTGTGTTACAAACACACGCACATGTCAACAAAACAAAAACAATTTGTATATATTACACATTTACATTTACAAAAAAAAGAAGAGAGAATCCAAATACAAATCTATTTTGTATTCACTATGAAAGTAATGTTATTACGAGGAGGAGGCATTTTTCGAGGAGGCACTGCCTCCCAGGGACGTGCACAGGAATTTTGAGGGGCAGTTGCTCTGACATGAAAAAAGGGCACATCCCCCCCCCCCCCCTCACCCCCCCCCGCCAAGAAAAAAATAACTCACAGGCTATATGAGGGACTGAGAATAACAGGGTCTTTATTAAAATATATACACAAAGTAAAACACTGAAATACGGCACTCAATCACCTTAACTACTACTAATAACATGGACGCGGGAACTAGGGGTGCTGCAGGTGCTGCAGCACCCCCTGTTGGCGCTGCAGCACCCCCTTGGCAAACTGTGATGACAATAAAATGATAGCTTATAAATATTTCTGGTTGTTGTTTCTGTTCCACGACATTTTGTATGTCGCGTTTGGTGTGTGGGATGAAGAGATGGATCATTTTAGTTATTATTTAATTAAAAATTATTTAATTTATCTTCAGTGTGTAGTATTAGCCAATCAGATGTGCCTTGGCGCGCCTACGCAGCACGCACACTCTCGGCCCACACACAAGTTGCGCAACTACTAAGCTACTGTAGTTCCCGCCGGCGAACTTCCCGGTAGCTTTGGTGTACCGAAATCATCGTAAGGTAGAGACACGGTGTCTTACATCTCTGCGTCTTTTTCCTGCCGCCATGCAGGCCCAGATTTATATAAAGGATCGTTAAGCGTTTAAGAATGTCCCTCGGATAAGACAGATTTGCATAGTCTGTTACTTTGTGGCACTTAGGCCTTTTTTTGGCCGTTATGCGGTTTATGAACACTTAATCTACTTGTGGTTGTTTTAAAATAAACATTCCTGCGCGACAGAAATCCATGTCCGCGCGCGTCTGTGCATGTTTCCTAGCGACTGCAGCGCGCGCACATCTGAGCACACCGAAACGCTATTGAGCTATGAAAACATGACGAAACAAAAGTTTGTACATAATACAAATAAACGTATTTTTATTCATTATTTGCTTCTATTGTATTCCAATTTTTTGGCCTTCAAACACCTTAAAATGCACATATGTAGGTCCGAGAAATCCAAAATTTCTCGGGGGAGCATGCCCCCGAACCCCCCTAAGCTGCCTAACGATCCACCCTGTTTTATAAACAAACGCCCCTGCCTGCAGAACTGTATAGCACGGGGAATAAACTGTACTGTCTTTGATTGTGTGTCAGTATCCCCACCCCGCCGCCAGCACCCCCTGTCGAAAATGACTTCCCGCGCGCCTGACTAATAATAACAGAAAAACATGACTTGAGTCATGAAAATCCCTACATCAATATCCCTATCGCGCATATTAATCAAAATCAATTGATACGATGGTATCGAGAGAGAAAAAACGTACAGTTACGTTAGCTAGCTGTCGGCTAACGTTATAGCTTGTCAATAGTCCCTCCCATTCATACAAGCTGTATGTGTATAGTATTACAGTCGAAATTCACAAATTCTACAATTCGAAATTCTAGTGAAATTCATCGTTATCTAAGGGATTATGTCAGCCAAATACAGGATATTTACCATTCAGATATATGTGCCAAATGTCTTTCAGATTTCGCGCTCCTAGCTCTTCTTCTGTTTTTTTTTTCCTAACTCACTGACGGTGCACGAGCTACTAAAGGTATAGGGAAAACATGACATGGATTTCAGGAGAAATAGGTTTATGTTAATGTATAGTAGGCTACATGAACAAAAACCTATTTCTCCTGAAATCCATGTCATGTTTTCCCTATACCTTTAGTAGCTCGTGCACCGCCACCGTCAGTGAGTTAGGAGAAACCAAACAGAAGAAGAGTTAGGAGCGCGAAATCTGTAAGTAAGGCCAGTCGAATGGATTTGGGAAATAGACCGGCCGGGATTTTATATTTTCGGACATCGATATTGCCCGCATAATCAATCATACAGTATGATCAAATATTGGGGGGGACAAATTGTCCTTCTTTGAATATTGGGGGGGTCGTGTCCCCCTGTCCCCCCATACAATTACGCCTATGCAAAAAAATAGTAGACTAGCTAGGCTGCTTGTCTGCAAGCTATCTGTCTGACTCTGATTATTTAGGCTAAACGTGGCAAACGCAGCCTGCTGGATTTATGAAGATTTTAATTAATTTCATAAAACTTGATGATGATGAATGATGATCATTCGTTTGTTATATATCACAAACTCACCTTTTCCGACAACGCTGAAACGCCTCACACCGACAACCGCAACAATCTCCTTCTAGGGAGCGCCCACGCTCATTCATGACATGCAGCTCAGGTGCCGGTCACGTGCAGCGCTGCAGCACTTAGGTAAAGTTGGTTTTATATTCGCACATTCACACTTTTTTGCTTAAAAAGTGTCTCAATAACATATGCAATAAAGCATATTTTTGCAAAATAAAAGCAGCTACATGATCTTTAGGACAAGGATGGTGAACTACAACATTTTCCACAATCGATCAAAATGGGCAAGTATTGTTTTAATGGCATACAAACTTGCGAATGTTCACTGAATGTCCAATGTAGTGCGGTGAACAAGATAGGGACCGTCTAAAAAGTTCTCTTTTTTTTTCATTGTGTGCAAACAGACAACTACATTTTTGCAAACTACAGATGTACCAGCAAATATCTCTCACATTATGTGTTCTAATGCTATTGATTGTACTTTAGCAACAATAAAAAGTGCATTATAATGATTGTATTTAGGAAACCTGCCTCACTGTACATAATTTACATAAGTACTTTTTAGAATAAAATTACATTAATTCACCAAAGGGATTTTTTACTATCCGAAGGTTGTAGCATGTTCCCAGTGACTTACTACAGGTGATATTTTTTACAAAAACTCCCTTACTGTACGTACAGTTGACAAATATGTTTTTTTTTAATTACAGTAATTCACAGTAAGTTTTTTTTCTTGTTCAAAAGGCTGTAGTGCTTTCCTACGGACCAGACTGACTTACTACAGGTGAAATTTTGACAATACCTCCCTTACTGTACAATTATCAAATATGTTTATGTAATAAACATATTATTACATATATTATTACATATTTTTATTGAATATGTTTGTGAAATAAACTGTAATTCACCTATAGTGATTTTATTTTAATATTCCAAAGGTTGTAGTACTTTTCTAGTGAAAGGACTGACTTACTACAGGTGAAATTGTGACAATACCTCGCTTACTGTACGTACAATTATCAAATATGTTTATGAAAGAATTACTGTAATTCACCGTAAGTATTTTTTCATGTTCCAAAGGTTGTAGTACTTTCCTAGTGACCCGACTGACTTACTACAGGTGACATTTTGACAATACCACCCTTACTGTACGTACAATTGACAAATAAGTTTATGAAAAAATTACTGTAATTCACTGTAAGTATTTTTTCATGTTCCAAAGGTTGTAGTACTTTCCTAGTGACCAGACTGACTTACTACAGGTCAAATTGTGACAATACCACCCTTACTGTACGTACAATTGACAAATAAGTTTATGAAAAAATTACTGTAATTCACTGTAAGTATTTTTTAGTGTTTCAAAGGTTGTAGTACTTTCCTAGTGACCCGACTGACTTACTACAGGTGACATTTTGACAATACCTCCCTTACTGTACAATCATCAAATATGTTTATGTAATACACATTATTACATGTTTATTACATATGTTTATGTAATAAACTGTAATTCACCCATAATGTTTTTTTTTATATATTCCAAAGGCTGTAGTACTTTCCTAGTGATTAGACTGACTTACTAGTTTAAATATTGCCAATATCGACCTTACTGTAAGTACAGTACATACATAGTATTGTGAAAAAATTACTGTAATTTCAGCTTGTTCCATGTTCCAAAGGTTATAGTATGTTCCTAGTGATCACTCTACTCAATTCATTTTGATAAATGTTTTAGATAAAAGTAAGTATTACAACTGCTGTTCCTTGTACAACACATTTCTTTCATTGATTAAAATAACAGTAAAGATTTTAGCTTAATCATATTTTCAACATTATAAATAAGCAACACCCTTATTGTAATGATTCAAGTTTAGTTTTTGTTATGAAGTCCTGAAGAAGTGGATTCTGGATTCTAATGAGTGATTTTAATCAAGGTATTAATCAATATTTTTCCTTCTAAATATCAAATGAGTTGAATGACTTCTCTAGGCTTATGAGATTTTACTTTGTTATAGAAATTACCAGTGTGATTATCGAAAATGTTATTTAATGTATCCTTTAAATGTCTGTATTTGATATCTGAGGTGTGACTGAAGGGTCTGGCCCATGCCAGGAATGCAGTAACAGTGCTTGCTCATTTAGCCCGGCTTCCAGAGATGAAATATGGACTTCTTTAACAGGTGTTACTACATCCATCTGCTTTTCTAGGGTACCCTGATAGCAATGGTCTCAGCAGGGGTCATTGAAGTCTATAGTTGAGAGACCATTTCTTAGTTAAAGTCTTTACTTTACAGTTGATTTAAAGTGTGAGAGAAAGAACATGTTATCTTGATGTTTTGAGAATACTCTCCTGTTTATTGTTAAAGCCTGGCCAAATCCAATCTTGAAGAAACTGTGTCTGTGTGTGTTAGTATTCTTGGTTACAGGTTAAGGAACAAGTGGAAATATAGCTGCAAGCAGCGATACAGGGCCAAGCCCCTGAAGCAGCAGCAAGAGCAGGAAGAGTAAAAACAGCAGAAATTGAACATACATGAAAAAACTGCTGGTTCAGAAGTACAGGTGAAAATTAACTCAAAATGAACAGAAGTTCAGATGAGAATGACCACATAATGAACAAGACAAACTTATTTCTAACCCAAGAGGAAGAAAGATTAGTACAATGTTAAATAATAAAGGAATCGATATGACACAACATTACACACAATTTTATAAAGTCGTTCCACACGGGCTTGAACCCACTATCTCTGGGTCAGATGCCTGACTCTCATCTCATTGCGCCACTGGGAAGTTGTGTTTTTGTGCATAAGGTCCATACTTCAAGTGAGAAGCAACTCAAAATTATAAATTTTTATATACATTTGCTGCATGTTGGTATTTATTGAGTTCCTTCATAGACACCATATCTGGAAAAGAAGCAACTTTTCCACCACTTAAGGCCACAGTACCTCTTGCGGTCTGAGCATGTGCCACACAGGATTCGAACCCATGACCGGAATGGTTCGGGGCTCGTGGTATGTGGTTTAGCAGCTTGTGCCACTCAGTTGACACTGTCTTACTAAACTGCCGAGGAGAGGCTTCAGTGTAAGAATGAGAACACAAAAGCATGTTAACCAGATTAGCAAACTAAATTAGCTTAATGCTAATGTAGCTTATGGTTAGCCTGAATGTTTGTGTACTGTATGTACAGTAAGGGAGTTATTGGCAAAATTTCACCTGTAGTAAGTCAGTCAGGTCATTAGGAAAGTACTACAACCTTTAGTAGTACACAAAAAACGCCCTTAGGAACACAAAAAATACTTTAGGTGAATTACAGTAATTTTTCATAAACATATTTGACAATTGTACGTACAGTAAGGGTGGTATTGTCAAAATGTCACCTGTAGTAAGTCAGTCTTGTCACTAGGAAAGTACTACAACCTTTGAAACGCGAAAAAATACTTACAACGAATTACAGTAATTTTTTCATAAACATATTTGTCAATTGTACGTACAGTAAGGGTGGTATTGTCACAATTTGACCTGTAGTAAGTCAGTCTGGTCACTAGGAAAGTACTACAACCTTTGAAACACGAAAAAATACTTACAGCGAATCACAGTCATTTTTTCATAAACTTATTTGTCAATTGTACGTACAGTAAGGGAGTTGTTGTCACAATTTGACCTGTAGTAAATCAATCTGGTCACTAGGAAAGTACTACAACCTTTGGAACATGAAAAAATCCATTTGGTGAATTACTGTAAGTTTTACATAAAAATATTTGCGTACTGTATGTAGAATACACAAAAGTAAACTAAAGTGAATATGCATCAAATATCAAACCTAAAACTATGTTTACCCTGTTTGGCAACTTTTTTTTTGAAAACTTGACTATGTTCGTGGCGCTGTCCACGTATGTGGTACTGAAGGTCATGATCCAGTCTGAACCTTGGGTAAATTTGGTTTTATATTCAGATATTCACCGAGATATTCAATATCTCGTGAGCTGAATATTGTTCCTACACAAATAACATTGTTTCAATATTTTAATCTTCCTCAAAACGAGCTTTCCTTCAGGTTTGCACTTTGCAGATGGTCCCTTCTTAGAAGCCTGCGCATAGAGATCAATGTATTTTGTCCACTGCGAAGGAAAGATCGTTTTGAGGAAAAATAGGTTGTAGCTTCTGGTGTTATATGTGTAGTTATATGTGATAGGTGTTTTGTGTAGCAACAACGTTTAGTTCACGAGTTATTGAACGCGGAAGTCCGCGAATGTGCGAATATGCGAATATAAAACCAACTTTACCTAAGTCGCTGCAGCCACGTAAACAGAGTTTGTCCCCTACTGACTTTCACTTTCGGTGCCCGAATGGAAGTGAATGAGGCTTTGCGATTTTTTTATTTGTATTATTTTTTTTAAATCTATGTCCACGTGAAATTCTGCATCCATCGAACAAATTTTTAGGGCCCAAGCCTTGAAAAGGCGAAGGCCCTATTGTTTTCCTCCGGATTATTATTATTATTATTATTATTATTATTATTATTATTATTATTTTTCTTACGACTATTCGGGCACTTTTGGGTCTCTTAACGTGCTCAAAAACTCTTGAAACTTTGCACAAATGTCAGAACCCGCGGCCATTAGAGCCGGACTGAAGCTGGTACCTGGGCGTGGCAGGGGGGCTCGACAGCGCCCCCTGGAACGCGGTCCGAAAACTTGGTCCATAAATCAAACACGCTTGCGTGTAATAATATGAAACTCGGTACACTTATAGATCTCATCGGTTCATATATCCTTCGTGCTCTGACTTTTTACCCCAGCCCAACAGGAAGTCGGCTATTTGGCGTAGTTTAAAAAACACATGCAATGGAATTTAAAATACTCCTCCCAGAAAATTCAACCAATCACCACGAAACTCGGTGTGCATGAAGTCAAGACATGGAGGATGAAAAATTGCCAGGGGATTTTTGATATCTCGAACGGTTTGGCCGTGGCGAGGAAACGAATTTATGGCGAATATTGGAAACAGGAAGTGTGTTATAACATCCTCATACATTAATTGATCTTGATGAAACTTCAGCAGTGTGTTCGCTGTAAGAGGCCGATCACATGGATGTGACTATTGTGAGTCAAAGTTATAGCGCCACCAACTGGCAGCAGGAAGTGTGTCACTTTCAAAATGCTTTAAAATCACCCTCTTATTTTTACCCGATTTGCTTCAAACTTTATGTGTATAATGTAAACACACGGCAGATGTAGACCTGTGAAAGGATTATTGATATCTTAAATACTGTTGCCATGGCAACGCAGCAAACTTTAATATTCTTTTTTAAAGTTTTTGAGACTCTTAGCATGCTTGAAATTGCATGAAACTCGACAGACACTTTACATTTATTGCCTAGTACACTTGTGCAAAGTTTCAGAAACGGGCGTGGTAAGGGGCTCAGTAGCGCCACCTTTAGTCAAAAATGGGGTATTAGTTTTACCTACAGTAACAAAAATCGGTATTTATATTTATCTCCCCGAGCCGGACAACTTTCTAATTTACAGTCATTAGCTCCGACCAACAGGAAGTCAGATATTTTGGTTTGAATGTGATTTGATGGGAATTTTGCCAGTCTCTCTCAGTGTCTGTGTGTGTGAGAGAGGAGGGGGGCTTTATTTTAACCCTTTCTCTGCTGTGTGGGACTTCTCGGGCACTTTTGGGGCCCTTAACGTGCTCGAAAACTCTTGAAACTTTGCACACAGGTCAGAACCTGCGGCCATCAGGGCCAGGCTGAAGCTGGTACCCGGGCGTGGCAGGGGGGCTCAACAGCGCCCCCTTTAACGGGGTCCGAAAACTTGGTCCATATATCAAACTGAATATTGCATGAATTAGTATGAAACTCGGTACACATATAGATCTCATCGGGCCGAACAACTTTCGTGCTCTAAGTTTTACGCCAGCCCAACAGGAAGTCGGCTATTATGGGTTGTATGAAAACGCACACCCCTGGAATTTTATATACTCCTCCAAGAAATTTAATTTGATCTTCACCAAACTCGGTCAGCATGAAGTAAAGACATTGAGGACGCTAAATTGCGGACGGATTTTTGATATCTCGAATGGTTTGGCCGTGGCGAGGAAACGAAGTTATGGCGAGAAAAGAAAAACACAATGTGTTATAACGTCTTCATACATTTATTGATCTTGATGAAACTTCAGCAGTGTGTTTGTTGTAAGAGGGTTATCACATGGATGTGACTATTGTGAGTCAAAGTTATAGCGCCACCAACTGGCAGCAGGAAGTGTGTTACTTTCAAGATACTTTTGACTAAAGTGGGGGGGTTATTTTTGCCTACAGTCACAAAACTCGGTCTGTATATTATGCTTATCGATCCGGACAACTTTCTCTTTTACAGTCATAAGCTCCGACCAACAGAAAGTCAGATATTTTGGTTTGAATGTGGTTTTGTCTCTCTCTGACAGAGTTCCCCCTGCCATTCTCTCTGTGTGTGTGTGTTTGTGTGTGTGTGTGTTGGGGGGGGGGGAGGGAGGGCACACACACAGACAGCCCCCCCCCCCCTTTTTCTGTGTGTGTTTGGAGGGGAGCAGAAAGACTCACACTGATACAAGCTCTAAAGCAGACTTCTTCTCGACAGTCAAAGCGGGGTTACGTTATTGCCAGTCGTGCACAGGAACCCGAAAGGCAACGGGGTGGCGGCTTTATTTATATATATATATATAAATAAATATAGCTGCAAGCAGCGATGGAGGGCCCAAGCCGGTGGCAGCGCCAGCCCGGTGCCTTTAGTGCAACTAAAGGCACCAGGGTGGCGGTGCCACTGGCTTGGGCCCGTAATCGCTGCTTGCAGCTATATTTTTTTTTTTTTCTCTTTCTCGGAAGGGCAACGTGAGTCGAAAAGGGCATTTGGGCAGTTGCCCGGGCAACCTGAGCAACCCCCCTGTGCACGTCCCTGCTGCCTCCCTTGCCTCTTTGGAGGAAACGCCTCTGAGAAGGATCAGCGGGGGTCTCGACTGGACAGGATGGTATTGACTTTCACATGCTAAAAGAACAGATGCGCATGCAGCAGTGTTGGGCACGACCTAACAAAGATAACCTTTAATTAGAGAACTGAGTAGTACATGAATTTAGTTGGCCTTTTGTCCTCATAAAAACGATAAAGTGAGTTACTCTTTGATGACAGAAGCAGTCAAGATATTGGGTCACTGTGAAAAATGTAATTTTCAACTGGTCGTTGGAGATATTGGAACACCACCAAAATGAAGTTATATTTAGAAAACAGAAGAGAATGGGTGTTATAATGAGAGAGAGAGAGAGAGAGAGAGAGAGAGAAAGAGAGAGAGAGAGAGAGAGAGAGAGAGAGGAGAGAGAGAGAGAGAGAGAGAGAGAGAGAGAGAGAGAGAGAGAGAGAGAGAGAGAGATGAAAAGAAAGTGATTAACACCAGTGATTATGTATTTGGAAAAGTTTTTAATTTCCCAGATATCATGCTGGCCTTAAAGGCATCAAAACCCTGGGACATCACATATCAGTGCTGTTAATGGCTCTCACTTGACGGCTCTAAGATTTTGCTATTTTCTTACTGGCACACTGTTGAGAACAAGAGGATTGAGTCATTATCAAAATATATATAATACAACATCCATCTTGGGTGATCAGGTCACAAGTTGACAGCACATTCAGTACTTTGTGATCCGATCAAACAAAAAACACATTCAAAGGTCAAACAAGCACGTAATTGCATCGCAATTTATAGTGCAAGTGTAAATGCATTGAACTGAACAAGTTACTCAACTATCAATGGACTTTTTTCAAGTTTCTAGGGTTCTCAAGGTCGATAATCTCTCCATAGTTGGATTAACTTCAATATAGTGAATTTAAACTAAAACAAATATATTGGAGCAAATGGAACACAAAAAAATAAAAAAATAGAAATAGAAAAGATTCAAGAAATTGAAATTTCACATAACTCTTTCCATAAGATGAAAAATATTTAGAAACTGATTACAGCGGTCAGAAGAGAGAAAGATTCCCTCAGCCGTTGTGTTAGAAACACTCATGCAACAGTGTAAATTAATTTTATGAAATTAGGTATTTTAACACAAAGGCCTTGTCCACACGAACACGGGTATTTTTATAACCGTGACTTTTTGTACGCGGTTCGCCCGTTCGTCCACACGGAAACGCAGTATCAGGTCACTGAAACCGAACATTTTTGAAAACCCCTGCCAGGGTGAGGATTTTCA